>NW_021132596.1:408877-1008877 GCF_004193835.3 Ostrinia furnacalis | reverse complement strand
GGAACTCTTTTTTAGCTTAAGTGCCACCATTGTAAGAAAAATATTCGAAAAAAAATGTAATATAGCTGTTGAGTTTCTGAATAAACTAAATAAATAAATAAATCATCTCATATCTTTTAAACTACGCATCAGATTTTAATTTACTTTTCAGAAATAGTTGATTCAAGTGAAAAGTATATGTGAATACATAGCACGACACGAGGTGAGTAGATAAAAACAAGAAAACAGTGTTGTATGGCACTTCTAGAACTTTATTTACCTACTATCATAATAAATTCAACTGTTTCTTGTCCAAATTACTTCTTTCTCTTTGTCCGGATTCATTTTCGCGTAGGTTGTAGGCGTTCACGTGTTTTGTAGGGAAGTGAGCTCAGAACTTCTTGTCGAATTTCTTCTCCTCGTAGTGGTGGGTCTTGATGTACTCCAGGGCGCGGAGGATGCCCGCTGGCACTGGGGGGGCGGTGGGGATGAGGTCGCTCTGAAAAGGTTAAATAAGTATTTAACAAGCACGTGATAATAATTTTCAAAGAAACTAACAATCACGAACGAGACCTGAGTTCTGTTTTGAATACAATGAATAAAGTTTTAATATTTGAGACAATNAAAAGTTATTACGTTTTCTTTACAATAAGTAATTGGAAGAAAAAAAAATCTATAAAAAATTAAAAAAAAATCTCAAAAAAATTTTGACCTCTTTTTTGTCGATAAAAATAAGTCTAGTTTCATCTGTTTTCATATGTACACTTTAACGTGACTCACACTGTATAGTAGATTAAAGTAGCTAAACTCGTAAAACATAGCTAAAACACCTTTCACTGTAAAAAACTAGATCAAAATCAATCAATCTCTTTGGGAGTTCCCATCGTAGCTACGAGGTCATATCCACAATTAGTCAAACTTATAACAACACTTCTTTTCCAGTGGAGTTTATAAGTTTCTTCTTGCTAACGAAGTCTAAATAAAAAATGTGTATTAAATTATTAATCTTTATTTTCATTCTAGTTTTTTCATAATTTTCAACTTAAATCTAAAAGATCTGTTCTGATCACATCAAATAATTACAACGGTTAATAGGCAGTAGTTCTATCTCCGCCTTTCGTGAACACTATGCCAGTAGTTTTTGTATAGGCGCTTATCGCTTATGAAAAAATAGTAAATATTGTATCTTTAAGCTAATATTCACTTCAATTAATAAGTGCGGATTAAGGCAAATAATTTTAAAATGGAGGATCCAAAAATGTTGTTACTTCTGATATCTCTATCATCGTATTCTGTGAAGTATACGTCAAAGCTAAACATAACCTCCCCTTGCACTTCCAGCGGTCCTAGTTAGATCCTAGACAATATCGGGGAATGACTTTTCCTACACGCTTAAACGCAGTGTAGTTCAATGAGAAGCTTTTTTTGTATTGTCTGTTAAAAACCGCTAATATTTTATGTAACATTTATTAAAACGACGCCTTGTACTTTTCTATGACTTCTTACATCAAGTCGATGATTCGTATCGGCGGGCATGTATGGTGTGTAGAGGGTCAAAATTGTAAACATCATCTTATATCTTTTAAACTACGCATCAGTACGGCTAGCACGAAAAACTTTCGAGTTCAAATCGTTTGCGTACTCGAAACGCCATCAAAAGATTTAGTAAGAAAACTACAACAGCGCCCTTGTGAACGTGTCGTAAAGTGAACTATTTTCAGAATGAAAATTGTCACGTTATCGTTTAATTCGAAGATTGAGTATCGAATTTTATCGAGTACGCAAACGATTCGAAGACGAAAGTTGTTCATGCTAGAAGTACAGATTTTAATTCACTTTTCAGAAATAGGTGATTCAAGTGAAAAGTGTATGTGAATACATAGCACGAGGTGGGTAGATAAAAACAAGAAAACAGTGTTGTATGGCACTTCTAGAACTTTAATTACTATCATAATAAATTCAACTGTTTCTTGTCCAAATTACTTCTTTCTCTTTGTCCGGATTCATTTTCGCGTAGTTTGCAGGCGTTTACGTGTTTTATAGGGAAGTGAGCTCAGAACTTCTTGTCGAATTTTTTCTCCTCGTAGTGGTGGGTCTTGATGTACTCCAGGGCGCGGAGGATGCCCGCTGGCACTGGGGGGGCGGTGGGGATGAGGTCGCTCTGAAAAGGTTAAATAAGTATTTAACAAGCACGTGATAATAATTTTCAAAGAAACTAACAATCACGAACGAGACCTGAGTTCTGTTTAGAATACAATGAATAAAGTTTTAATATTTGAGACATTATTTTCATGAATTTGAAATTTAATAATAATCTGAAATCTAAAAATAAGAAACTGTAACCTCTTTTACCTGGGGCTGGTATCCGTTCTCGTCGGCTACGTAGGTCACTGAGACTGGGCCCTCAGGAGACTGGTACTGGAATTGACCTCTGACAACCTACAGAGTATGCAAAAGAACAAGTAAATTCCACGAAAACATTTTAAGAAATGCAGCAGTTTAATACTCAATAAATAAAAAAGTACATTAATTAAAAAACGAATAAAAAAATATTTTAAAAAGACAAACCATGGTTTGGACACCCTTTTCGAGCTCCTTCACGACACCCTGGGCTTCAGCAGAGATTCCGTTGGAGGTTTCGTAGCTGAAAGTAAAAAAATATACTTTTAAAAGGCTATTCTAATCACGTTGTTTGGTTTTAGAATCATAATTCTTACTGTAATCTGAAATGAAAAGACTAGTTTTACTGCAAATAAAACCTAAATAAGGCGTAATAAGTAAGTATAGGTAAATAGTTGTTGCAATTCACGAAGACGAGTGAGCTTTACATGTGTGGTAATGTTCGTTTTTCAAAAGTGTACTATAGTTAAGTGCATTTACACGTACACACACAAGTAAAGCTCACTCGCCTTCGTGAGTTGCAAGAACCACAAGAACTACAATAAATAAATGTTAATTACGTGTATGCGTAGCTGTCAGGGTTCACTTGAACTTCGGAGCGCACGGTGTCAGCGGAGGCATCCTTGCCGTCGTTGACGTATGTCTTGGCGACGTAAGTTTCAGGCTTGGTCTTGAAGGCGGGGGCGGGGGCGGCGTTGATGGTGACTTCAGCGGGCTGCACAAACACTGAGGCGGAGGCCTTGGCGACATTGCTGAAGCCTGGGCGGGAGTAGGAGGCGGCGCTCGCGGCGCACACGCAGAAAGCCAGTACCTGAAAAATATACATAAATTAGATATAGGCTCAATAACTCTGTAAAAGAGATATTTTCGATTTACTTTACATCATATCTTAATAAGTTATAACATCTTTTTAAACATTAATTAATTAGGTTTGTAATTTCAATATGTTGTTTAATTCTATCACTTGATGATTAATTTATTTATTTGTTTCTATTTTTCTAAGTTAAAAAGGTTTTATGTACTTAAATTAAATCACTTCACAAGTATGTGTACTCACTAAGAATTTCATGTTTGCTGAGATCTGTGTCTGTTTGATATCCAGAAACAAAGTAACCCAATCAGCAGGACATTCGTATTTATACGTTAACTAAAATAGGTAAAAAATCGTCTGAGTAACTTAATGAGGTTAATGACACAAAGACCTTGTCTAAACTCCATATCAATTTCTCGGTTGGACGTTAAACGCCGGGGTCCATCTACCAATATATCAGTCAACGACTTTTATTCGAGTTTTCGCCATAGGACACGCGGGTTCTGTACTAATATTTTTTTAGCATTCATAATTCCGAAAATTCCCAAAGATTGTGGTAAGACACTAAAAAAAAATCACCCGAGTAAGCCTTTCGAGCTTCCTTTTTCGAGCGGTATTTGGTATGCCATTGGAAAAAGTTTATACTTACTTCGTTTTTTTATGCAAACCGACAATAAAAGTTTAGAAGAATCTTAGAATAGCTATTAAATACCTACTTATATTGTGTAATTTACAATGTGTGTCGCCAAAATTATTAGATTCATAGATAGAAATGTAGAGTCATTATGTCAATTAAAATACCTGTAATGTACCACCACCTAACGAGCTATAATAACAACCATTTTTCAATTGATTTGTGATGCCAATTATTGGTTGCATTTTTGGTTGCAGAACTACAAGGATTAGAAGTACTTAATGCGTCGAAGAAACATTAGATGGCGTAACTGTGCACTATTGATCTTGCTAGTAGCTTTTCAAATTAAAAAAAAAGAAGTGAAAAAACGAAGGATCCCTCATTCATCATTTTGTTTTTAACGGATATGAAAAACTCATCTTAAAATTTGACCTTGAAAATAACTACAAGAATTTAGACGACAGGCCGTTAATTTTACACGTACCATGAATATCGGAGATGTGAGGTCCTCACGAAACTAGTTTTATTCGTCTAAATGTCAACGGCTATTATTACCTCCTCCGCGGGTCACTAGGGTCAAGAATTATCTTTGCAGACACAGGTTACGCAACATTTTATAGAAGTTTTGGCGAACTGAATATTTTTAATTTAATGTAGTTTAAAAACTAGGGCTTAGTTATTTTCCAATGAGTTAAATAATGTTATCTAACCTCTAAATGTTGAGTATTAAGGTACACCTTAGAACTATTCATTTATGAACTTTGACAACTTTTTCTTAGCTTATAGAGGTTTACAATTAGTGAAATAGGTAGTAGATAGGTATAAAGTACGAGTTATTTAAGCGAAGGATTAAAGCCCGTTTTCACCATCAATCCCAAATTTTTAAGTGACCCCCATGAAAACAAAATTTCGGCTATGGGTCACTAAAAAATTGGGTTGATGGTGAAAACGGGCATAAGTAGGTGTTTCTTTTACAACTTTTGTGTTTGTTCTATTTGTTTGTGGATATATGTTAAAGCGCGCATACGAGTACAGCTTGAACAGACAATTCTTACAAACAGCTTATGAAACAACCTATGATGAATTTTTTGAATGATATGTTTTTTCTTGTGAAAATAAAGTGATTCCCCAGATTTTATATTATATGTTCTTAATAAATTTTCGAAAATTATGAAAGATCATGCCCGTGGCTTCAACCCCGTAACTTTTGGTATATTAAAGGAAATCTAAATCACATTTCATGCTATTTTCACATTATCTCTAACTATGAAATCGTTGTCTCCGTGGTAGGAACCAATACTATATTTGCCCACTCTATTAATTAATTGTAGATCCCAAAATATCAAACATTAGGATTTCAACTATTAAGCGTGAATACGAAACAGGTAAGTAGATTTATTTTCGCATTAATTTAGTTTGGATCTACGTAAGTAATAATGACCATTTATTGTACGTCACACGCACTTAAGTAATTGTTCATCGTAATTCTAAATATAGCAGTTTGTTTTGATAGTACTGTAATTATAATGATTGAAAGCTGATTTAATATCGGCCTTGAGCATGTGCCCTTTACTCTTCGACAGTCACTGATGCTCAAATTGCTTGTTGACCTCTTTGGTCAGATCCACTAAGTTTTATTGCCCATGAAATATTTCCTTACTATAGATCGTTTTTCTGAACCCAACCTTGACTAAAGGGTAGGTAATTATTTTATTTTTAATATTATAAAACTGAAGAGTTTGTAAACAGACAAACAGACTTTAACGCACTAATTTCAGGAACTACTTTTTGGATTTGAAACATTATTTTTGTATTAGATAGCCCTTTTGTCCAGGAAGACTTTATGCTATATAACATCACCCTACAGTAAATAAGGGCGGAGCAGTAAAGAAAAGTGTTGCAAAAACGTTAAACTATTTTCATGCATACGAAGTCGCGGGCGCAGCTAGTTAAATAAACGATTCATCAAAATTAATGGCAATTATAAACAAAATTAGTGTATTGATGTCTCTTCCAGATCCATTGACTGAAAAATCACGAATGTTTTCAATTTAAATAGCTAAAATTGTCATCTTGAATGAATTTACAGGAAAATAAAAAATAAAACAATTCAAGCTGCAAAATATTAGCAAAATGTCAAATTATTAGCAAAATTTTGTGATTCTTCAATGTGATTTTTCAACACTTTAAAGGACTAGATTTTAAAAGATTATATGTATAATAGGGAAATAGGGAGAAAATGATAATACACAAAAATATCATAAAAATATTTACATTAGGTATAAAAATATGTACAAAATTTGTTACAAAAGTCGTGTTGCTCAATAAATATTCCTTAATAATCCCACTAAGCTTATTTCAGATTATTAAGGAATATTATAAGTTAGTATTTAATCCTATTTTTCACATAGTGAATATGGCGGACTGTTGATTTACCAGTAGGTAATTTCGAACAGGATTGTTCTTAGCGCCTTCTGTTTTCAGGCTGGGGGGGAGCGGTGGCGAGGTAGTCGAGGGCGCGCTGGATGGCGGCCGGCACGGGGGGAGGGGTGGGCAGGTGCGCGCCCTGGGGCTGGTACCCGTTCTCGTTGGCGACGTAGGTCAGCTGGATGTTACTGCCGTCATCGCTGGGGTACTGGACCTGGCCTTCCACCTGCAGAGCGGGCTCCTCGGCGCCAACGTCCTTCAGAGATCCCTTCTCTTGAGCTACGATGCCGTTTCCAGTCTCGTAGGAGAACGAGTACGAACCGTCCGGGCTGATATCGCTCTCCTGACGAAGAATCGGGATGGGCTCCGTTTGGCCTTGAGGGGCGGCGACGGCCACAGCCAAGAGTCCCAAGAAAACCTGAAAAAATATCAAAAGCTTTTAACTTTCCGCTCCCGAACTTTCACTGAATTTGCCCTAGTATAATTTTCAGGTCAAAACACTGGTTTGCACAAATATCCGCAAAATTTTCGAAAGTTCGAGTCGTATTACACTTTATTGATATTAAATATTCAAACACTATCACTGACACTTACAATGGTCTTCATGTTTGTGTATTTGTTTGTCGGTGAAGGCACTAGACAATGTTTTCTAACGGTGTCATATCGGTATATATACGGATGGGTCACTGCGCCGCCTTCCACCTCTGGGTGGTATTGCACCACTTGGCACGTCAGAATAAATTCGATAAAATATGTGCGGGCCTACTGTAGTCATACGTTTGCGTGATGTCGACAACATCACAGTTTAATCGATAAGCACTGAAATATCATTGTATTGAGTAAGCAAGTTGTTTAGTCCTATAGACTTCTATCTATCCTATTATTTTGTTTGGATAAAAAATGTTTATGATAATTTTTGTGATGTAAAATTATAAAAAATTAAAATTATTAATATTGCAGTGATAATAAAAATTATTTCTAAGCCAGTATCTGCAATCTGCATTATCATTATTATTTAGAAATCTAAGACGGTGGTCTAGTAGTTAAAAAGTAATTATTGCTCTCAATCTGAAGAAGGGATAGTTCAATTTTGAAATTGGGACACAAATATTTTTATAATTTTGTCTTTGTTTTGTTAAAACATTGACTGTTCATAAAAAAGCTCAGTTTTTGTTTTAAGTTTCAAGAGCAAATTGAAATATTATTGTATAACATTAGCATAGTCTAAAATCTTAATGAATCTAAGTATAATTGTATCAAAGCATATTATAATTTCTCGTTCTAAGAATGTACAACTACTTGTTACAAATCATAAACACCGTCCAATATGGTAATTTCCATTATTTACACAACCCATCGATTCTACTAATTTATTCACTAATTTCAATGAAATATATGGTAAATGTCATAAAAATATAATTATAATGAGAAGACCGATTGTTATCAAGGACGTTTAAGGCTTCAATGGGCAATATTATAATAAAAAACGAATAAAGTTTAGTCAATATTATAATAGAAAACTAATCAAAGGATTGATTTCTGATGATGTTGGACTATCGTTAACGATTATGATAGCTTCCAAATGCGTAAAGTACACGATTAATTACAGTCTCATTTCAGCAAACATGCTACGCTTTTACAGTTCAGTGAACATTTACGTTTTTATGGAGAAAAATGTTGTCAGTAGTATACAACAACCACATGAATATGAATGAAACATGATGTACGTGTGTATATCTGATAGGTTTTGTAAACAGCCGGCAATACGCAGAAATCGCCATCTTAAAACAATTCGCATGTCTGCAAACATCTACTTGACATAACTTTTTTATTTCATTACAAGTGTTTAATGTTTTCTTCATTGCTTCATGAGTTCATTAACATAAGGCTGACTATTCATGAGCTTGGAGAAAATACGTGGTACTGAGTTGCCACAATTAGGTCATAGTTCACTTCCGAATCACTGAAAAATAGCGTGTCTAACAAGGAGTGAATTTGAATAGATCTTTTTAGTCAGACTTTCTCATCAGTCAGCCCGCAGATCTTATCCTGCGTGGGCTGAGGTGATCGATAGTTCATAATAATTGTGTACAAATGATATCTTAATCACCATCAGCCGCTAGAATTACACTGCTAGACATACCCTCCATAAAACAACTCCACTATACAATCGAGTAGCTCTAGATCTAGCTCTAGGCCGTTTTCAGTGACTTCCCGCAAACTAGAACACCGATTCCACAGTGCGCTAATTGCAGTTTATAAGAGGTCAATAGTTTTTTTTTATAAAAGAACAAATAATTTAGGGCACTATGTGTATTTCATGTCAACTTTTTTTTAAAAGGAATTACGTTTTTCAAACCAAAGGTGCATTTTATGAATGCCCTTTTTGTTATGATTGCCCAGTTTGCCCACCGCCAAGTAGGTATTACGAGGAAAGAAAAGTTTGGTTTATTGAGGCCATAGTAGATGTATTGTGACCGATAATAATTATGACATACCTAGTTACTAATAATGTGAAAATTAAAAAAAACACATAGGTACTATCTCATAACTTTTTATTTAATACCAAACAATATGTTTTGCTTTATAACTTCTATTCTTTAGTGAATTCTATTGTTGCAGATAACAATTTAACAAATAAGTTATATTCGATTGTTTGAGTACCTACTAACAAGCATGATTAACAAGGAGTCAAAGTTACAAAGCTTGTTTATAAATGCTAAATGAACAATTAAACTATATTCGCAATTAAAAATTGGGTCAATATTTTATTGAAGGCTTTACCCATATCGACTGTACTCAAAATATTATTTCACATGTCAATGGTTCCCCATGTGATTAATACAACCATTGATGATTGTCACTGAACACTATTTATTTGTATAAATTATAATAACTTACAACACGAATATTATCGAAATTCTCTGTAAAATGAAATGTTTCAGATTTTGAGTACAATAAACGTTAAACATTCTTAGGGCAGATAAATATGTACCATCCTAGACTGCATCTCCCTTAACACCAGTTTGATCTGGTCAAATAAGTACTTGCCTTGTTCTGCTTTAAAAAAACGTCTCTGTTCCGCGAATTACGAGTACACATATTAACAATTTATTATACTTACTTACTCAGATTTGTGTGTGAGGGTCAAATAGCTTGTTTAGCTTTATTTTTTTCAGTCAGTGGACTGCTGGTCACGCGATATTGTTTAGAGTAGATACCTACCATATTATGGAATATAATTTAGTTTCCGCTACATAATATTCCATGTGTTAAATACAGAGTGCCCATTAATAATGGATAACCTTACAACTACCGATTTGCCTCCTCAAGATCTCTATTATATCAAAATTTTGACCTTAGTAAAAATATCACATATTTAAAGTTTTATTTTTAGAAAATTGCCACCTGTGATTAGTTTTTCTCATGAAATTCAACAAACTATGTAGTTCCAAAGTACATATTTAAAAAAAAAATAAGAAAAGGAAAATTTATTCGTAATCTCGCATCGCACGCAATCGCATGTGACAATTTTCTAAAAATACAAAAAAAACTTAAAAATCTCGAAAACCGTGATGTTTTTACCTGGTCAAAATGTTATATTAGAGAGACCATAATGATAGATAGATTGGCTTATCGATAGTTACAAGGTTATCCATTGTTTTTGGGACATCCTGTATGTACTTAAGTGAGGTTTGAGGTTTATTCTCTTGTAAGACAAATAAAATAGTGGTATAAATTGTATGACTTTAATATATTACCATTATGACAGTAATTGGTATAAAAATACAAAAAATTTATCACGATCACTATTGATTAGTGACTATTGANACTTTTAATTGAGATCCGTTGACCGAGTTACTGTGACGGACTTGGCTGAGGGGGGGCAGTGGCGATGTAGGCGAGCGCCCGCTGGATGGCTTCGGGCACCGGGGGGGGAGTGGGCAGGTGCGCGCCCTGGGGCTGGAAGCCGTTCTCGTCGGCCGTGTAAGTCAACTGGATGTTGCCGTTCTCGCCGGGATACTGGTATTGGCCCTGCACGTCCAGAGCTTCCACGTCTCCCACCTTCTTCAGTTCACCTTTCTGGTCCGCGCTGATCCCATTTCCAGTTTCGTACGAGTACTGGTAGGAACCATCCCCGTTGACCTGGCTGTCCTGCCGAACGATGGGAATGGGCTCTGTCGGAGCCTGAGGAGCGGCGAAAGCCACTGCGACCAGCATAGACACTAAAACCTGCGAACAACAAATTTGCACAGCTTAATATCACTCCACGTTTATTATCTTGCATCTCATCACATTTCAATATTTATAGAGCAACTTTTAAAATACACTAGATTAACATAATCTCAACTTGATTGGACACTTGATTTATAAGTTCACTGAACTTGACCACTGTCAAGTCAATCACGTAATCGGGTAAGCACCATGCTAAGTATCACACTTACAATAGTTTTCATTGTATCTGGTTGATTGATGGTTGAACCACAAAGGATGAAGGTGGACTGATAGTGACACATCCTGACGTTTTCAATATTTATAGTGAGTACCGAATAACCACCTCCCTAATTTCACAATTGCGATGTCGTAAAATCTATGAAATAAGTAAACAGATGCATTACCTCGGTCCGTATATGTCAACTAGGCATGCGACGTAATAGCTGTCAACAAATCTAACGGATTTCCATTTGTTCGGCACCTAGGTACTCGTGGCCTTAGTGCTCTAATGTTTGCATCCACTACAGTAACAACTAGCTGCGCGCCTACGTTGCTGCAGGAATGTTTGAAGATAATATTGGAGATGCTACAATATTTAAATGACATTGAAAAAATATCTACTGCATAATTTTGATTGGCCTTTTTTATCTTCGGTGCCTATCAGGAGCTTGTATTACAATATTCAGAATCTTCCCATGTGAGCTTAGGTATTGCTCTCCTCATTACATTGATATTGCTTACTTTCGAATAAGAAAGAAAGAAAGAAAGAAAGAAAAAATGTTTCTTCAGTAGTGGCTATTATAATCTAAAACTGATAATTAATCTACAGAAAGTTCAATAATGGATCTAATAGCCTACACACAGTTCTAAGATCCTTCAAGTTTATTGCCAGCAATAAAATGTGTTTCCTAATTATTGTCCGAAGAAATAAAGTAAATAATATCCATCAACTTTTTGTCATCATCACAAAATCACAAGGTAGACTTTTAATTAAGGCCTTACTAATTAACCTTCACACAAATAACGGACAAAGTAACTGGCTAACTTATAAGTATGGCGCTTCTGCTTAAGAACACCACTCGCTTGTAAGAGAATCTCATCAACTCAATAATTTTATTGAGGATGTTCAGAATTTTTATATTTACCCAAAAGTACACACTTGTTAAAGAAAGTTACATGTTGTTCGGTTATCAAGTGGTTAAATGAGTCTTGTCTTGTCAAATTCTGTACAATACCATAATACTTATAAAGTTGAACTACGTATCTACTTACACATTAAATCATACACAACAGCCATAGAAGAGAAGAAGAACTAAATTGTTTAAAATAACGGGGATGTAGGTAAACACACCATTAGCTACACTACATTATGTACTTAGAGGTGAAGTTCACCTCTAGAGTTCACGACGGAACAATTTCTTCGGAAACACGCGAGAAACGAATAGAGCCGGCCAATGTCTAAGTTACAATTAAATGTTACTTGTCGACTTTGAATGAAAGTGTAAACAAATTAATAACATTAATTCCTTATATTGCCTTACTAAGCTTTACTGAAAATTCAGGTGTAAAAACAAGTATTCTTCAAAAATAAGTTTACTATGCTGCTCAATGACGCAATAACGTGCCTTATAAAGTCTAAAACAGTGTTCGCCCATTTTCAGCGTTACTAATGACTCCTAATTTAACTAAACTGTCAAAAGTCGCGGTGATTCGGGTAGCCCTAGTGATGCTCTACCTCCTTGCTCCGGCTTGACTTTACTTTTGGGACACCCTGTATACATATAATTATTTTTATGATAAAAAAAGTGGAATGCAAAAAGTGGAAAGATAAATGATTGTCTTACTATAGAAAAAAACGCATTCAAAATTACATCAAAACCCGTTTCATATGTCTCGTTGAATCACGTCACAATCTATTGTTGAATTCCCTGAAGTCATCAAGCTCTGTGACTTTTAAGTATTACCAGGCCTGTTCATCTCCGCGAGTTTGCATCGAAAACAAAACACGCACGATGACCCGATGACAAGGCCTCACATATGAGCGAACATTGACGCACGCGTATTCTTGTGTATGATGGAAGAAAATAAAGAAAATGGTATACTAAAAACTGCCTAAATAATAATTAAAACACAGAATGTACTTTTTTTAAGTTGCCTCAAGATACTGAGAGGTAAATAAGTAGTTAATATTATTCATGATAATTCATGCTAAATCATGTATTTCCTCCGCCATTTTCCGCAGTTTGGCACCTCACGTCACATCATTTTACCGAAGTCAGCCCTATAGCTTCGGCGCAGTGCCGATCACTGACGTTTGTCAACAAAATGGTGCTTGACTCTTGAGACAGGCTAAATTACACCATATTGTTAATGACATTGAGCATACATTTTTTTAAATACCTTCGCGAAGTAAAACTTCTGTACGTAGTACTTATTATTATTCTGTGGTATTACTTCCAAGAAACGGCTGAGCGGAGCTTACATCATGTCGAAACGGAACCTATTTTTCAAAAGACAAAAAATGGCTTTATAATGTTTCGTATTTCAAAAGAATAATTAAGGATATGAATTATGAATATTATTTGCGCATTTCGATTTCTTTAAATCACGCATTAATACGTGATTTAAAGAAATCAAAATGCGCAAATAATATTCATATCCTTAANGACATGAATATTATTTTGATTTTAAGATAAGTCCTTAATTACAGAAGTAGATATAGGACTTTACGATAAGCGCCAATACAATTTTATTGATTGCGACACTCCATTAAATTGAATGGGCATTGCATTTCTGTGAAGTGAATATTCATAGATATTACACGGCTATTTCTGGAAACGCTTGCATCAATCCGATTATAATGTATGTTTAAAGCTAAAATAAATAAAAATAATACATTTCCACTGAAAACCGTTTTCCTCTTCGAACTCTAGAAGGGATGACATCGTTGCTATTATGAATAGTAACCTCCCTTCAATAGTTTCCTCCAACTCTTAACATATCGAACTCTATATTACTGCTGCTTTTCTTTTGTCAGTTAGGCTGAGTTGCACCACCTAACTTTGACGGTAATTTTACTGGTAACCGATATTTTTCTTATGGTATTGGGGAGGGGAAATTTTGCACATTATACTATCTTTACATAAAGTATCGTTTGGCCACAGTTTCGAACTTCAGGCTTTGGGGGCACTTTTTCCAAGACTATCCTGCTACGCCCTTTAAAGTAAGACGGTGCAACCCAGCCTTATCCAATTTCAATGTGCAATTAAAAAACCTATTGTGACTTCGTAGCTACGTGCCGTGTACTTACCTACCTCATAATAATAAACGTCGTAGTTGATACATTATTCGTAGCACAATATAGGTGTTATTAATTTAATCTTCTTGCTACGGACGCACACTACATAAATAGAGCTAAGTATTTAGACGAAATAATGTTCGCTGTCTTATCCAATCTAACTCATGTAATACCTTTTTTGTAATACTTGCTTTTTAACGAAGACTAGCTATGAAATGCATTTTATAATTTAGTACTTTTATTAGTATTAATTTAGTACAAAGTGATTTGTACAAACTTTATTCGTTACGAGTAGTACAGAAACCAAATTCCATTGAATGTGTGTAAATAACGGAAACGCTTTAAGCTAAGTAATAAGATGCACATACTGCAACAACTCACACTATGGAAGTAACTGATATGGCACGAATAAGTTAAGAACTTTCATACAAATGAACTTGTCCACCTTGATGATTTTATTGGAGAAACCGATTTTTTTCACGATTTCGAAATTTCTCTTACTCTGTTATGCATTTGGTTAAGTAGCTTTAAGGACTGCTCCTTTTGATTTAAAATCCTACATTTTTTGTACTTTACCAGTGTATTATTCTAATCGCATTCGCATATTCTTGCGATTTGTTACGATTTATGCGAATGATAGCGCCGATTTGTATAAAATAATATGTTCATATAAGTTGTTACATTTGAGAAGACAGTCAAACATAGAATATCCACTGCTTGCAGGCAGTTTTCTTTTACTCCCAGTCTGTGACCTGCGTCCAGGTTGCTAAAATACAGCATGAAACTGCATCTTAATCAGATCATCGCTCCGACGTGTTATTGGATTTTACTTTAAGTTCTCTGTTAAAGCCTTGTATAATTTATCATACATTATAACTAATTCAAATAATATTTTTGTGTATGTAAGTTCGTTGTTTTTTGTTAATCTTAAAATACTTAAATTGTTATTANTAATCTATCTATATAAATAAAAATGAATTGATGTTCGTTAGTCTGATTAAAACTCGAGAACGGCTGGGCCGATTGAGCTGATTTTGGTTTTAAAATGTTTGTCGTAGTCCAGGGTAGGTCTAAACGGTGAGCAAATACGCGCGCGATATTGTTTTTCTGTAACAGACAAAATTCCACGCGAGCGAAGCCGCGGGCGGAAAGCTAGTATGTAATAGAAAGAGAGGTCAATAAGTCAAAATGACTAGCATGCAACTACTCGCGTATAAATTGTAATCACGCACTTATTACAATACATACATGATTAGTCCGTATGCGTACTGACGATGTATATTTTGGAGGAAGATAATTGACCTAAGTCACTACAAAGTATACGCGAGCAGTACGCAGCGTATGCGTACTGGTCGTGTATAGTTTGGAGGAGCTTAGTAAAAAAAGTCACATCCAAACTATACTCGATTAGTTTCACACCCTTGCGTTCTGGCTATGTATAGAATGGAAAGACGCTCCGACGTGTTATTGGATTTTACTTTAAGTTCTCTGTTAAAGCCTTGTATAATCTATCTATATAAATAAAAATGAATTGATGTTCGTTAGTCTGATTAAAACTCGAGAACGGCTGGGCCGATTGAGCTGATTTTGGTTTTAAAATGTTTGTTGTAGTCCAGGGTAGGTCTAAACGGTGAGCAAATACGCGCGCGATATTGTTTTTCTGTGACAGACAAAATTACACGCGGGCGAAGCCGCGGGCGGAAAGCTAGTTTATCATACATTATAACTAATTCCAATAATATTTTTGTGTATGTAAGTTCGTTGTTTTTTGTTAATCTTAAAATACTTAGATTGTTATTAACTCTGTTTTCGATTCGATTTGTGTTGGTTGTCTCTTACCTGTTATTATTAGTCAATCTTAGAGCCAAATCACACGATGCGTTGCGACGGCTCGGCGAAGCATCGCAGGAGCAGTGTCTCTGAGTCGTCTTACTTAGAAATATCTGTGGCGGGGCATACGAGCGATGCGGCGCCGCGTCGCGCGATACGCCGAAATCTACGCGGTGCGGCAACGCATCGTGTGCTTTGGCTCTTAGGTGTATGCCTTGACTTAGTAATTAAACATCGAAAGTATTCGTTTTCAATCGAATATGATTCGGTGCTTGCCCAAAATATCTTTGAAATGACTAAATGGATACAGTCAAAGGTCAATGCTAGTTTTGTCATCATCTCGAACATTCATGATCTACAATGGTTATATTTTTTTTTGAGATTGAAACCGAACTCTATTTGAGGCTTAAGACTTAACTTGAAACTTGAGTAAAGAATTTCACTAACTTTTTATTCAATATAAGTATTAGATTTCTTTGACATTTGGAGTCAAGATCCAAATGACTGTTTCCAACAGAGACGTGCGGTAATTAGGTAATGCCTACCTGGCCAGCTCTAGATCAGATGGGTCATCGCGTTATATGATCTTAAAACCAAATTAAGTCTGGAAAATCGTCAAGCTTCGTGGAGCAATATTAAAATTAATAAAACCCTTACACATAGCATTCATACATTTATGTGAGCTTCCAACTCGTTTGGATTACACGCCGCTCAACCGCGTCGCCATATTCACGTGTTCATTAGCATTTGAACTACGATCGAGACATACTCTTACAGCCTCAACAAGATAAATGAACAGTGACTGCTGCTCGTTTTCCTCATATGTTATCTGTGACACAATCACACTCGGTATCAACATCGGCCTGAACCGCCTACATTGTGTAGACTTCGATCTGCCCGTACTACGAACATTATGCAATTTAATAGACATCTATGAATAGGTATTCAGACAACAAAGGATTTCTCTTATATCTGTTATGTAAATCTCCTCGGAGGCTACTTCACTCAACAGATGTCTAAGCAAATTTAGGTAATGCTGCATTAAATTTTATTTGTTGGGAGTGGCACATGGCTGTGTGCTATTACAATTGATGAAGTCATTTGATATTTAATCAAATTGCATGTACTCATGCTCAGTACCAGACAGCATATAAAATTAGCTTAAAAGTATGACCAATATTGTTTTTCACACCTCTACAATAAAATATTCAACGTATAATAAACTTTGTCTTAGTCAGGCAAACATGATGCGCAATTTAATTTATTTTCAAGGCTGAACGAAAACAAACAAAACTACCGACTGTTTGTAAATGAATTATTCAACAGAATATGTTTTCCAAATAAAATGATGTTAAAGTTCTACACCGCCTTTGATCTTGGTCAACTGGTTAACAAACATGTAAAAATGTTTTAAGTACCAATTAATTAAAAAATATTATTGTGTTTTCAACTGAAAGTATGGATTTCCCCTTGGCTATATCAATACAGTCAAAATAAAAATATTGTACACTTTCTCTAGCACTATGACTAACCTGAAAATTTCTGAAGGTAGGAACTAAGCAGTAATATGAAATCTAAGTATTTGTTCTTTCAATTTCTTTTCAATCTTAATAGTAAAAACAAAGAAAGAAATCTTATGTTAGGATTAGCATCTCATGGACCGTTTGTATGTGGAACCTACGCTCGTCGTTCATATTGCATTTTGTTCTATGTCAAAAATTACAAGTTTACAGGAGAGTAAAAAAACAGCGTACGGGAAAAAAATCTTTTAAGACACCAAAATGTTTTTTAACTAATGTTTCCTAAGCAGTTTGTTCTTTTTAATATAAATATAAAAGTCTTCATAAATAATTTATGTTTTGTTAGATTTTTTTTGGAATTTTTGTCATTGAACAAATTGCAATATGAACTACGGTATACAAATTTCACAATCGCCATCAAGCCATCAGCACACCATTGATTAATTAATACTAATCAACGAGAATATGAAATAATCCGCAACTGGTAACGCAACTGTTGTACCGATACAAAAGGCGATTGCGATCCGAAATCCGTTGGCAATAGACAAGAAGTAGACAATCATTATTGAATTATCGCCATTTATTTCTCATATGCGTAAATGAGGTGCGCGAGGTTTATGTGGCCGCGCGACCTTGACACGCCGGGGGAAAGTGGACCGACCGGTCGTTGGGCAACCGGGGTCGACCCCCGCACTCCATCTGCTTCGAGGTTCGGAGACTCCTGCGCATGTCGGCGCATCAGTGTTACCAGATTGCTGTTCACGAATGCAGGATACAGAATAAGGCTGAGTTGCACCACCTAACTTTGACCGTACTTTAACAATAACCGGTTTTTTTATAGAGTTTGACGTTTGTCAATGTTAAAGTAAAAGCATTTCCAAACTGTCAATCATTGTTCATTTTACTAAGCCTTTCTCTTAGAAAGAATCATAAGCTGTAGGTATATTGGTAACTTATTACATCTGAATTGAGAAATGAGGTGTAACAAGCTATGCAAATATGTTAGAGCTTTTTTGCACGAAGCTGCTGAGCTTTACCATCTCACGGAACTGATTATACCTTTACAGAGAAGTTCAAAAGTTTGATAAAAACAAATGACATCATTGACAGTAAAACTATCTAAAATAATAAAAGTATTTCTAATATTTTTTCAACCTTATCGTAACGATGACTTCATACTCCATATCTGAATTATGACTCTGAATCTTCATTAAAATCTCAACAAGGTTTTATTTCAAATTAGATGAAGTCACTATTCGATTGCTAAATCAAAGCCGCTTATTTCATGACATGATTATTTAATTGTACCTATGTATTGATATCAACTTCTTCAACAATTTTGAAATAACCAAAAACAAATTAATAAATGCCAACTCCTAATTCAGAACATTATGATTGCATTTCTTGAAACTCGATGTAGATTTAAGAAATCTTTGTTACTTGATGCGGAAAATGTGGTTACCCTATTCTGGGCAAAGGTTCAATTAACTTTGACATGTGAACTTGCAATTGCTAATCATTAACCGATCACAGTTAGATAAGTAATTGATGTACACATTTATCACACTGTAATAGTAAGATATAATTGTATAGTACATCACATGGAATGTACATTTTTATTGCAGAATCATCCTTAGTATTAGTAAAACTACATAAAGATGCGTGTGTTAGGTTTGATGTACGTACGATATCCATACGTACGGTCAGGGTCAAGTTGGTTAACTTAAACGCTAGGTTTTGCAAACCTTCGTACATTAAAGAAAGATTAAATTAGAATAATCTTCTATATAAATAAAAATGAATTAATGTTATATGATTGATATGATTATAACTCGAGAACGGCTGGGCCGATTGAGCTGATTTTGGTTTTAAAATGTTTGTCGTAGTCCAGGGTAGGTCTAAACGGTGAGCAAATACGCGCGCGATATTGTTTTTCTTGACAGACAAAATTCCACGCGGGCGAAGCCGCGGGCGGAAAGCTAGTAAATAATATATGTATGATAATCAAGGATACCTTTTATTTTATATCACACATTACATTAACAATAACAATACAATTAAAAATATTTCACAACTCTTATTCTAAGGGATAACATGATATTTTTTTATTTTTTCGTTTATCACAAACATTCTAATTTGCTAGTTATACATTTATTCTTTGAGCCTCTTTACTTTGTTTGTTCTTCATTGACTAAGCATTATAGATCTATTGGTGGTAATATTGAATGCCGAAGTTCTTGGGGCTGGGTTCATTGCGTTCGTTGGGGGGTGGCAGAGTGGCGAGATACTCCAGAGCCTTCTGAATCGCTGGTGGGGTGGGGGGAGGAGTGGGCAGATGAGCGCCTTGTGGTTGGAATCCATTTTCATCAGCTAAGTATTGAAGCTGAATCACCTGTGTCAAGATTAAAATTAAAATAAATCAGGAATTTGTACTATAAATCACAAGATCTAGTAACTTGAATCAAATTGTGAATAAGTACCTAATATCTAAACTTAGATAAAGATGTTGCCGATATGATATATGAAATGAAAAAGCTCTCAGGCGTTACCTACATAGGCAACTTTTCTATTGCCGTTAAAATAAATGTAGAATTTATCTTTGTTTTGGTTTAAGTAAACAAATTAATACCTGGCCGTCAGGGGCGGTGTACTGATATTGTCCTTGGGCAGTTTGAACTTCCTGGTCAGGCACTCCTTGGTTCTTAACATACCCTTGCTCTTCGGCTGCTATTCCATTGCCAGTTTCATAGCTAAAAACAAAAAGAACAATGTTCACCAACTAAATAAAAAAATCTATGACATTTTATTTATAAACAGAGACTTAGATTGTATAAAATTTTTATTCATTCGATAAATTCAAATAAAAATAGTAACATATGCTCCTCATCAAATACTAATGTTTCACTTTGCTAACAGCGGCTTTGCTGTGAAAAAACAAAACGGAATTCCATCTGTAGTAGAGATTAGAATTAGAAAAATATTGATCTCAGTGGAATTTAACACCAATATTACATCGTTTCTTTGTTCTAAGAAGTCGTTAGTTTTTGAAAACTTACTATTAATTAATGTAGAGCTTTTATTTTGAAATTAGTTTCGGACTTAATTCTATAAGTTCTAATTTACTCAATCCATAAACCAACTTACCTAATTTTTTTATGTATTTACTTATAATACTTACTCGTATTTTAGAACTCAAAAAACTCAATTTATTTTACCATATAAAAATGTTACTATTTACCAACATGTAGAAATTATTCATTTTGATTAAGTAATTGTTTCTTCCTGTCGTAAATGTTGATTCGTGAGGTATAAAAATAATTTACACTCACAAGTGACATACTGAAAAGGCTGTTATTAAACTAAAACAAGGTATGTATAGTACATAAATAATTCTAAACCTCTACATAAGGTGACTACAATACAAATCTATTTGCGTAGTCCCGCGGTGAACTATACCTAAGGCCAATTTCACACGGGTCGATTTTAGACAAGACAAGACATATTACATTCATAATTTCTAGTTGACATGACAAGTAACTAAAATAAGCTGTGATTATGGTAACATAATTAATATCTGCAAGGGTTTTAGTTTTTTGAGTTTTAGTTTTCTGTAGTTTCATTTATCATAGAAACTACAGAAGAGTGGCTCTCGCTTCCAGGATTTGTATTCGGTCTCTCTTTAAACCTGGGCATTTCAACATCAGTTAAATATTGAGATAAATCCCTGACAAAATCAAAGAAAATCAAGTAGCTTACCTCCACTTATATGATCCATCAGGGTTGATGACCTGCTCCTGTCTGATGATGGGGATGGGTTCAGTGGTGTACTGCTGCTGCTGCTGCTGCGACTGGTATGGCTGGAAACTGCTGACGTCACCTCTCGCTACACCCACCAGCGCAAGAACTGCCAACTGAAAACAAATAAGTAGGTAAGTAAAATTAGACTATTCGTTAAATTGATAAATAAATAGGAGATCACGATAAACACACTTGATGCTAAACTTACTAGAAACCTCATCTTGACTGAACTGCAGTTACAATAATAAGCTTACGAAAGCAGACTATGGTATGATGCACTTCGAATTCACCCCTGGTATTTATACGAAAATTTTTGTTGCAATTACGCATCGCTGCAGATTCCGTGAGTATTTTATGAGATGTACGCGACACGAGACAGTGTTGGGAGTCCCTTATTGAGCCTTAACATTGTACACAAAACGTTTGTAATGAAATACTGCAACAAACGAAACAAGACCTTAGGCTTCATTCGTAAGCGTGCAAATCCAAGACGCAAATAATCAAAATCCGACAAAAATCCATATTTCTGTGTCTGCGTAAGTTGTGTTATATACGACACTCTAAAAATGTCTGGAAATGACATTCCTCCAACATGATGTCTAGGTTAAGGGAAAACAACGAATATTTCGTCAGATCTTGATTTCACCGGCGACTTGTTGAGTTTAATAAAGAATAGTGTTTAATATACACATTTGTTCTGTTCTGAAATCAATAAACATAAGATTAATAGCTTTTGTTTAAAAGGAGAAAGTTTTCAATTATCCATTTGCATGTATACACGGTGCAGTAGTACTTTCCATAAAGTTCATTTTGACAAAGATTTTTTTTTAATTGATGTATTTATTCATTATAATAAGTAATGTTAATAAAATTACAATCAATGCATTCCATCTAAATAAATGTAATTTTGCATTGATTTTGCGTCTGCAAAATTAGTTATGGCACAAATAAAATTGTGAAAAGTAGAGCTTACTGAAGTGTGGATTTTCAAAACAATTCAGGAGACAAAAAAACGAGGCTTGAGCTTGAAGCCTGAACTCCATAAACTCTCTAAATTATTACCCTCCATTTTGCAGTAGGGTATTACAGAAGTAAATTTGTGAACAAAACACGATTTTAAAGTCGAACGCGTCATAAAATGATGAGGATTATTGATATCGTTGGGTCAAGTGCATCACATGCATGCGAAAAGCGACTCTCTGTCTAGCGGTTGAAGGTGGTTAGTACTCTGATTAGGGACTATTGTACAAGGCTAAAATGTAAATATTAGATTTAGTACTTAGTTATCTTTTAATATTGCGTAGTCTTACAGCTTGGAAACAGCGGACTCTATAGATTCTTTACAGTCGATACTTTTATAGATATTACTTTCGTGAAAGGATACATTTTTAGCTACTTCCAATATTCTATTTCTAGCTAGTAAAAATAACAAAGACTCAAACTTAGTGCATAAACAGAAAGCTTCCAATGGATCCACAAACCAGTTACAAGCGTACTTGTGTGACATACTTCAACAAGGTTTTTTATATTATTGAAATTACATCATCGCCTGAGTACACATTAGCAACGTCTTACATTTTATTATTGTGTTGGAACAAGTCTGTCTGATTGATGATTTTTATTTTATTGTAAGTACAAAAATTAAAGTTTTTTTTATCCACAACGAGGAAGCTTAAATCTCCCTACAGATTTCATAAAATATCAAAGAAAATTAAAAAATCAGGACTCATTGGAACCTACCAGAAAACCCTCCCTTTGAGCTGGCTGTAGGCGATAAATCTATTTCCTAGTTTATTGCTCTTATTAAGCAATAGAATCGACATCACCCAGTTAACTGTAGAGGGGGGTAGGAATTTTACATTGCTCTAAAGATTTTCATGGAAACCCCAAATGACGTCACGCCTAAACATTGTTGACAAAGCTCGGAAAAATACCAGCCTCAAGCTGAGGTTAAGCATAAAAATACTGTTAAAAATAATTATAATTGCGTGCTGTTGTGGGATAGCATTTCATTATCCTGATCAGTAACTGGGAGTCTAAGGAGAGTTATGTGCTCAGAAGTTGTCTAACGGGAGTAGTGCTCGTCCCTTCTAGAGAAAATGATCAAGGGGTCTGCTACCATTTCCAAGTCGTTTTCCCAGGTTATGTATAAAATAACGAGTACAGGAGTAAAGTTATACAGGAGTAATGAAGTACCCATAAAAAGTTATGTCAACGTAGAACCTCCCCTTAATGAATGATTAAGAACTGGTTTTGGTGTATCGACACAGAGTTCAATTAAAATACATTTAAATATAAGCTGTCAGCGCCAGAGTCGTCTCACAGTATATATTTTAACATAAAGCCGTACATTATGTATCCCAGACCTTTAATTAACACTTGAACCCTTATGAAACCGCTTTTGTATTAAGTTTTTCTGTCGACTAATTTACGTGCGTGAAACTTAATTCTTTATTACCATTAATAACTTGTTTTTGACATGCGACTACGAGGAACATCGCACGGCATTGTCCGATTCGAAAAGTTTATGAAACCTATAATTTACAGTAGCAGCCACGATTTGTAAAGGACCTGGTTGATTTTAAAGCAATAATATGCTTTTTGATTTCACGGAGTATGGAATTGATTTCGTGGTTCGGAATTCGTCAGTTTGAATCCTATTATGCACTATTCGTTGAATAATGATTTCCACTTTTTTCACTTCAGTACCTAAATAAGATATTAAGCTTTTGTTTTAAAACGGATTACACTTATAATTAATAGTTTATACCTACACAAAATGGGTATTTTTGGAAAACATTAATCGTCGTTGTTTTTAAATAAATCAATCAATCTTAAATATACGGACATCATAATAAAGGTCATCTCATCAACCAAATTCATATTGTATCAAATTGTAGACGAGCGAGTACGCCATATGAGTGCTACAAACAATCAAGCTACGAGTAACTCGTAACGTGTCTCTTCGTTTACATCGACACAAAATATCGGCACCGTAGCTAAGAAGCTCGCTTTATATGCAAAACGCGATAATTATAATGTATGGGGATGCGCTTGAGCAATCTTTAATACGTCTACGTAATTTACGTCTCTACTGTCCACGATTATAATTTGACAATATCAATCAATCGATTTGTAGTAGTGATTAATTTTTATAGTGAATGAAATTGTAAAATTTTATTTTATTTTTTATTTTCATTTTATTTGAGCATACTTACACAGCACAATATTATTTAATTCATCAGTTTTTAATTATGCCTTAAGCCTAGGCGCAGACCATCGATTTTTCGTCGGCCGATAGTTTAATCGAGCAGTTGATCAGTATGGGCATGTATGGAAGAGCGCACATTACACCGATTTGATTTGGCCGATTCTTCATACAAATTAAAATCGGGCCCAACTATCGGCCAACTAAAAATCGGTGGTCTGCGCCTAGTATAAAACTTTATTAAATGTGTTTGATAAATATGAATTGAGAAAAGATAAGTAAAACCATGTCTATGCTAATAAAACATCGATTTACATAATTGATGCCAATTTAATGTAAATTAACACAATTGCGTAATACTATCTATTTTATATGCATTTGTATTTACAAAGAGTTGTTTTGCTTATTCTTTCTTCGCTTCTTCTTTAGCCGCTTCGTTAAGCGGTATGGCGGGGCGGAAGGGGTTGTATCTGTTATAGTTAGGGTTGTATCTGCCGTCGTACTGTTGTCGCGCGTCGTAGGGGTACCGAGGGTCGTAGGGGTAGCGAGGGTCGTAGGGGCGGTTGAAAGCGCCGAAGCGGTTGTTGTAGTAGGGGTTGTTGTATCTGTTATATTCTGGGTCGTAGATGCTCCTGTTTCTCGCGTCGGCGAACGCTGGGAGCGGGGGTAGGGCTTTGCCGTCAGCGGGGATATGCACTCCTGATGGACGGAAACCTGGAGAAGGGTTGCTAATGTTAATATTATAATATCTATATTTATAAAAGCGAAAGGTCAATGATTGACTGATTGACGAAACTACAAGCGCTAGGAGTCGCAAATTTTGCATGGGTCCTTTTAGAACGTAGATGCTCACTAAGACGGGGATTTTGGAAAATTCAACCCCTAAGGCGGTAAAACGGGATGCACGCGTGCGAAGTCGCGGGCGGTCGCTAGTTTCTACATTAAGTACAGATGACACCATATCAAGTATCAACCATTAGTTGCACTATGTACAATATTTTAACCAAAACATCTTTACTGTTTAGAGTAATTAATTCTGGTTAGTTAAAGTATTTACAATAAATACAAAATATGCAACCGTATCAACAGCCTACTCTTTTCGTGCTATTTTGAAGTTAGTTGAAAAATAGTGAACTTTTCTTCTGCGCGGCCTCTACTTTATACAAAAGGCTGTGTCTTTATGACTTACTAAATATAAAGCTTACGTAAAAGTTTGCATACGTATTCTTACCATTTTCATCAGCTACGTAAGTCACCTGGATTGGGGTGCCTTCAGGGGAAATGTATGCGTAGCTTCCTTGAACGACCTGAAAACAACAAGTTAGTATTTTTTAAATCTTTTTGCATGATTATTCGTAATGATGATGATGATGATGATGATAATTTATGGTACAGTCAGCGTCAAATTAGTTCGTGAAACCCAAAGTAGCCAAAAAGTTCACAACATGTCTTTGTTACAGTTGGAATTTATGGTTGTGTTGTCAACTTTTTGGCCACTTTGGGTATCACGAATTATTTCACGCTCACTGTACAAAAGACTAACTAAGGTTGAGTTGCATCACCTAACTTTGACCGTAACTATAACGATAACCGGCGTTTTTTGTATGGAGATTTATAACGTTTGTCAAAGTTAAAGTAAGATGGTGCAACCCAGCCTAAATTCATATTGCAATGCCAACCTTTCTGTCAATTTATAACGAAACAGATCAGATAAATATTCATACCTGAGTTCCCTGAGGCTCCCCATTATTATCAATGTACGCGTCTTTCAAGTATCCAGCTTCTTGCGCCTGCTTGCCGTCAGCAGTTGTGAAGCTAATGACATGGAAACCAACACATTAAAGTATACAAAATAAAGAAGATGACCCAGAAAGATAATCTTTTGCGGACATTTCTGGTTTTATAAACTCATATAGTAATTAATTATGTCAAGAATACTATTGTTTTGTATGTGGAGATGTCATAATAATGCTTAATGGACCTCCACAAAAACTTGTTAGAGCATACTAACAAGTTTTGGTGGGATAATACTCATTGTTTAAATATTTTCATGTCAAAATACATTATAATTATTTTACACACTTGTTTAATTTCTAGGGTGCAAAAAGTATCTTAGTCTTTAAATGAATGTGCTTTCAACTTCTCGTTTACACTTTTTATCTATAACTTTGGAAATTGAGATTTTCTTAGCTCAAAATTAGCTGAATGAAAAATTTAATGAAATGTTTTATTCAGCGACACAAAACAGTGAAGTAGGTACTTAATATTATATTTTTATCATACAAAATTATCTGCTTTTAGCACTCGACCCCTCATTTTTAATTGCCCAGAGCGTTATACTTTAAAAAATGCACAGCATATTAAATGAAACTAGCAGTTAATAAAATAACAGAAGATGATAAAGGCGCCAATAGATACATAAAATGGTAAGCAAACTAAAATAAATACATACTTAAATGACCAACCGAAAAATACAAGATCTAAAAACTTAAATAAACCCATAGTACATTAGGTAAGTGGAAATGATTTCCGCTGCCTTTCAGCTTTCACCAAGGATCTTTATTTAGTACTTTAAAGTTCAATCAAACTACCTAAGATAAAAAGAAATTCCAAAATAATATAAAACCTCCATACCTGAAAGAGTAAGATCCATCGGGGTTGTGTTCATTAGAATAAGTCAGGATGGGGATAGCTGGTCCAGCGGCGTTGTTATATTTGTACTGGTTGTAGTAAGGGTTTAGGGGGTTGTTGATGCCGCCTGGGAGGAAGGGGGTGGAACCTAAAGGGGGGATGACGGCGGCCGCTGTAGGTGTGGGGTCAGCAGGCCGCGCCACGCTCAGCGCCATCCAACACGCCAATACGCAAAGTAATAAGCGGAGCATCTGTAATGAAGAAGTTTTTGTTATATTAAGGTACATTTATTGGTAGCTTCTTTAACTTTTTGTAAAGGCCCGTCAAAATAAGGTTTGTTGATATGTTAACCACAAATCTAAAGCACAACTACTCTGCTCGCAAAAAGCACAATGTTTTCTAAATAACTGAAAAAATTGAATTTCAGTTAGTCTGAAATCAATTAACTCTTCATGACTGGGGACAAAATTGCATCTGAACTAAAGGAAGTTCTGATGTTATTTTCAAAATTAAAAATTTCCAAAAAGTAGGTACTCGTGTCAATTAATCGATGTCTTACCTATACCAAATTGGACAATGGATGAAAAATAAAAAAGTATTTTTTATAAAGTAAACAATTCAGAACCATTTTATTTTTACGTCAGATATTTCTATAGGTATGACAAAAGTACTGAAACAAAGTTTAAAGTGAAAAGTTAATCCAAAAATGAATTAAATTACTTCATTGTTTTGGTTTCAATTACGTTTGAACTAATCATAGCCATATCTAATCACAAAAAGTAAGTGAATTATGATAGGAATTTGCATATTTTACAGATCTACCTACATACAAAACAACTTAATCAAAATCACAATAACACATCTTAATTAGTATTTACAAAATAACTACGTAACTCTGAAACTCCATTGTTTAACGCCATAAACCTACTAACATTGTTTTAAATGCTTTCCGTTCTTTTTTAATTGAGCGACATTTTGGTGACACAATAACAACTAATTCAAAATTAATTTAAAAAGTATAAAAATAAAAGCAGACCTAATGTGTAATAAATAAAAATAAAACAAAATTACTTTAAATAATGAATTTGGTTAAAATTATTACTCAAACTTATGTCAATAAATGAATTGATATTATTATTAAATAATTATTAAATTAATATGCATTATTTAGAAAAATGACACATTTCTCTCAAAAAAAATTTTATAAGTTTAATTATTTTTTTGTATTTTTTTTTGTTTTCAATTCACTTTTTTCAACAGCACTTTATTTCGCCAAAATATATTCTCGACACTGTTCTTGTTACCTTAATTTTCTAGTTCAGTCAAATCCGACTGCTCACGTTGTACCCAAACTGCTACTGTTGGCGTGAGATCCGAATATTCCATTTATAGGTAGCAGGGTTGCTTTGTGCCGATATTTTTTCGTTGTGCCATCGTTCAAACGTGAGCCTCATACACGTCCCTTCTACCCACCAGTGGTTATTAACCGAGTTGTACATCTCTTCAAGCTCGCTTAGCACGAACACAAGATGAGACTAAGACATTTAGCAATTTCGATCCCAAAATTGCTGTAAATGTTACAACTGGTACATAGTTTCACTCAATTATGTTGAAGAAATATCTACGGCACAGGTGGTCTTTATAGGTATGAGATTCCTTGCCGAAATTGTCGTAAATGTTACGGAGCATGCATTATCGACAAGTATCGCGATGAGCGCTTGTTACCGATAGTTCAATTTGCAATAGTTTTGTTTGTATACCTGATAACTAGAGGATGGTTATGGCAATGTAGAGCTTTAGAAACACGAGCATTTATGGTGCAAGATGCAGTTTAGGTTTGACCCACATACCTATTTCCAATATGGTTAATGACTTTACCGGCCACAAAAGACAACACATACCTACTGCTGTAAGTCTCATTTGATTCAAGATGTTTTATATGTGTATTATTATAAATTTAAAAAAGACGACTAATTATTACTAATTATGAGCAAAACTTTACATCGTATTTAAAATTAACAATAATAGCTGTGTAGTGTGATATTTCTATGGATACCTACTGTTTTTCAGCTGAAAATCAGTGTAATAATTGTTAAACACGAAACTACTGTATAAAGGTTGTGGGAGGAGCCTGGATGCGGGCAGCGCAGGACCGTTCATTGTGGAATACCTTGGGGGAGGCCTGTGTCCAGCAGTGGACGTCATTTTGCTGAAACGAACAAACGAACGAAACTACCGATAAATAAATAATTATTGTTACAAAATATGGTTAAAATAAAAGATTCTTATTCCCTTAAATTTTGACCTTCCGTAAAATAACTAGAGCATTCAGAAGTCTTGATTATACAACAGATAAATCGATGGAATTTTAACGCTTGATTGTTATCAATATGGTCTACTTATTTGGAAATAATGTTATACCAAAAACAGTTAAAGTGACCAATATCGCCCATTAGCTATCAAGGAGGACAAAAGCTTTGTCTTTGATAGCCTCCACATCAAAACAACTGATTAACAATCTGAATAACAATTAGATCTCGCTGTTACATCTCTGTCATTATTACATACACATTGTGTTTTTTAATAGGTAGCAAACTAGCTATGTATAACATTACTAATTATAATTGACTTTTTGCGGGCGGCTTAATTAAGTTACGGTATCAAAGAACGGGCAGATTGCGTATATGTATTGTTTTTATCGGACCTGTAGGCATGCACTTCGTTATTTTAAATTAAGCTCTGGTAAAAATTAAAACAATGTCCATTGTCGGCGGTCTGTATAAATAACCATGGTTGCATAATGATAGTTACGATTAGACATAGTTGTAGCACATTATAATGGAATATTTATTGAATTATTTATTTTATAAACAAATTATATTTCAATTAATTTGTGGTAAGGCATAAACCCCAAAAGTGGGTGTGATGGGTTGACATAAACGGGGACAGAAGAGTGGGTTCATCGTAAAAGAAACATTTGAAAAAACTGTCTAAACTACGAGATTTATATTACTGTAATACAAAATAACGAGGCCATAGACATATTTTTGCATACGCATTTACTACAGAATATTGCATACGCATAACAACAGAATTTATCGTTATTAGTGTAATGAAAGATGTAAGCAACTGCGTTCCAGATAAGTAGAACACATCAAAGCTTAAAATAAATGTCTAGTGTTGCCATTGTTTCCATTTCCTAAACTCACTAAAAATCCTCATAGGATCATTGTAGTGTTTAATTAGTAGGGAAATGAGAAATCTCATTAAAATAAAAGGGAATATTAAGGTGTAATTTGCATTTTATAGGAGCAACCTAAGTAAACATGGCGTTAGTGAAGTGTACAATGAAAAAATCTACAAATAAAATGAAAACTCAAGCCTGCAAACAATCTGCATTAGGTATTATAAATATGATCTGGCAACACTGAACCGGATGTTCATTCTGATTTACTGGGTAAAGTACTAAATTATGCACCTATTAATGGTTAACGAACCCTAAAATGCTCGCAAAATAATCATCATTACCTACACGTAACACTTGTAACACAAATTCTTAGCCTTCTTAAAAAGTATACCTACCTATTACATTTTATGCTCAGTTTTTTGCCATATGGAGGTACAGTCGTCAGCACATCAGATTATAAATTTTGATTTAAAATAGCACTTATTACGACCACAATAAGTGCTACATTAATTTGTTTAACGTGCCGCCAACCGTACCCATACTTCTATGCAAGCATTATGTATTATTATTACGCCAATATACGCAACGATCTAACATTGAAACTTTTAATTAAAACATCTTCTATTCCAATGCGTAAATGGCTTTCATAAACTTTTATGTAGTAAGTTACAGTTATATTAAGCTATTTGAGTCTAAGTTATTGAATAAAACTACTCGTAATATGTATAATAATACCCATCTCAGAAATTGCAGACACGCAATTTTTTTTGCCAGGAACTTTGTTAAATAACTCGCATTATTGAACAAGCGATTTTATCAAATGATCTCCATACGAAAGATCTTCCCTGCAAGGTTATAATAAAGTAGGTATAAGACACATCTTAGATTTTCCTGTCAATTTCTTGTCCATGATCATTTTATTATTGCAGCAATAAGACGGAATTTATGGACTTAGTACTAATTTAGACGATAATCAGGTACCTAACTTATGTTTCCTAAAGAATATGAGCGTGTCATCGAGGTAACTTAAAGTTATACTGAAAAGTTAAATAAATTGCAAAAAATATTACAGTTACATTTATTCATCAACAGCCCTTTACAGTCCACTGCTGGACTATGAGCCTCCTCCACTATGGTGGAGGGATTTGCCATAATCTCCACGCTTGGCAGGCGGGTTGGAGATCGCAGTTTAAAAGATTGATGTTTTACAGAGAGCGCTGCTGCCCATTCTCTGTTTGTTGTGTAGTCCCTAAGTCGCCTCTTACGACACCCGCGGGAAGAGTAGGGGTTGGTGACAAATGTATTCTACTCTGCCGTCACCACACGGCGAATTTATTACTTTTGTCCTAAAGTAGAAGCGAGGGTAAATAGGCAAGTCCTCCATCTAGTAAATTAGAGAGGGTAGTGCCACGTAGTGCTCCTGCAGTAGAGACTAAATGATCTGTTTGTTGACGATGAATTTTCTTTCTTCCTGTCCTTAATTTAAAAATAATGGGAAGATGATCAAGTATAATACTGAATACAACCTTCATTAAAGATTATAAAGATCATCTGTTTATTATCATATCGTCACCGTCGTGGCAGAATTAAATAACTGACACTTTTGGCAAAAACCACTTTTTCCANCCGATACTGAGCAGCATCTTCTTATCAGCAGTATTGGTATACATTAGTCCTAATCAATAATAAATACGTTATAATTATAAATAATGGTTTATTTATAATTATGGAGTCGGTGTTGGAAGATTTGAAGATTTTATAGTTTCCTTGAGCTGTCACTTGACAGCCTGGCACACTTTTACGATGGTGGATCAAAGTATTTTGGTTTGACTATAGAGCGTGAGAACACGCACACAGTCATAATTATTTTAGTGTGAATAAAACTAGCATCGAAATTACCTAAACTTGACATGCCACGCTAGACGTAAACGCTCAAAAGTCAACGTACGCAAGGCCGCGTGACGTCATTATATCCGAATCGAGCGCAGCCGGCGTACTAATGGGATGGAAAATATTTTTTTCCGGCTAAACTATCAGTTTTAGAAAAAAACTTTTAATAACATTTATTCTTCAAAATAAAGTAACCTATCGACCAGTAATTTTTAAAAATAAAAATTGTGAAAAATAAGTATTGCTATGTCCAAAAACCACATTTTCATAGGATTCGATGCAATGCGGAGACGCGGTTGGGGTGAGTGTAACTTAATGATTGTTTGTATTGAACATAATAATACATAATATGATGCTAATACCCAGTTTCTGGCCTGGGGGGGGGGGTAAGTAATACCCAGCTTCCGGCCGAGGGGGAGTCATACCTAGCTTATGCTTATGGACTGGGGGAAGGGGCTAGCCTTACCCAGTTTCTGGCTTGGGGAGGGGGGGGGGGAGGGGTCAAGTCATAACCAGTTTCTAGGGCTGGGGGGAGGGGCTAGCCTTACCCAGCTTATGGCCTGGGGGGGGGGGGGGGTCAAGTCATACCCAGTTTCTGGCATTTCTGGCATGGGGGGGGTGTCATACCCAGCTTCTGGCCGAAGGGGAGTCATATCCAGCTTATGCTTATGGCCTGGGGGTAGGGGCAAGCCTTACCTAGCTTCTGGCCTGGGGGGAGGGGGAGGGGTCAAGTCATACCCAGTTTCGGGCCGGGAGGGGGGGGGGGGGGTAAATCATACCCAACTTCTGGCCGAGGGGGAAGTCATGCCCAGCTTATGACCTGGGGAGAGGAGAGGGGCGGGGTAGTCATACCCAGCTTCTAGGCTAAGATTAAATAGATTTCCAGCACGGAGCGGCTGTCCTTTCCTGCAGCAGCTGGCCCGCCCATGGGAACGGCGAATAGATAGGTAGGTGCGTAGGTTTAACTCAGAAAAACTAAATAACAGGTAGGTATTAACTATTAAGTGTACATCGAAATGATTTTCATAGCAATGTCTTATTGTTAGAAGTTATACCTTATTGTTAGAAGTAAATAAATTAATACTTATACATTTTTATATTTTACTTGGAAGAAGATATGACTCTAACAACACTTATGTACACTTTATTTGAATAAATCGCCAAATATACCACCGCGGAGACCCCAATCGCGTCTCTGCGTGCCATTGAATCGTATGAGCGTATGGATTTTTTGCGTTATTTTTCACAATTTCCATTTTTAAAAATTACCTATCGATAGCTTACTTTATTCTGATGAATAAATGTCATTACAATTTTTTCTCTAAAACTGATAATTCGGCTAGAAAAAAATATTTTCTATCCACGCAGTACGCCGGCAGCGTTCGGATCGGATATAATGACGTCATCGTCCCCGCGCCGGGCGGTCAGTGAACTTTTTTAGTAATTTGGCCATAACTTCGTCAATTTTTGTCGTAGAACAAAAATTTTTGCACTGTGTATTAAGGATTTCTTAGCCCTATAAATCTGCATTCACAGCTAAAAATCGAAATGATCCTCATTATGAAAGGCCTAGTTCGGATTTTTATGTTGTTTTCTTTGTTCAGCTTAAGATGTTTGATATTTGATAATATGATGTAAAGTAAAACAAACATATTGGAATTGGGACGAAAGACGATAAAGTCGTTTATATTTGAGATAAAGAAAATCAAGTCAAGCATATCACGTAGCACTGCAGGGCACAGACTTCTATTCTACTACTGTGGAGTTGTATAATATGACAACTTCTTTGACTTTTATACAACTAATAAAAGTAGGTAAAGCGATGAATATCATTTTAGTTTCGTTTTCGTTCAAATTTCCTTTGAATGAAATCTTTTTCTTCTACGAATGAACTGAGATCAAAACTCTGATGTCAGTTTTTGATAGCTTTTTAATTAAACATGATAATACTCAATGGTTTCGACCATTTTTAAAGTGCTCTTTGAAGGACTGACTTTTTCTGACGATCCAGTTGCTTAAAGCTGTATTCCAGTTGCTTAAAGCTGTACTGATTAAAAATCTACGAGATTAATCAAATGCTAAACATTTTTAGTGATCTATTTCGTTTCCCGCTGGGAATAGAACCTAGGAAAGGATCAAGATAGTCAAACTCTCCACCATGATCCACGGAAGCATTCTTCTAAATCTCGTGTTAAATACAAACTGTAGCTAGTTAACTAATATATACTAACTATAGCTAGTATCGCTTATTGCTTTAAAAACTACCGCCACCGAGCTTCACCTAATAAAAATATAAAAAATACAATAGTATCCAGTGATATTACGTTGAAACAAGCGAGGCAAGACGCGCCAAAAAAATTGTGTAACCCGATACAAAGATTCCGCCGTTAATTGGTTGGCGGCGCGCGCTGCATAGGGTTACAGAATAGGGTGGCATGAATTTGTATAATTATGAGACTAACGAGGACAATCACAATTATCTGATATTTCTTAGGCTGAGTTGCACCATCTAATTTTGACGTTTGTTACAGCTAAACTTAGATTCTAACTTTAGCTTTAACAAACGTCAAAAATCTGTCAAACTCTATATAAAAAGCACCGGTTATCGTTGTAGGGAGTAGGTGGTGCAACTCAGCTTTAAAGTTGAAAACAATAGTTTAATAGACTAACAAATATAGCAGTACACTCCGGTTCTACACAAAAAAATTGTAAATTCAATACGCACGCTTTCACGATCGATTCGATTCCATAAATCTGAAATTAGTTACTCAATAACTGTAAGGGTGAGTTGCACCACCTAAATTTGACCGTAACTTTGACGATAACCGGTGTTTTTTGTATGGAGTTTGACAGATTTTTGACGTTTGTCAAAGTTAAAATAAGATGGTGCAACTCAGTCTAAGTAAAGGATCAGAATACGTTTACACTGCTGTGAGCAGCGGATTTCAAAATCAAAATTTCCTTAATTTTGATTCTGAAATCCGCTGCTTAGTATTCATAACAGAATAACACAGAATTGCGTGGTCTGTGGTGAATAAGGATAGTAGGGATTTGACCAGCATAGTCCTCTACCATTCCTTAGCTATTGTTTTGTATATTTTCAAAACATACCAATTTAACGATTATCGTCGAATATTAATAAAGACTTATGGCTACCCTTCAGCCGTCATACTGCTGGCGATGTTATTTTCGGGAATTTTATTTACATATTTAACGCTCAATTGATAGGGGTTATTAATTTGGGGGAGATCGCACCGAGGGATGGCTCCATTACTCTGTATATGACTTCCCTCTCAAAATAAATACAGGAACTGTTAATTTAAACTGTTCCAAACTTAAATGGAAACGATTAATTGTGTTTTAATCGATTTGCTCATCATGCATGTTGTCGATCAAGTTATTATTGCTTTTGTTTGGACTATTATATTGTAGTTTAATCTCGTATGACCTCAAGTAGAAATTAAAAAATCCCAATCATTTTGTTTTCCGTAAACGTTTTGTTTACTCAAAACGAACGGTTTCCACATTTGAAATTTTTAATCTCTCATTCTGATTTTAGTTTTTCTTTCGTGTTCCATTTTTAAATACATATTTGAAATAACCTTTTCTCTATGGCTTACGTTAATGTAGCCAGCCAGTACTACAAATCCTATCAAAAACTCGAATTTCAAATTAAAATTCGTGTTTATTATTTTATGGTGTCCTTTTTCAAATGCTTATTTCCAGCCAGTTCTGAAGGGCGTAAAGAAAATATGAGACAAATCGGAATCTTAAGACTTTTATAAGAACTGAAATAATTATTGCCACATAGAGGCGTAATTACTAAAACTACAAAACACAGAATTCAGACCATTCGAAGTGTCCCGAAAAGTAATTAACGGAATTATAACATCGTTTCTCCAAAGTAAGAGAAGCCGAAACAAGGCATAGGTATTTTTTAATAATTGCCAAGTATGTTTTCATACAAAAAAGCTCTCTGTGTACGTTATTTCTTGGAATTTCAAGAGTATAAAATTATGAGCTCTACCTACAATAGGTGCTAGTAGTACATAAATTCAAATCTGTTATCTAATGAACTTGCTAAAGTATGTAGTAGTATGGAATTATGGATAGATGTTTATTTTTTCACCTCTGCGAGACTGCGACGTGTTTTATGGATGTATTTTTGAAATAATGTAGGTAAAAAACAACTCTTCGTCTAGGCCGTATTGATTTTCAAAGTACTTAATAAAAGGGAATGAACAGCTATCAATGTTTGTCAAGAGTGACTTGGAGCAAACAGAAAACATGTACGACAAATAAACCGCTCGAGTGTTTTTGTTTATTCAAGTCTAGTTCAATATTTTAACGCACCATGCGTGGAGCGGTAGCGGTGAGTTATGCCGGCGCACGGAATATTTTGAGCGGTATTTTCGTTCGATTAGTGAATGAATTAAAAATGTGATTTAAATGGTAACAACGAAACAAGCTAATATTTTAATACTTTTAGCAATTTCAGTTTATTAATCTTTCATATATTTTGCTTTCACTCCCAATTGTCTTAATATCTTACTTTAAGCTCTGTTTTTCAGCTCTACTTTATGCTCCATCTGATTGAACAGAGTTTCTGTGCTCTTTGAATCGTAAAAACTTTTTTGTGGTTAATTTGAGGGTTAATCATAGTATGATTTATTCTAACTGACATAAAATCATTATACACATAGCTTTTTTCAATTTTCAATTTGTGTGACCCAACTAGGTATCGAACGCGACTCGTACTATAAGTTCATTGCGAGAATCCAACTCTTAAGACTCTTAAGTAGAAAACAAAAGTAACATTATGTTAAAAGTATAAAGCACAAGGCAAAAATAAAAACCATGATTCAAAGCAAAAACACGAACATAGTTAAAATTTATCTAAACTGAAAAACCATCATTAAAACAGAAAATAACATCACAGGCAAAACAGAAATTAACATGACATCAGCTAATTAAGAACATACAAAGCAGAACTAATCAAGCAAGGAATCTGTAGGGAGAGCATTAAACTATTTCAGTAGAGGAAATAACACGGACCGTCCTAATTATAATAATGGAATTATTTTTACGACAGACAGACAGACAGTCATTGTTTCCGATGGAAGTGAATGGCGTGTTGAGTTATTAGTAGTTAGGAAATTATTTTTAGGGTAACTCTAGTTTTGTATCATGTCTTCTGTGAGACTCATTCTTCGTTCATATATTTTGTTCGTGAAAGGACCTAACAGGAATCTAGTTTTTCTAATTTTAGAGGTGATCGAAATTAGGAGCGCTGATAAGAAACTGCATTTCATGAAGAAAGGTGTCAAGTCAACTGCTTAAAAAAACAATCATAAAGAAACTATCAAAATGTACTTCTAAACCTGAATCTAAAGCTTCGACACTAAATGTCGGTCGAATGCTTGTAGAGACATACAACATGGGGATTAATGATAATCTCCTTTTTACGAGTGACCAAGAAGAAAACATTAAACACTAGTCCTTCGAGACGTCTTCGGTTAGCAATACTGGCCTTACTGCATTAATTACAAGTTACTTTTATATTTGCACTACCAATCTTGCTTTAGCGTACAGTCCACAGCGCATCAGAATATATTTACATTATTGCTGCAAAATAGCATCTATTACAATTAAATAAGATCAGTAAGAATAATCTTAGTGTGCCGTCGTCTGTACTTATCTTTACAATCAGCCGATAATTTAGCAATCAGATGAGTATCTCCAAGTTTGTACTAACAGAAGAACATCATTCAAAGAAGTAGCTATAAAGAATATAAGAAACGATGCAGTAGCACCAAGCATATCTACAGCTTAGAAATAAAGTTGAGAATTGCTTACATCTCTATCTGTTTTACTATTCATGTCACTACCACTATACTACTATGTAAATAGGGTTATTATGCTACGGTTGATGCTAAATAGTTGTAATGTGGTCGAGGCCTTAATAAAGAAAGTAAGATAAGCTCAGTTATATTAGGATTCCAAACTATCAAGAACGTTTATAAGGAAATCAGAATGAGCCTGAAGAAAACGCAAACAGAGATAGGAGATAGAACTACTATGGATGGAATAGCATATTTTACAGATTTAACTTAGTCTGCAGTTTTTTACCTGATACTTATCCATAACTAATTTTAGCCTCTCGTCTAATAGTTTGTAATATATTATTTTCAAGAACTTTACTGCACTAGGTACTGGCTACAAAAATAAGAAGGAGGAGATAAATCCTCCATAAATAGCATGCCCAGCTCTCCATGCATGTCCTAACTTTAGTAAAAATGCTTACATATTAAAACTTTATTTAATAGACATGGCCGCCACAGCCGGCATGGCCGCCACATTGCCAAAACAGTTGCGTACGCGCACATTTTTGTAATCGCATCTAAGAAGGCCGTGTCTAATGTAATTGTCGGCAGACACGCCTCCGATGGGAACTGATAAAGTCCAAGGATTTTATAAACAGACATTAATATTACTTCTAAGTTGTTAAACGATACCTAATGAATGACTGCAGAGTTATAATAATTCATTCTAATCTTACTTGTTCTCTAATTCTATTAGATAGTTTATCATCCAATCTTTGAATTTGTCGTATGATAATAATCTAACAAATGAATATTATGGTAATAATAATCTGCAAATTTCAGAAACAATTTCTTCTTAGATTGTACAAGTTTGACTCTATTTGTTAGAACGCCGCGCCGTATTTTAAAGTGGCTGTAACTTCAAACAGATACAAGAATAAAAGTAAGTATTGCAATTTGTATTACATAACGTTTGATAAAATCTACAAGCTATTCGATTTACATGTGCCATATTGAGTATATTTTTACATGTGTTAGTTACGAGTTGTATTGAACTCGTAATATAACCAGCCCTTGTAACATTATGTTCTAGTTTTAGTACAACTTCTGACTTATTGTGTGTCAATCAAAACTATACATACTGGTGACAGGTCATAGTTACCAACATACCAAACCTTTTGAGGACAATGTCAGAGTATTTGCAGATGCTAATCTGTTATAAAAAAAATATTTAAAAATAATTAATGTACTAGTATTTCATATTTTTTTATTAATATAAACCTGCCGAGTTTCTGTGTTAAACCGAGTTGAATGCTCTAATCTCAGAAACTACTGGTTTGATTTGAGAAATGTTTTTTTTTTGCTGGATGGTCCATTTATTCAGAGGACTACCATACGAGCAGAACATCAATGATTAATGTTGCAAAAATAAGAAAAAATATTAAAACAATTTTCTCGCGTAAGAAGGTCGCAGGCGCAACATATTATCTTGTTGCTTATTATGGGATGTTTCTTGCTTGGTTAAAAATGCAAGAGTTTGAATTAGTCGGTTAGCTTAACAAAAAAGTACTCGACACGTATTTTTCCCTTGATTCAAATTAATGAAAATTGAAAGAGATTTTCAAAAGAAAGAAGTCCGTTACGTCAAGGCGTGGTAAAAGTGTAGCGTTATGTGACGTCACACGTGATACAAATAAACTATACGTGTCCTATTAGATAATGTAATTGACGGACTAAAAGTTTTTATTAGGAAACTAGTCTATTTTGCAATGAATAAGTATCAAACATAGCCATATTGTAGCGTTTTTTACTATTATTAGAATAACCATATTAATACACCAGTCCTTGATCCAACATCTGTTTCATACTCCACAGCCGTGATTACAGTTCACACGATTTAGTTTTACAGATGACAGCTTCAGTTAATTATTATTAACGAGCGCTTTGTTCAATGGCTGATAAAGTAACTAAATATGTGTTTAGTGATCACTCTAGCTTGACAAACCGACCATCTGATGGACTGAATGTTGAATTATAATTTGACAAGCCCAAATTTAGTTGTTTAGTCAATGACTCTATTTATTAATCACTAGCTGTGCCCGCGACTTCGTACGCGTGAAAACCCGTTTTCGCAACATTTTTCATTTTTGCTCTGCACTTATTACTCGTAGCGTGATGGTATATATAGGGTTGCCAGGTCCAAAATCATAAAAGCCGGACTTTGTGCTTCATTTGGCCGGACATTTTACCCTAAAAGCGGGACATGTGACGGGTGCAATTAGTGTCAGCTCATGAGTGAGTACTATCATCATCGGTTGCTAACCAACATCCTGATGCGTGCGCTTCATATGATTCTGTGGCTCAACTTTCGCCTGGCGCGGCAATCAAATAAAAAGCCTAACAAGACCGGACAACGCAATTTTTGGCCGGACAAGTCCCTAAAAAGCCAAACATGTCCAGCTAAAGCCGGACGCCTGGCAACCCTATATATAGCTTATAGCCTTCCTCAATAAATGAGCTATCTAACACTGAAAGAATTTTTCACATCGGACCGGTAGTTCCTGAGATTAGCGCGTTCAAGTGCGCAAACAAACGAACAAACTCTTCAGCTAATATTTAGGCCAGTAGAATTAAACACAAAAATTGATTAAATCGGAAATAATTCCTACAAAAGATTTTTTTGCTTTAATGGCTTCATCGGTTGCCCATTAAGAATCTCCTAAGTTTTCGACTTCGACGGAGTTGTGCTTAAGTGGTGGGGGCCCCCGAAAGGGGCGTTTTTTCGGTTTTCCGGTTATACCGCGTAAAGGACTTACCCTATCGAAAAGTGGTCTTCATGACGGTTAAAGGGCACTTAATCCTGCATTGAATAAGACCAAATTCATATGTTTTGGACAAACCGTTCTCGCGCTAAAGTTCGGCAAAGTAGAAAATATACGTATAATTAATGACCCTCTCCACGTCCAATGGTTTGTTACCCACAGGCTTCCAAGTCTTGAAAAGGGCCACCTCAACCAGTGTAACCCTATCAAGGCTTACGAGCTTGATGCGCCTATCCTTGTTCGTCCCAGCCGTTCCTTAACTGCGGTTGCTGCACCTCTTCCTGGCACTCTCCTGAACGACTCTGTGTTACCTAATGTGGCTGCCCCTCTTCCTTGTACCCTCCTGTACGATTTCATTGCTTAGCCATATGCCTGGTCCAAGGTTCGACGCCACAAAATCAACTTCGTACGAGTGAAAATAGTTTAAATACTATTTCCCGTGCTTGCAACATTTTTCTTTACTGCTTCGCCTCTATTAGTCGTAGAGTGATTGTATATATCCTATAGCCTTCCTCAATGTATGAGCTATTCAACACAAAAATAATGATTTCAATCAAACTAGTAATTCTTAAGATTAGCGCGTTCAAACAAACAAACAAAAAACTCTTCAGCGTTTTAATATGAACTTGTTGTTGTTGATTTTTGGCGTCGAACCTTAGACCAGGCATACGGCTAGGCAACGTAGTCATGCAGGAGGATACAAGGGAGAGGGGCAGCCACAGTAGGTAACACAGAGTCGTTCAGGTGAGTGCCAGGAAGAGGTGCAGCAACCGCAGTTAAGGAACGGCTGGGACGAACAAGGATAGGCGCATCAAGCTCGTAAGCCTTGATAGGGTTACACTGGTTGAGGTGGCCCTTTTCAAGACTTGGAAGCCTGTGGGTAACAAACCATTGGACGTGGAGAGGGTCATTAATTATACGTATATTTTCTACTTTGCCGAACTTTAGCGCGAGAACAGTTTGTCCAAAACATATGAATTTGGTCTTATTCAATGCAGGATTAAGTGCCCTTCAACCGTCATGAAGACCACTTTTTGATAGGGTAAGTCCTTTACGCGGTATAACCGGAAAACCGAAAAAATGCCTCTTTCGGGGGCCCCCACCACTTAAGCACAACTCCGTCGAAGTCGAAAACTTAGGAGAGTCTTAATGGGCAACCAATGAAGCCATTAAAACAATAAATTCTTTTGTAGGAATTATTTCCGATTTAAAAGCTAATTCTACTGGACTATTAGTACTTATAGATAGGTAGGTTCTTAGTTGGAACAGTACTTATATTAATCTGTTGGAATGTCAATATCAGTTATAGACTTTTTTAAAGGATTTTCCAGCGTTAAAATAAAATAGCATGGAAATCTTTTTAGACACCTCCTTGTGCAAATAGTCACCACACCATGATCATCATCATCATTTTAGTCAGTCCACTGCTGAACATAAGGTTCCCCCATTGATTTATTTTTTTTATATTAGTGCTACTGAAATGCACTTGCAACTGGTGCTAGCGGTTTACTCCAATTGCAATGCGGTGTTTTAGATGGAGATTTTGTGGGTGTTCATTTATTTAAATCTTTCAGGCTGTTTACTATATAGGTTATGTATATTTTGAAGCTATTGGTAGTTACATTTTCAAATCATTGGATGATAATAATTACAAGTTACTGACTTCGTCCCCAACCTCTCTGGCCAGCATGAGGAGAGTGGGTCAAGTACTTCATTTGCCTGGAATTGGAGAGAGTAGAAATCCTGTAATGAAACGAGCATGATACCAGCTTCGCCTGTGTGGATTCGGTTTTCTTTCTCCTATAAAAGTGTAGGTATACAGATCATCTTGGTATTTAAAACACTGTCGTGACATTTGATATTGATACTTTAGTTTTTCATATTAAGATTTAACTTGATTTGTATACTTATCTTCTTTCATTATTGAAGAAATAAAACCTATCAAATAGACGAAGTTCCTATTGCATTTATAATATTAATGTAACTAAAAACCAATATCCGTCAATTAAGTAACAGAAATAGCACCAACCATACATACTCCGCATCCCTACGACGCTCTCTATTGTGCTGTTTTTTACTGGAACAGAATGTCCTGCGTCCTGCCTTCTTACTACGAGTATTAATGGGCGAGAGACGTGACTTACAGACGGACGGTGTTATACACACAGATCTCGTAATGAGCTGTATTTCCTCAGATCGCTATGGGGATATACGGTTGGTAAGAATAAACAGCAAGATGGACATAATTTACCAAAATAAGCTTGTAAATTAAACGACACACCTTCCAGACAAAACTCTGAAATTAAGGCAGAAATGTAATTCATGAAAGTATACGAAAGATGTAGAGTGTTATCATTACTGTGGTTTTCAACAGATAATGTGTTCTCGGCTGCGTCTTCAAAACTTGAAATAGTCACTTGCAGAACAACTTTAAATTAATATTTACCAGTTCTAGGTTCCATAAAAGGGAAAAACGTAAACCTTATTAGATTACTTCGTTGTCCGTCTTTCTTCACACCCTTTTTTCTCAAGGACGCGTTGGAGATTATCAAGTAATTAGCACCAAATACTTCAGATCTTTTACTCTTATTTGCCAAACGTGATAACCGCATATGTATTGCGCATAATGAGTTGTTTCCTCAGCCGAAGTCGGCACTATGAATCCTATACTGAGTGATAGGCAGAGCTCGCTTCGCATACCAACTATACTATACCAAGCAGGGGAGATCACTGAAGATTTTTACCGTGAGAGACATTTTATTGACCACCGTTTAGGAGCGAGCGCGTGAGTTGACGCGATGCATTATGCAGTTCAACGGGATTGAACGGTTTGGTTTGGGCATGATGAGTCCAGAATATTTAAGGGTATTATGTCAGCTCGCATGATGGATGGATTTCCGTATTTGGAAAGCTTTTAACTAATGCAATGTTTTAGAGAAGAATCAAGGACAGTATAAAGATTAAGTTATAATGTTTTGGTTAATGCCGGTAATTTTATCTGCCAGATATCTCTATCCGAGTACTTTGAAACCAAAAGTTATTTTTATCCTACAGATAAGTTTCTTTATCAGCCAGTGGTAAAATGGACTGCAAACATTGTGTCGTCATTTCCGACGTCTTAACAAGCGCAATAAGACACCATTTAGCATTTAGTTTGATAGCTAGGGTAGTAAATGCATCTACCATTCCGAAGAGTATCCGAGGACTAGCTTTGGGGACCTATCTCTGTGTGATCTACATATATATTAAAGGCACAAGGCAATAAGGATAAAATTAAAGAAGGTAAGACTTAATAAAATAGATTTTTACATCCTACTAATATTATAAATGCGAAAGTTTGGATGTTTGGATGTCTATGTCTGGATGTTTGTTACTCTTTTACACAAAAACTAATTAACGGATTTTGATGAAACTGTACAGTATTATTGTTTATAACCCAGAATAATATATAGGCTATAATTTATGACGATCTGTGACAAACAAAAATTCACGCGGGTGGAGCCGCGGGCAAAAGCTAGTTTATCATAAATTGTAACAGAGTTGTTATTTAAACATCACACATTGGTAAGACTTCTTAAGTAATTCATTCAGACCGTTGTTTTTTCAACGATTTCACACAAAACTACATCCGATCCGAATAAATTTGGGAGGCACGTAAATTCACGCAACGCATCGAATTTATGGCGTGATACAAACTGTAGTTCTTTTTTAAGCTTCTGTTGGCATTTTATTACAATTCCCACGTTTTTTTATGTGCTTGTTTATGTAGTGTATCGAGTTAATTAAAATTACTTTTCTTGTAGTATATCACACATTAGCCACTTAGTCAGTTCCTCTGTTCTGCTCCATTTCATTACGTAACATCTAATGTACCACATTCTGCAAATAAATAATTTCATTTCATTTCATTTCTGTGGTTTATGATTCCGGGTGAAGCGCGATTCCACCTTCGTCATCACCTTGATCATCACTTACCATCAGGTGAGATACAGGCCAAGAGCTGTTCGTCGTGTTGGTTCATCATCATCATCATCATTTCAGCCATAGGACGTCCACTGCTGAACATAGGTCTCCCCTAATGCGTGTTGGTTAAAAAACTAAAATTAAATGTAGTCAGTAGATTTTGAGCATTAGTTTGGTGTAGTAAAAACCTTACCAAATTCAAGGTTCTGCTTACTTCGTTACTATTTTATTAAATTGAACTTTAAATGTAATAAAATATGATTCTTATGCAGACAAAAGTCTGTAATTAATACGATAAAAGCCCATCGAATACTCTTAAACCTCCTCATAATTTCATGACTCGACAACCATGGAAGTTGAACATCATTAAACTCCATCTGAACACCTAAAAGAGTGTTTACACGCACTTTTGCCCCAACAAGAACTGTTAAACTGTTAATGAAGACTACGGAACCACTTCGAAACTCATGAATACCTCTCTCAACCCTAACCAATATAAGAGTACGTCTAATTTTAATTTCATATTCGTTAGTGATGGGACAGAGCTAATCGATTGTGTTATCGATATAAATTGTAATGGATGTGCAACAATAATATTAACTATATCGTAACGAATGCTTAATCATAGCATGCTTCTAGGTATGGAAAGTTTAAATACTACCCATAGAAAAGACGCATAAAATTTAATGTTGAAGAAACACATACAAAAGCAGACAATAAACTCTCACATTGGCTGTATTGAGATCTCCGTTCCGTCATTAGACGGCATAAATAACACAAGTAGAAATTCAATTCCGTTTTATCGACAATACAACAGCACTATTATGACGTCAAAAACCAACACTCGCAGATTTAAGAAGCGTGAAGTTAATACTTGTGCCGCCAAATTGAAGATTGCACGGTTGAAAAACGCAAGGAATGCATAATGCGTACCATTGAAGTTTCATGAATAAATTGTTTCATGATGTCGTCATAAATATTAATTATCATGTCACTGTATCCCCTTAGGTCAGCTAAAACTGTATTTTATTTAGCAAATAAATCTGGAGATAATAAAAAATGAAAAAATCTTAAGATATATTCGCTAATATTATTACGTAAATAAAAAGTGTCCTAATGAAATTTATAATCTTGTCTTCTGTAACTACGTATTTGCACTAACTGGTACGAAGTAGGTACTTACTTTTCCGAGGAAATGAAAATTATCTTCAGATTATGTTGCAAAAAAACATACCTGAAATAAAAAGAAAAATAATTAAGTAAATTGTGTAAAGAATTTTTTACGTAAAAAATAACAAAAAGAGTCTGACAGCGGTGGGATTCGAACCCACGCCCTTTCGGACTGGTGCCTAAAACCAGCGCCTTAGACCACTCGGCCACGCTGCCTATGTCCCGGATAGCGAATTTAGGTTTCACTATCCACCCTGTCACCCTTAACCCTTACTGGATCTAAAACCAGAACATTAATTAATAACCCTCCTTCTGCAAGGGGTAAAAAATACGCTATTTTTAGATATCTTTGACTAAGTTGCCTTATGAACTAACACGATTTACTACAAAGGCGTGGGTAATCCAACTTCCTATTAAATTGCCATTATAGGAAAATGCCTAATAAATAACTATTAGGTTGAATCACTAAAGATCAATTTGTTGTACACAATACGCAGCCAACACTCTCATTACTGCCAACGCATTAGGCCCTGAACGAGGTCTAATTCTCGTGACGCCTCATTTACACCGATCACTAACAGGCTCTTATCCAGCAAGACGGGCAATCATTATGGATTTATGCACGATAATAACTCGGCTCAAGACGCCGCGCCCACTTGCTGCACTTAACTTGCACATACTTGGCCTTGTACTTGGAAAAAAAGGTGTCTATTTTTACACAGTACATCAGTAATTTTTGTTGCAAAATCGCGCCTATGATGGTAATATTGCCGCGCCTCAAAGCAACATAATTATGGGCATGGTGTTATTTAAACATAATCAATTTTCAATGTTTCAATGTTATTTTGAACTTTACTTGAAGGCTTTAACTACTAGACCAGGCTCAGGAGTCAGGACATTAAAACAATTTCTATAATTAGGTTTTTAAAACTACTTCTTAAGTTGGAAACCTAACATGTCGTAGTTTTTGAAATTACGAAGCTGGTTAGGCTTTATTATATATTTATGAACTTAATGATTAGGTACACAATGAAAATAATTTATTCAATATGTTATGCTGTGAGAAATATTTACACTAAGTAGATATTTATGTTCTATTTGAAGTTTTATGAGTTAACACTAGTTTTTTCACAAGAAATCTAATTATAGTAGTAGATTACACTAGCGAAATAGAGTATTGTATAGCACATAATTTAATTTGCGTGGCATAATTTGAGGAATGACTAACAAAGGATTCGTTGACAGCGGATTACCTGCCTACGTAAATAATTGAGTATCGAATGAAAAGTGATTTACGGGCATAATACGGCGACATCAATTTCGTGTCAGACTGAATTGATGGCTGATGAAAACACTCTTTTATCACTTATTAACAGGAATTGATATACTTGTAAAAAATAAAGGCTATTAATTTAAGCTGTAAACAATTAATGTTTCCTTGTGTGAGTCAAAAGATAGCAATTTGTTTTCTCTTCCATTACCTGCTTCCCTTAAAGACGGAATCCCAAGAAAAACAAAGTTATTTGGAATTCTATGATTTACTTGTATGTATCTTGTCTACATCTTATTGTTTCTCAATTGTGATTGTGCTGTACATAACTACACTCGCGAGCAAAAGTATGGAATCACTTACATGAAATTGTTGACTCGCTAACAGCTATCCCACGAACATTTCTGAGCTCTTGCTGGACGTCGATACCAGTCAAATGACGATTTCGTAGAGAGGTTGACATCAAAAAACGGTCTTCCCTCTGCGATGTGCACTGGCGCTGTTCTGAACTTGGTCTCGGGGTAAAGCCACCAGTCTCCCGAAAGCGTCTTAAAACTTTCGGAACCCAGGACTGGCATATGTGGAGCAGACGTGCGACAGCCCGCTTGCTGAGCCCTTCTTGCAATAGTGCAACGATTTGTGCTGCTTCTGAAGGTGTAGAATCCCAGGTAAGGTGTCAAAAGAAGCGGAGATGTGTATTGATCAACGTGTGGAAGCAAAAATCCGAAAACACGTGCTTTCATAGGGTATAAATAGGCCGCAACTCGCGACGAATCAAACAGTTGATACATGTATTTTTCCTTACTTCTTCACATCAGTGGGGATATCTTTTTAAATACTGGTGTGATTTTGGTATCAATTTAAAGTTAAAAAATTAATCTTTAAAATGGTCCCACTTTTTTTGTTACTAACAAATTCGGTAGTTCACAAGATCGCGTGGAAACCATCTCATGTAAGTGATTCCATACTTTTGCTCGCGAGTGTACATTAAATTTAGGAGTAAGTATCTATGTACGTACTAGAGGGTCCTAATAACTGAATTCTGTAAGGGATCGTAAAAAAGCGGTTGCTTTTTAGACCAGCCAATGTTAGACATACTAGTCCATTATTGGACATTAGAATACCTCAACGCCAAAGATTGGCCCTAACATAGCAATACACAACTTACAAATGTTGGACTTCAGTATTAAGTTGGACATACGAGAGTAGTCCATTATTGGACATGTAGACAATACCTCATCGCCAAACATTGGCCCTAACATTGGAACACACGTCCAAATATTGGACGCACATAATTTGCTGGCGTCGTCCAACTATAAATCTTTGATGTAAGCAGATTTACGGCCCATAAACAAGCAATATCATCAAACTGATTTAAACGGGACCAATAATGGCCTGGTTAGCGGAATGACCGAGTGGTTTTGGACATTGGACATTCCGTATTGGCGTATTTTTTGCCATAAAAACAAAGGCACTTTATGGTAGTATCAATTTCATGAGCGAAGTGATCTCCCTGAGGATGAATATTGATGCTTTCATTATTGAGAAAAAAGTATTATTACGAAGATTTTAGAGGTATAAAGAAACAATTCAAAAATCTATGAAAAATATTGTATTTTCTGAGACTCGAGATAAAATGGTTGAACGAACTATAAACAATTTTGGACAAGATTTAGCTAAATTAAACTTACAAGTACCTCTAACACTGAGCTCCAAAATAAATTAAAATTAAATTAGTACCAGAATAATAGAAATTGTCTTATTTAGACAGCCGTGGGAACTTGAAACAGCTGACGAAAACAAAATAGACATTGTGTAGAATACCTCTAAAGCTTTATTATTTTAAAATTATCATTATTTTTTAATAATACTGGGGAAAGTACAAAGAACCCGTCTGAAAAGGTATATTACCAATAAGTTTATTCTTCTCCTATTTTGGTGTCGTTGAAAGATTAAAACGTAAGAGTGCTTACATGCTTCTTGTTTATGGTTGTTGTTCTTCTTGTTCTCTTTGGTGAAGATGGACATAGGACTGAGAATTAGTGAAGTTTATTTATGTATTTGTAATAGGTATACAAACAGTCTAGGCTTCATCGTAAAGAAATCTGAAAACAAGTTGATGTCTTTTACACTTTTCTGTCGATTTTCATCGCAATATTTGAATACTTTTCTCGATACTGAAATTATCGCTTGGAAAACCTTCAGAAACGTTAAGTTCTATTAGGAAAGCCTGGGGCTGGGATTGGAATGGACTTTTTTTTTGGTTTAGGCACATTTAATACCTATTGTAACCTTTTTTTAAGAAAAATAAATTCTTTAATTTCATTTTAATGTTGCAGGCCAAGAACGACCGGCCACGCGCCAGGGCGTGGAGCTTCGCCCCCATTAGGCCCAGCCGCTCCCAAATCCGTACTTATTTTAATCACTCTTGTACCCCGCTGGCTTTTATCATGCGTGTAGCTGATGGCCACCCACTCAAAATGCGATAAACAACCGTATACCTATTGTCTTTCAGTCCTTTATTAATCGAAAAACACGCCCCACCTAAGCGAGAGAGGAAAACATGAAAATAATGCGCGATTCGTAGAAAGATGTATGTGTAGATTTAAGTAAATTGTTGTTTGTCGTCTATTGTTTATAGTGGACTGAAATGTTGACCACTGTCTTTACTTTACTTCTAAATAGAATTTTCGAGAAAGAATTCTAGCTACAAAACTGTTCAAATTTTGTTGGCTTCTACTTACATCAATCTGTTATCAACGCTATTAAAAATTCCACATTAGAACACTTCACTGTCGATAAACGAACTATCAAGCATTCAATCTTCTACCATTGAGCTTACTCAGATGTTATTCATTCATAGCCTTGAATGAATGACATCTTCTGAGTAAGCCTTGTTAAATGGATTTAGTACTGACGTAGACAAGGAATTCCACTCCTTGTCTGTTTTCATTTTAATATGATAAAGTTCAAAAGATTAGGTTAAAAATAACTCACAAAATAACTATTGTCTTGTAAATGTCTCAAATTATTATGAAAATTAGTTTCTAGTTGATATTAAATTAAGCTAAGTAATTATTTCTTCAGTACAGAACCTATTATATTAAAGAGACTCCATGATGAGATCTAAACTAATTAGTAAGACAAACCAGTTGTCTTATCTACTAAGAGAGACTAACAAGGTTTTGTCTGTATCTAGTCATTAGCAAAAAGTTAGGTGGTTACTAACCGAGGGTTATCAGCAGTGAGGTGGTTACTAATCGAAGGTTATCAGAAATGGCTGCCAAAACGACTGCCTAATCATGGGGTGATGACCCCGGGCTTTGTCATCGCTAGTTTCTAACATCTACAAGGGTACATAAATGTACGTGTGATATTAGGTACTATTAATAAAAGAAAGAAATACACAAAAGAGATGGCACAATTTATGCGGTCTTATCGCTATAAAGCGATCTCTTCCAGGCAACTTAGGGGACAGTAGTAGGTAGTGATCGGACTAATTGATTGAACTTTAACCCATCAAAGGCTTGCTTCCGTTTCAGTCGAATTTTAAGTGTCGTTTTAGAATATACATATGGGTTACTAGCTTTTGCCCGCGGCTTCACCCGCGTGAAATTTAGTGCCACAGATTGGCATAAATTATAGCCTATATGTTAATCTGGGTTACAAATAATAATACTGTAAAGTTTCAACCAGATCCGTTCAGAAGTTTTTACGTGAAAGAGTAACAAACATCCACACAAACTTTCACCTTTATAATATTAGTAGGATTGTGCCTGCCCCGAAAAGCTAAGATTGGATAGTAGGCAAAGCCACCGCGTGACTAGGACTTGCTTTCTACAAAGAAACTACTTACTTACGAAAAACGGCTATCATTGGATTCAGCCAAAAGAAGATGCTGGACAAAGGATTTCCTCAACGACCGGTCATGGTCCGGTAACAAATAATTACAGAAAAATCTCTGTTTAATGTTTTAAAGATCTCATATCCTCAACCTGACTCATTTCACATTCTACACTAGTTTGCGTTAAAAACCACCGCATCCTCCAACCATTTCCCACTGACGCTTCGTTTTTGCGACGCCCCGCTGCCATCGCTTCTGCTGCTACTAATTCGAATTACACTAGAAACATGCCACTTGGATGATCAGAAAAAGAGACGTAAACAGGTTTCATTCTCCGCAGTGATTTAATTTTAAAACAGATTGTTATTTGCCACCATGTAGCAATTAAGTGTCATAGACATTATAGAATAGTAGTCACAATGTATGTTTAAGTTTTGTATGTTTATCCGTCATCTAGCGACTACAGAATTGTCTCATCTTCTCATCTCAGCACTGGCCTTTATTGTTCCGAACAGTGGTAGCGTTAAATTATAATGGGACATGTAATAAAGCGCTTTATAAAAGCATATTTGCGGAAAATTCATGACTTTTATCACTTATATCTCCTTAGTTACAAGCCAAGCAGGTAAATAGGTGCGATAGTTAATGATTTATTATTATTTAAACACCATTTTAGTACATGGCCGACAGGAACACAAGATTTTGTCCTACCTCTACTTAATAGGCATTATCATTGGTCTTACCTAAAGTTCATGCTATTGAGACAAGTCACGATCCAGGGGCCAACTATGCAGGACGATGTCAAACGTGGCATCTATCTCTCTCTTTCATATCAGCATCTCAAAGTGAGTGAGAGAGTCGGATAAGAACGTCATATCAAACCTCTATGCAGAATAAGGTCTATTTTGCCTGCAATATCTATTTTACCAAAATATTAAAGGTTTATCATAAATGGTCTTTGATATTCAAACAGCTCTTAGTCTATCTATAATAATAATGACACTATTAGACTAACTTCAATATCAAGAGTTTGGGATCCAAGCCAATTTGAAAAGGGCGTCGGAATTTAGTTAAGATAATCCGAATATTAAAAGTCAATCCAAGTTAAGGTAGCGTTCATACAGAAATCTATAACAATTATTGAATAGTAAAATTAATATATTTCACAATTAAATAAACCTTTAAAACAAATCTGTCCATCATCTATTCAAAACAAATATAATTGTTAAATGAGAAGTTAGCCTATAATTAACTTGAACCTAAAAGTGTGCGATTTCATTTTGTACTTTAAGGCTGACTTGCACCAACTGACTTTAACCTTAACTATAAAACTAACCGGTGTTTTTTGTATGGAGTTTGACAGATTTTTGTCAAATGGTGCAACTCAGAGTTACTCAATTTAGCATAATTGTGTAAGTTTCAGTCGACTCCAAAATAATGTAATAGGAAAAATTTCGTCATCGATATTCAGCAAATATCTCCTAGTTTACTTTTACCATATTGAAATATCTTGTAAATAAAACAACTATACTAATTGCTGCCCGCGGCGTAGCACGCGCGGGTCCGCTTTATTGTTTTGTTATCAAACTTTAAGGGCGACTTCCCGAATACAAAAGCACGTAGGTTCTATGTAAAAGTCGAAGTATCAATTTTCTATATTTCACTAGCTAAGAAGTTGGCTATAGGATTGATCAGCACTACAAAACATACGTATCTACCTATGTTGTGTAGTGCTGATCAATCCTTTGATTAATTAATGACTGAATTAGTTAATCAAAGAAAATTAAAGATGTATCCTAATTAATACACAGATACAAATACATTACAGTAATTAATACACAAATACACAGATTTTTAAACGGTTCTATACATAATTTATTATAATCATCAGGTGGAATTGTGTAAAGCAATCGTTATCATTCGACAGTTGATAAACGTACGATTATTCTGTCAAACGCTTTGTATAACTGACTTTATCGTACGTTATGAACTGTCAAATGATTACAATTGCTTTACACAATTCCACCTCTGGTCATTTAGTTCTCCATTGAAAAAGGGGAGATTAAGGCATGTCTATGCACAACTAATACCTTTGCAAAGCTTTGGATCTTGGTATAGCTAGTCAAAGAAAACTCTTCATCCTCTCTTCTTTCATGTGTAACATCTAATTTTTATTTTCTTTCCCAATCAATTTTCTTTAGGGCCCATGCACACCAAGTTTTTCAGCGACCGCGACGCGAGTTTCGGAAATTGAACGTGTTGTATGCAGTTATGCTCCATATTATCTCATTCTATGTAACTATGCATTAAAGCAATCAAATTTAGTAGAAGTCAAATGCAAGTCGACGAAAAATGCGGTGTGCATGGGCCTTTAGTAAGACTTTCTTAAAGCACAAACGAACCTCCTCAAACACCTCGGTAGACGTCTGAGATGGGATTTAATATTCTTTGTCTGCATTACTGAGACTTCGTTATTCCATCCAATTTCGATATCGACGGTCATTGATCTCTGGTGATTAGATATTTCGAATAGATATCGAACTCAGTCTAGTCTATTGAACATAACTTTGTCAATTAAGCTTTTACGGGCTTAATAAACATGATACTGTTTGTTTGAACTGGTAGCTTGTAACCTTTACGATTACCCAGATTAAATTAAAATTTGTTAGCGATTAGAGTAGCTTCTCAAACTAAATTTTAAATAAACAACTTGAAAATCCAGATAAAATTAAACAAAAATACGTTATATGTTTCTAAGTTTAGATACTAGTGCTTATGAGGCCCGATCGCGTGGTAGGTTACCTTGTTTTGACCAAGTGAAATCCGCAGTGGGAAACCCAAGATCTGACAGCAGTATCTGCCTGCACCAGGCAGAGATAGCGGGAGATCATGTGCACACAGTCTACCAATACTTAGGGAGAGATTATGCTGAGAGCTGTATCCGCCTCTACCTACAACCGACGTGAACACCTCAATGTGACCACGACTGCTCTGCCAAAGGGAAGAGACTAAGAAGTAGAAGAGAGCTTATAAGACTTTTATTTGCCGCCAGTACTATTTGAACCCGCGACTGCAACTAGTGCTTATTGCACCCCAAATTGCTTCTTCACCTTTTTATGCTGCACAAGGCAGATATTTGATTGCAATCGCACCTGTTGTTAAGTGAGGTGCAGTCTAAGATGGTACATATCTGCCCTGTAAGTGCCTATTCACTCTCACTCTCGCGTTGAAAAAGCCCGGATTACCTACAGTGTTTGGGAAAGACAGCAGCAGGCAGCGAATTCCAGTCCCTAGCTGTTTGCATTATAAAAGAATTATCGAAACTCTTATTGCGAGCTGGTGAAATGTCACATACGTTAGCACTACTAAGGCTGAGTTGCACCACCTAACTTTGACCGTAACTATAACGATAACCGATGTATTTTGTATGGAGTTTGACAGATTTTTGACGTTTGTCAAAGTTAAAGTAGATGGTGCAACCCAGCTTTAGTTGCTAAAAATGTATGACTTGTTCGTATATCACCACCGCCATTTCTAACATACGAGCATTATGCTCACGCGCAGCCGGCACACTGACACGAATACCTCTTATTGTGCTGATAGGCCGATTGTGACGTCAATATAGATCGATGTATTTGCGAATGTTCTAATAAATGTCACATTGGTATCTACTGGAAATGTACGAAGCGATTCGTTATTTTAACTGTCCAATGTGATACCGTTTTAGTACTTAACTTAAATGAGAGCATTCCGTAAAATTATAACATGTAGCTCTATCGTTCTTATTTCATAAATTACTTATTAATTTCAGAATATTATTCGTTTTTCTTTGGAGAAAAAAAAAACTCAATTAAAGGCGCGAAGAAGAAATACCTATGAAGAAATAAGATTCGAACTTTTATAACTAGAGTTTTTGTACTAATACCTATCCCGTATGATATTACCATGTGACATTTATGTACAAGTTGGTAAATACAGGGACAAAGCTTCAAGTTACACATGCCGAGTATTCTGAGAATTCCACATGAAACGATATTTATTTTAATCTCAAGCAGAAGTCGTTCGGCATATCTTATACAGATCTAGGAAATAAATACTTCAATTTGTTACACTTGACTTTTACGCCGTGATAAATGCCACGATGGTTTACATTTAATTAAGTCCTTCGTCTGATAACATTCCTTTTACAACGAAAAATGTGGGAATGGACGTGCGTTAACAAGAGGTTAACGCACGCAATAACACGTTTTTAACAAGAGCACCACACGTAGTGGCCATTTTTCCAACGCAAGAACGTCATTAGTGTTGTGAACACGACAAATGGGAAAGGGCATGTTTTGACATTTCTAGTGCTGCGCGTAAGTCGTAACAATCGACTATAACTCAAGCTTGGGAGTGCGTGCGATTTGTGTAGGTACAGTCAGCGCCAAATAGTTCGTGACACCCAAAGTAGCCAAAAAGTTCGCAACACGTCTTAGTTACAATTAGTATAAGGTTGTGTTGTCAACTTATTGGTCACGAACTATTTGACGCTGACTGTACTATTGCGTGATGTTAATAAACATTATGATTCTGTGGATTAGTTATATTAACAATAAATCAAGTGGTTAGGTCACGCCTAAAGTACCAAGATTGCGTTGATTTAGTTACTGGGTGTAATACCTAATAGGAATATTAAAACTAAGCAGAATTACTAAAGAATCTTAAAGAGGCTGGTCTAGCCGACAAATTTTAATTGGAGAAAATGGCAATTGGCCAAGGTGCTAATATTTTATGCCATTCCAATGCGCAGTTAAAACTTAAATTCGGTGGCTCGCTGAAATTTATCGACACAAGCACATCACTAGCCATAAAAACTGCACGTTTCGCAGTACAGATATTCATTGTGCTGCGAACGGTTCGTGGAAGCAACACTATTTAAAGAGCCCTAACTAACAAGCTGGCAGGTAGAGTCACCGGACTGGCTGAAAATTTAGGGAAAATTCAGTTGACTTTATCTTGATACACATTAAAAAAGCTGGGGTAGAAAAGGGATGTCTCCTGGGTCAAAAAGCAAGAGTTTTAATTAGTCCGTCAGTTAACTTATCAAAAAATACTCTACACGTATTTTTCACTTTTTCAAACTTATGAAAATTTAAAGAGATAAAGCGCGCCAAAGTTCATAAGAAGAGGCCCGTGACGTCAATGCGTGCATAAAAGTGCCGCACGTTGTGACGTCGTGCGGAACTTCAAGGCATCATAACTATGTAATTATTTGTTAGATTGACAAATAACAATATACGTGTCCAATATTTTTTGATATTAAACATGACGGACTAAAAAAATTTTTTTAGGAAACTAGCCTAATGTTCTCTAGTGGCGACCACGAGCCGGAAGACGTAGTGTGGGCAAGCCTCCCTAGGTGGACCGACGATCTGGTGAAGGTCGCGGGAGGAACCTGGATGCGAGCGGCGCAACATCCTTGGGGGAGGCCTTTGTCCAGTAGTGGACGTGATTCGTCTGAAACGCCCACGATGACGATATTAGAATGTAGCGAGTTCAGAAGTGTAAAGAAATAAGAACTAGGTAATTTATTGGAATGTACTTTCGTAACTGTTCCCAGGAACTCAGAAACCATTTTGAGACTGCTTCGACTTTACATTGTAAGTACATAGTGTGGGAAAATATTTCGAAAGTATTTTATGCCTTTTTAATTAAAAATGTTGTGAATATCACTTTCTTTTCATTAATTAATATAAGAGATATGTTTTTAATATCTCATTATCATGTAACGTCCTGACAATAGCATTTGATGCAAGAACAAATTAGTTATGGTTCTGCAATAGGTATTTGACACCACCAATATATTAACGTATGTACTTTTAAAAACAGTCATAACAAGACTTTTGAGGGCAAAAAGGGACTTCCACAAATTTTGTGGGGGTAAATCTATGGGAGTGTCTCGTTTTACCCTTAAAACAATCCGATGAAATTACTATATTTCATCATTATCTTAATTACAATGCAACCAAAAATCTTAAAATTAATTGAGAAGACCAGAATGAAGAATGTTTTAAAAAAAGTTGCTTTAGGATTATTGATGAACCGTGTCAATTACTCAAATTGCTGCTGTTGTTGTGTTTCTAGAGTCAGTCAAAGACTAACTAACAAGTTAAACTACGGATCAGATAAGATAAGATAAATTTATTGAATAAAAACTTAGCCTAAATACAAGAAACTTAAACAGGACTATGACATTATTTGGTTAGCAACAATATGTTAATTAAGGTAGTATACCTAAACTAAGCAAAAAGGTACGGAAGCGAGTATCGGTGACTGATCAACTGATCATTATGATGCAACACACAGCAGTGGAGCATGCAACTGGCTCCCCGGGGAATGACACGAGCCAACCTGCCACCAGCCAGCTGGGTTAGCAATACCGATATTGATGGATGACGAATTTGACAAACGAATCGGGTTATCTTGCAATGCAAAGCTTGTGGGAAATGATGGATAATATTCGACAGCGTATAAAAATATGCTTTTTTGGTAAATAATAAAGAAAAGGAAAAGGACCTGCTTTATTGTTGTATTCTACCACGTCAGCCAATTTTATTACCCGCCTAGCTCGTATTATAACTGAGCAAATAAGGGGCTGACAAATGTGACTGTTCTTTTTATGCATAACAAGGCAGGTATTTGACCAGGTAGGTTATTCTTCCATCACTTCAATCACTCCAAATTCCACCACTCCATGAGTAGGTATACCTATTCGTAAATGGATCATTATACTAATAAAGTATTACAATTTTTTTTTTCTAGCTGAAGATAAACTTAGAAACGGACCACGTATCGATGAAAAAACTAATAAAGAAATAGAATTGTTTTCAAGGTGAAGCTAACATGCAGGGTCGACTGCGCATCGGTGACACCAGATCATTAATAATGCAGCCCACGGCAGCCGAGGATGCCGCTGCTCCCTGGAGACAAGAGCTATCCTGCCACCAGTTGGGCTGCCGGTAAAATGGATTGATGAAGGCTTTAACGAACTAAAAGTGACGGTGGTAAAACTGTTGTCATTTAACTTTATAAAAGCGACCTCATTCATTTTTATTCGGCAACCCTGTTTGAAATCACATTCAGGGTTTCGATTGCTCAAATATTGTTCTACAATTTAAACACTAGTTTTAACTAACCTTAGAAGTTTTTTCCTATATCTATCTACTAGCTTTCCGCCCGCGGCTTCGCCCGCGTGGAATTTTGTCTGTCACAGAAAAACTTTATCGCGCGCGTCCCTGTTTCAAAAACCGGGATTAAAACTATCCTATGTTCTTTCCCGGGACTCAAACTATCTCTATGCCAAATTTCATCAAAATCGGTTGCGAGGTTTAAGCGGGAAAGCGTAACAGACAGACAGACAGACAGACAGACAGACAGACAGACAGACAGACAGAGTTACTTTCGCATTTATAATATTAGTTGGGAAGTTGGGATTCTAGTCTGTAGATAGATTGAAGATGTTACGTACATCTCTATCTTACGAATATACTTAGATCTTAGATCAAGCTATAAGTGTATGTTCCTACTAAATAGTCAAAGAGCATGCAAAATCTGCAGTTGACCATCTGTGTTCAACCATCAGTGAAGCTGCAAGTCATCGGCGTACCCTATCAGCGATCAGGGTACAAACAAAATTGGTCAATCCAGCGAAGCTGCTAGTCATCGGCAAAACGTACCCTATCAGCGATCGGGGTACAAACAATATGGGCCAATCAAGACGGATCGCGTGTCGCGGGCGATACCGCGGGTCATACTCGTTAATCAAATCGGCTAGTTTGACCGACCCTATGATACATACGGCTCTTGTAAACTACGAGCAAATCGTAGTTACCTAGTATTTCATTTAGTCAGCTAATATGAACATAGCTTGACCCCTCACTGATTGTGAAAGAGGCGAAATATGTATACCAATACTGCTAAGGGGTTACATCAGTCATTTAAAGACAATCGGTCCACCTAGTGGGAGGCCTGCCCCCTGTGAGCTCGTGGTCGCCACTCGAGAACTTTTCTGCCCCAGCGGCCATCAGCTCTACGATATTTATTAAATAAAGGCATGTATTTAAATGATCTTTTTAAATTAGCTAAAACGGCATATAAAAAAATCTAAATGGTCATCTATTTTAATGATTGATCCTCTTTCTTTGAGACATAAAATAAATGAAATCGATCGATATTTTAACCTCTTTTGAACTACGCAAAAACATTTTGAGATGTAAAAATTATATCTGATCGTTACTTTTTGGTCCTCAAAAATAAGAGAAATGAGCACCAAATATTCAATATCGTGATACTTTTTTAAATAATTTGATTTGTATAAATTGTTTTTTGTCTATATCAAATAATCTTCAAAATAATTATGTTATGGTCCTTATTTTTATTAAATTGTCGTCAAAGGATGGAAACTATTTATGATGTCGGGTTCAGGGATGTCAGAAGTAAGAAATTATTTTACATAGCGCCTCTAGTCCCAAACTAAGCAAAGCTTGTAATTTAAACAAACATGGCAATGTACCATTCTGCTTGCTTATTGGCCGCTAAGCCCTTGGCCAACTCAGTAACCAATGACGGACGATTGTCACTCAACCGTAAAGTACCGCGTAAATTAAAAGATATTTATTAATTAAAAATATTAACCAAAAATATTGTTTGTTAGGTCAAATATATTTTAAAGTTAAGTTATACATAGATCGAAATGTATTTATTAGGTGATCAATATTAAAAGGCAAACTTGATATAAAAATCATCAAAATAACATAATTAAAGATCAATAACTAAAAAAGAGGATCAAATATTATTTTTGTTTACCAAATATTAAAAGAGTATGTTAAACATAAATATTATGTTACCTTAAATGAAGATCATTCATTATTTATCCGTAGATCAACTAATATAGACACAATAATTAATATAAAGATAAAATATAATAAAACACATCATTTATTTTTAATAGTGCACATACAAAAAAGATCAATTAGTTTTTAGAGGATCAAATAATATTGTCCCTTAAATAAATCGTAATGTATTTTCAGCCTTTATACCTTTCAACATTTGTAGAATAAGCAATTTTAGGTAATTTCTTGAAACTATCTCAAATCTCTAACATCTAACTATGTAAAATGTTCAAACTTGACATTATTATCCCCTAACTAAAGTTTTCCAAAACTATCCCCTAGCTAAAGTTTTCCTAAATATCCAGCAGTGAGTCCTGTGCATATCTGCGATCGACATTCCCATGCGATTACTTTAACAAATCTGCCTGTATGGACACCGCGCGGGCAGGGCTGCCTTATTGGGGAAAGTATTAGTAACCGTTTAGGAAGAGGGAGTAAAAATAATAGTCAGACCATAACGCTGACAGTAGGCAGTCGGCCATTTGGTGTAGTGGTTCAGAACGGACTACTATGCCGAGAGGTCCCGGGTGCGATTCCCGGCCGGGCAGAAACTGAAATGATGAATTTTAATTTCTGTGACGGGTCTGGGTGTAAATATGTATAATATGTATGTATTTAATTAAAAAAAAAGTATATAAGTAGTATATCCGTTAAGCTAGCACCCATAACACAAGCATAGAGTTGCTTACTTTGGGGCTAGCTGGCGCTGTGTGAAATTGTCCAAAGAAAGATTTATAGTAGTAATTTTTAATCTGGCTTTGTACTCTAAAATTTTACTGAAAATAATAAAAATAAGGCTAAATTCAGGCACGAAGCAGATAAATTTGTATTGGCACTACTTTATATGAACATGGGAAACTCTGGTGGCGCCCTCCTGTCAGCATCATGAGTCATGTCTGAGACGGATAATGTTGGGCATCATCTATTTACTTTTTTTTCTTTTAATAATATATTTTTTTATTTTGTTTTTTCTCTTTTGTTTGTTTTTTGTGTATTGTCTCATGTTTGTTTCCAGCTCTCTCCAAAAATGGTCACCGCAGAATAACAGCGTCGTGTTCTGGGTTTTATTTACCACTCCAGAGCATGACACATGCTGAGCGGTGGCCAATTTTGGTTCTAACTTGTACTTGTTTTTTGTTATCTGATTCTGTGTGTTATATTTTAAGTTGGAACCAAATAAATGTTTTTCTTTCTTTCTTTCATCAAAAAACATTGTTCGAGAATCGACAACTGCTCGTTCATAAGAAAATGCTTCGGAAGGTACGTTAACCTTCTTGATTCGTAGAGTAAACAATAGGGAAGTCCTAATCGGTCCGATTGAGCCATGTCTAGCCACATCTATGGTGGTTCATCAAGCCTAGCACAAAGGTTGTGGTGAGTGGTGATAATGTAGTTGCCAAAAATATTTCGACTACAACGGTTAAATTCAAATTCAGTTAGCAGTTCATGGACAGCCCTGCTTCAATCAGCCAGTAGGGTTGCGGTACCCAGGGGTTTCTTTCGTTAATCAAAGTTAAAGGATTAGGGGCGGACATTGACAGTGGGCCCATCCATTTAGTTTGACGTAATTGCCCGCGCGGCCGTGTGGGATCAAACGCATTGGTTGACCAAAGCTTAGAGCTCTACACCCTGATTGGTAGTCAACGATTACCGATGGATTTATTTTTGAATATTTTTAAAATGATTGTTAATATTGGTTGCTGGTTTTATTAAAACGGCTCTAGATTTCCTAAAAGTGAACTAGTAAAAGGAGAGCAGAGGGTGATGGCTAGGGCATGAATATCGGAATCTCGGAATCTCGTAATATCGGAATCTCGGACTGCGAGATCCGATATTTCAATTCCGATATTGAGCGACCCAATATCGTAATATCGGAATCAGATAAAAGTTTTAATTGAGATTTTAAACAAAGCGTTTAAACTCGCCACAACCTGCCACAAAGCCCAAAGTACATGATAGGAAAATTCCAATGATTTTCTCATGTCTCTCACCATCACTTTTTGTTCCACTGCAAATATTTTAATATCTTATTACTATTTATTGTTAATTTAACTTGTTCTAAATCAATTTAAACATTTGCCATAGGTGCTTGGTCAACAAAGAACGACATCTCAACTTCCTTTCAAACATTAATTTTACTGGACTATGGACCGTCAGTTCTGCGTATTGTGTTCTGCCATTGCCACTTCAGCTCAGCCGAAACTGGGTAAGGAGCAACATGGACATTCGACATAAGCTACGCCTACCTGTTGGGAATCTCTATTAAGGTCTTACGGGACTATTCCCACCTCCCGTTCCCAGCACTGCAACTCCTGTGTAGGCAGGATCTACAGCTTGACCGCCACAAAAACCCAACCAATGAAGGTCAAGTTTGTCCCGGGGGAAAGTTAAACTGTCATTGGATCCGCAACGAAATTAATCAGAAGAACATAGGAGGAGTTCGAAATTAAGGTTCGACTTCCCTCCATTGCAAAGCCGATGACAGGTGACAAACAAAGGTTTAAAACCTTTAAGAAAAGATTATGCACCACGGACAATAAATATCAATTAAGGAGGCCTATCTTATGAGCAATTAGCACCTATTTACTTACTATATTTTCTACAAAACCGCTTATAAGCACGGAATTTTTTCCTTGTCACGACAAGATTAAGGTCTTTGAGCATTGTGATAAGGTCTTCTAACGGTTCTGCCTTAGTACGCAAAACAGACGGAAGATGAGGCAGCAAGGTTCTGAAGTGGAGGCCACGTACCGGAAAGCGCAGCGTAGGACTCATAACCACAAGGTGAACCGACGACCTCATAAAGGTAGCAGGAAGGCGCTGGATGCAGGCCGCCACCAACCGGCCATTGTGAAAATCAGCATCGGAGCCTGTGTTCAGCAGTGGACGTCCTATGGCTGACATGACTGGCTCGTGGTTTTGTGAGTTGTACACATCGATAATCAAAAAGGAACAAATTACAAGCATATTCAAGTTTTTTACCGCTCTACAATTTTTGTAACACGTGATTTGAATGACTCTAAAATTCGTTCCGCCAACATAAAACAGGGTAATATAATGAAGGAGTAAAATTTTGTTTGATACCTGTGATTTTACAAAACACTTTAATTATGTGCTAGTCCATATAGGCTCATCATCAGTGACCATTCATTATCAGGTGATCCGTCTGCTCGTTTGCCTCTTGTCATACATGCCCATAAGTTAACGTAAAAATGGTTTTAAAATAAAAATAAGTACTTCAATTTTATGAAGTGCTGTTTTGTACCAAATTAAAGATGATTTGATTAAAATCATTATTTTATTGTAAACAATCCAGAATTCTTACGAATATAAACAAATATTAATTTTATAGCACATGAACTCAATTCCGATATTAATATCGGAATTCCGATATTGAGATCTAATATCGGAATCCAATATCGGAATTGGAAACCTTCCGATATTACATGCCCTAGTGATGGCGTTTGATGAAGATTTATCTTTTGTCTTCCTTTCTCTAGAAAATTTGTTCCCGACTTTTAGACTAAGCTAATCTGATGATCCCTATAGCATTTCAGTAATGTGGCCAAAGGATGCCTTGGAGAACTACATTCAATATGTAAAGACAACAGTATGACAACTCAATAAGATCCCACAGTGTTTAACTTGACGTGCCGTTGTCTGTACTTTTTTAGTTGATGAAAATGTATAAAGAATAATCAAGACACACATCTCTAATCCAACCACATAATTCTAATTTATCAATCAATACAATCTGTTTAGCAATATTTCATTCAGCTACTACCATGAAGTTATGACACTCATCGATTACACCGGTCAACAAAAAAAAAATTTTTTTTTGCGCATGGATTTTACTTATTATATTCTGATTATATAAGCAAATTTATATAAAAAAGTGCGATTACAAATCGAAAATATTTGCTTTTTAAGAAGTTATAGCGATTTGAATTTTCCATCTTCATAGTAGAATGTCTCTAAAGATGCACGTCCCATTCTCATTGGGATATATTTATAAATAATTATGGGGGCTTATTCGCAAGAACAAGGGGCACGCTTTCATCAAAATATAGTGAGATTTGAGAGACGACGTTACCAAGGCCAGTATACTGAAAGCATGATAGGGTTAAATTTTTATGCGAAAAATCTTCTATGGAACGTGACAGGAAATTAGAACTTTTAATTTTTAATAAATATTTGGATTCTATTTTAAATTTTCTCTTGTGAGAATGAATCTTAAATGGATGTTTGGTATGTTTTAATAGTTAGAAAGAATGAAAGAAAGAAAGAAAGAAAAAAATATATTTGGCAACAAATTGAATCATCTCTATGTTCATGTTTCATACATTCATTGATATGAATTTTTCTATTTTTTACACATAAAAGCAAATTCAGAACAATTTTTTGTTATTATTCTTAATTCTAGGTCATAAAACAATAAAAATAAGCTATGCATAACCTGTGCGCAAAAATGCTGTAGACAGTTGTTATCTCACAGATTCTCAAACATTCGCCGTGACCAAATCGATTTAAATTCCTCGTCTCGATAATACTCGGGCTCGTACACAAATCAATATGTCGCATTTCTTCTTTTATCTACGCCGTATTTATCTACCTTTTCTACCCGTGTCGTACACAACATAAAATAGAATGGCAAAGAAGGTCTAATTCGATTAAACTTTACGAATACAAACTATTAAAACCTCTAAAATTTTATTCCGTTGCATTTTCACATCCAAAAAGTAAAAAAGAATCATTTTTAGTGAAATGACAATAATAAATCTCAATCAATTTAGAACTTTTTAATTATTCATTAGCCTGGATGCGGGCAGCGCAGGACCGTTCATTGTGGAAAACCTTGGGGGAGGCCTTTGTCCAGCAGTGGACGTCATTTGGCTGAAAAGAAGAAGAAGAATTATTCACTCTAGTTTTCATTTTTGAGTGGACGTGATATTTTTGACATTCCAAATTCAAATTAGGTTCGTAACAAAACTTTTTCTGCCAGTTAAGATTTATGCTTTAGGATTTGTCTCATTTGAGACGAAAAAGGTTTTGTGCCTGAAACTAAACTTTGTGAGTAGCGAGGAACTTGCGACACTTTCTTTGGAGATTAATCTTTTTTTTAGCCTACCGATAAAGCTGTAACTGAAGTCACAACACAACCCTGGTATCTGACATGTCTCAATCTGATTAATTTCTTCTGAATCCGGAACTAGGGTTTATACTGATTAAAAGTCTGACTCAACTATTGGCCAACTAAAAGTCGGTGGTCTGCGTCTAGGCTTAAAGCCGCCTGACACTGATACTTCAAGAGAAAATTGAGATCATTGAGACAGTCAAGTATCTTATTCACAATAATACTTCGTGTCTCTACTGCTTAAGCCCATACTGTGCACCTCCTTCAAAGTTCGACAACACTCGATAACCCATCTACGTGTGCCCAGATATAAATCATTTTTACAGCATCTGCGCCCCTTGTCTATGCGACAGGCTTTCACGACACTTGAATGGACCTTTACATGCTTCGCAATACACAGCCAAACACAACACCTTGCTATCACCGTAGCCTTTAACCCTTTGAGTTAAGGTAGAGTTTTGCATATTAAAATTTTTGGAATAGAGGTGTGCGCGCGCCGAAATGCCTAAACAAGGCCTATAAATATTGTATACGATACAGTATTTTACGGTGGTTCGGAGGTGAGATCCGATACATTGTTTTGGACACTTTTATCGGATGACCGTGTGTTATCTTTTCGGTAGACCGTGGGAATAGATAAAATAGGAGTATGAGTATAGCTAGTTGCACTGGACAAGATTACATTGATGCTTTTACACTTGATAAACTTAGTATCATTAATTTTGGATTGTTTTGTTATGTGTAGATGACAGTACATCAAGCTAAAGATTGTAGCGTCTTATGGGGCTGTAATTAGGAGCTGTTTTTCGATAAAAAAATATAGTCTGATGTGCTGTCTTCTCAACAAAGCGGATAACAAACGCATTTCACAAAACCAAACACGGCTTTGAGCCTCACGCACCGCTCAGAGTAATTGAGGCTAAAAAGCTCAGCTTTAAAAATCAGTACCTTTGTTTTAACAGGCAATCATAGCAAGACTCCCGCGATTGTTGCCATTTGCATCCATTCCACAATTCTGTCAAACAATCCGTGAAGGGCGGTGGCTCACTTTACATTGGCCAAGGAATCGCAGCCGGGAGCATCGCGACACCCTGTATATTTGTTTAGGTTACCCTGTATTTACATGAGCTCGCTGCATGGGAAATCGGACTTTAATTGTGCGGGATTGGATCGGGTTTCAATTGTTTTAAGTTTGGGGCGCGTGTGCGGTAGCGGTAGCGAGGCTGCGGTTTGAAGGTATGCGGGTGTTTTGTTTAAACAGTCGGGTTTATTGACCTTGGCGGGAAGCCAGGCTGAGCCAGACAAATTAGACGCCATCGGAATTACTCCAGCGAACATATCAATGAAGGTGCCTTGAATATGTAACGCGAGCAATCAATTTGCCGCGTCAGCCGAACAAACGTTACAAGACGTTGAACTGGGTGACAAAACCTTTTTTAATACACTCACCAAAGACAAATCAGGTAATATCAAATCAGGTAAACGTAAAACAACGCCACTCTTGTGGCGGAGTTTTGGGCTGACAGTGTGTAGGTTTGTTGTCGAAACGAAAAGAAGAAAAAGGTAAACGTAAAAAATGACAAACCACGTTTTATCAATCTAATCAAATTGCTCTCCCGTTCGAGTGCAATTAACTAAATGAGATGTTAATACGTTTCATAAAATTAGTCAGCAATATTTCGGTTCAGGACAGCCAGTATAGTACATATGTTACAGGAAATGTATGAATTCTAGGAATTGTATACTATTCCTAGGAAATGTATACAATTCCGAAGCTATTTAGGAAATGTATAAAATATTGCTTCAGAGATTTTTTAATACGCACATATCCTAGGACATGTATACTTTTCCTAGGAATTTTATAGAATTCCAATATTGTATTAGGAAATGTATAAAACTAAGCGGCACAAGCGCGGTCATGTGATTTAGTGCCCCTCAGTACGCCTAAAATTTTATTTAGACAAACCACATTGACCGATAGGTACTTTTAACTCACAACTATTATTGTTTAGCCTGAAAGTTGTTTTCGCACTATTATATTTTGACTGAAAAAAATATTTGCCTATTGGCATACCTTTCTTTCGGCATCACGCATATTACGCTGAAGTATTGGAAAACCCTAATTTTAACATATCTTTTATTAAACTATTATTGACATGAAGGTTTTAGTACTTCTGTAGCTGGATAACAAAGTCTCGGTTAGGTTAGGTTAGACTTGCGACCTTGTCACATACACAGCGGCCGCGGCGCGGGAGCGCCATTTAAGTTTCGGAAAAAAAAAGAAATCTTAATTTCATTTCCGATTGCTGTTTAGGAAATGTGTAAATTTCCTAGGAAATGTGTCTAATATAATTTACATCACACATTTCCGGGTGATTTTAGGACTTATACACAAATCCTAGGAATTGTATACAATGACGGATTTCATACATTTCCTGTAACACATACATCTACAAGTCTTAAAAATTAACACTATAGAGATCATATTAATAACTTACTTCGACTATTTATTAAACTGTCCTTTATTCGATAATATTGTTTAAAGCTATGAATTTCAAATAAATCAGTATCAGTCTTACATAATATTTCAGAGAACAACCTTAAAAACTGTTTTACGTAACACTGTAAACACTGAAGGCTCTATCAACAGAATTATCAAGAATCTTTTACGCAAAAAAAGATGAAACAATATCGAAAATGGCTTTATGCTTGCCCCAAATAAGTGTTGCCAACCACACCATTTTCCCCACAATAACACGCCCAGGCAAATTTGTTTGTAAACGCGGCTCCACGTAAACGTAATTTAAAATTCATGCCTGTAAAAACACCTTTCATCTTTCTAATGTAATCCGTCGTCTCCGAGATAACTAAGTGACACCCCTGCAGGGGTGTGAAAAGTTGCAAACTTTAAATAATAAATTGACACCCCTGTCTGCCTTCGACTTAGGAAGCTTCATTGATTTAAGCCAAAAGTGCCAGCTTGTGAATACCCTACTATACTTTTTTACTAACTCAGTTATTTTAAGTGCATCGAATAGTCAGTAGAATACTGAGATTACACCGAATAGTTATCTAAAGCTATAGACAGACGGTCTTTTAAATTTTCAATACCCGTGAAAGGCGAATGGAATTGCTAATGGAATGGATTAAGATATTTTAGAGTTTATTGACAAAAATAGAGATAATATACCTATTGACATGTTTAGATAGATAAGACCACCATTCCCGTGGTCCTCGTAAGAGACGACTGTGAGAACATGCGAACATCAGGCCTCCACAACTCGTCTGGCCTACGGCTAGAGTTGATGAGACTAAATGAGCTGATGATGATGATGACATAATGATATTGCGTTTGACGTTGTCCGACTGCTGTGGTGGTTCACAAAGTCTGATAATGGGCTTGTCACCTCTATGGTAAACCTCTGTGGTTACAATCCCACATGAGAAAATAACTCGTATGTATTGGCATCTATGTCTACATTTATTTATGTAGTTGTAGGCATTATAATTTATTTTACCGGTATAAAACATGCTAAAAATGCCTTTGAAAGTCACACAACAAAATTCTTTCTTTTGTAGCTCGAGCGGCAGTTGTTCTGTTTATCAAAATTTGACCGAACTGTGCGATAGTACCTAAACGAAAAGTAATGTTTTACAAGGACTCATGTTATTGATTACATCATTGCAACATTAAATAAACATACGCAAACACAAAGGCCCTCGCTGATTGATCAATCGACCTTTTCAATTGAAAACAAATAGCCAATTATGTCTCACAAGCAAACCCATAATTACTGGTATAACCATATTCATAGTTAATACCTAATATGTCAGATGATAGATATGTCAAAGGTTACTGATTTTTAAACAAATACAAGTACAGTTGAAAATAGCACATAATATCAAACTACTTACAATAAGCCAAAGTGCTTAGCTCGATGTGATGTGCTCCATATTTTTTGGTAGGTATGTTATTTTGAGTGTTATTTAAAATTTTATTTTGCAACATACTGTCACCTTTTTATCCACAAAGAGGAAGCTCTTGACCTACATCCCACCTGATAGAAAGTGATGATCAGATAGAAGGTGTCACTAGTGACTACACCCTAGCTTCGCCCGGAATCCTCACCCACAGAGGAATTGGCTATTTTACTTTTAGTTAAAAGTATGTGTGTATTCCGACAGTTGCCGGAACACAACGACGCTGCATTATTCTCAAGAAAGAATAAGAAAACTTACAAAGAGAAGACCAGTCGTCAATCGACCATTTTTATTGCAAAATCGCAACTGCCCATCACTACAGAAAAACCAGTGTTCTGCCTGGCATATTGTCTAGCTGCTAACACAAACAAGTCAACTGTCACAACGTATAGTTAACTACGTGTACTACAGTCACAGAAACACTCCCTTCCTTGAGTGACGTGTTTCCGTCAAAGGTTCAATGAGTGGTAATTTTCAGGAACCATCTTTGTGATGCTAATGTCACCTAGCTACAAACATATTGGAGTTCTAACAACATGCTAAGTGTTGCTGTTGATGTTGTTTTCAGTCAGGTTGTAGATGACAGTAATCTTCTATAGTGCAGTCATCGTCAAATAGTTCGAGACACCCAAAGTGGCCAAAAACTTGACAACACAACCTTATTCCAATTGTAACAAAGGCGTGTTGCGAGCTTTTTGACTACTTTGGGCGTTACGAACTATTTGGCACTGTCATGTAGAGATGAAACGGATAGTTGTTTGGCCGGATACCGGATACCGGATATCCGGCCAGCTGCTAGGCCGGATTGCCGGATATCCGGCGGCCGGATAGTTGGCCCATTGTCTCGTTGCATGTCGTGACGAGTATAGCGCCGCACAGGTGCTTCGAACGCGATCAGTGGGTCTATTAGTAGAATAGACTAGTCACACTTTTGAAAAATCGAATCCGTCCGAATAGAATGTCAGATTTTGCCACTTGTTTAGGGGGCAGATCAATTCAATTTCGGCTGCAATCGTGAGTTAAAATGAAATGAAAATGAAAAAGTGTGTGATTGAATAGCGAAAATTTAACTATACTGGTCATCACAAAAATTGGCCCACCTACGTTTTACAGGAAAACTCGTTTCTACTGACACAGTCATGGTGCCCCAACAATATTGGTGTTATTTGAAAGCCCAATAAATATCCTTAAAGAAAAACACATTTAATTTCTTAATAAACGATTAACATAAACGCGATATACAATAAATGTGACTTGAAAAAAGACCTCACTTTGGGCTCACCTCTGGGATCAATTAGACCAATTTTTATAGTTATAAAACCAAATAATGATCTCACGTGTCCTCTTTAACAGATGGATAGCGATTAATCACAACTTAACAGTTTTATAGCCATAAAAGTCGGCTCAAGCGTAACTACCTATTTTTTGAAGAAGTGACTCTGGATTCTTCTACAGACACATTTTTGGGGTAAAATCCTTTCCTTTAATGAAATGAAGTTTAGAACAAGGCTTTTAAATGGTGCCAATATTGGTGGGAAGTGGGGATGCATACGTTTGAAAGTGCTTGTCGCGGGAGGGTCGATCTTTGTGATGACCAGTGTAGTTGCATCATGTCATCAGACCATCAGTGAAAAAAAAATCGCCTTTTTTATTTGGCAATATTTCGATATTAACAGATATTTACTATTTATCTATGTATTCGTCATTAGAGTGAATAGCCCAGAAAAATAAATTAGTTTTGAATGGCCTTAATATGGCTTTTTTGTAACTTTTTGGACTTTAAATAAAAGCCGTCATTGTTGTAAGCCATTTTATTGATATTTACCTCAAAGATTAATGTATTTCATTTTATTAATTATCCGTTTTTTTTTAAATATCCGGTATCCGGCCGGATAGTGAGTTACTATCCGGTATCCGGCCGGATAGTAAATTAAGGCCGGATATCCGGCCTACCGGATAGTTGCCGGATATCCGTTNAATAACCAGCATTTAACGAAAAATAGAAGAACAGTAGTTTTTGGCACGTATGCTAGGAAATGATAAGCCTGTACCTGTCTATCAAGATTTAAACGATGAAACCAAGTGCCATACATGTATTTTGAAGATTCAAATGAAATCTACATTTTAAAAATATGTATGGCTTCCTTCACTGAGCAAAATAAGTTTATCCAGACTGTGTTTAATTCGCACTATTTGATGTGTGTAATTTTTTTCCCCCTTTTTCATATTAGGACTACTGATAATATCATTAGCTAAAAAGACTATTGAAAATTAAGATTCTAAGTTGATTTGTTGAATTTATGAATATTTTTTATGATAACTTTGTGAATCATGATTTCATGAGATTTTTGCCAAAAAATGCTACATGTTTTCTAAATATTGAAATAATACGTACTTATTAACAAATAATTTACATAAAAATCGTTTTATTGTATTTAAGTATAACCACTATTAATAATTATTAAACATAAAACCCTAAAAAGATTATATATTTTTAAATATAAGCACACATATGTACGGGCCTCTCAGGCCCCCACGTCAGTGTTTACGTGAAACTAAATCCACCTCAGTAGCTAAAGGTTAAATAAAAGCCGTCATTATTGTAAGCCATTTTATTGATATTTACCTCAAAGATTAATGTATTTCATTTTATTAATAGGAAATTGTCGTTTTTTTTAAATATCCGGTATCCGGCCGGATAGTGAGTTACTATCCGGTATCCGGCCGGATAGTAAATTAAGGCCGGATATCCGGCCTACCGGATAGTTGCCGGATATCCGTTTCATCTCTACTGTCATGTCTGTACAATACATAGTTAGTTCTTTCATTTTAATTTTAGCTAACTACGTAAAGGTGGTAAAGGTAAGTAGTTAAAATTTAAACTTCATAAAATGAGGTCAAGAAAGTTAAATAAATAACAAGGTTTTTATCAAATGAAACTGAACCACAAGCCCAAATATTTGTCAATACTTTTTGAGGAAGACATCGCCATCCAATTAAGGATAAAGCATACGGTAGCGCGATGGGCGCTCATCACGAAGTCACAGCTCAGCGAGAAAAGCCAGGCTATTGGCTTAGAAAGAAAATAGTAGTATGTTGCATAATTTTCATCTCTACATAATAGTAGAATAGGCTAGTTGCCTAAAAAAATTTTTTTAGTCCGTAATGTTTAATATCAAAAAATATTGGACACATATATTTTTATTTGTCAATCTAACAAATAATTACATAGTTATGGTGCGTTGAAGTTGCGCACGACGTCACAACGTGCGGCATTTTTAAGCAAGCGTTGACGTCACGGGCCTCTTCTTATGAACTTTGGGGCGCTTTATCTCTTTAAATTTTCATTAGTTTGAAAAAGTGAAAAATACGTGTAGAGTATTTTTTGATAAGTTAACTGACGGACTAATTAAAACTCTTGCTTTTTGACCCAGGTAACATCCCCATTGGCTTGTTGCAAACATGAACAATCAACTTTACATTGATACTTAACAGCTAGGGACTGGAATTCGCTGCCTGCTGCTGTCTTTCCCGAAAACTACATCCGGGCCTTTTCAAGGCGAGAGAGAATAGGCACTTACAGGGCAGATATGCACCATCCTAGACTGCATCTCATTTAACACCAGGTGGACGTTTAGCACCAGGGCCACCATAAAAAAATACTTTCTTTTCAGCTAGTGATTTTAGGCGTTCTATCTTTGATCCTGAGAGAGTTAAATTTTTGTTTGGGTAGTTATCAGAACAGATTGTAATATGAGGTATTTTTTATTACATGAAATAGTAAGTCTCCAATTAAACATAATTACATGGTACTTGCGTGATCAGCATGATCAACAATATCTTTTCCCAAATTGTAAAATACATAATATAACAGAGAGTGAAGAGGGCTAGCTGATGTATTTGGATTGTGGTTTAATGAAGGCAAGCGCAAGACAAAGGAGCTTATTAACTAATTTAACACGGCCTCCTCGTGATTGCATTGGCGGGGCGTTTCATTCATTCACCAAGTTTACAAAGACAGGTCTAAGTAATAATTAGAAATCAAACTGTCACGGATATACTTACTCGTATTTTTTCTAAAGATACTACCGTAGACCCTGAAGTAGAAAAGATATTTTCCAGATAAGTATTGATTGAGCAGCAAAATATTAGATGCTATTGCTAATGGGCATTTGTTTAATAAATTAAAAATAGTCGATAAGAAAATAGGAGAGCGATCAACACTCATTGACTACTGTACTGCTGTCTTTACATCTCTAGCTACTATACTGCCAAATATTGTCAAAATCAATGAACTTTATATTTTAGGGAAATGAGAAAAAAGAATAAGAAAAACTTTACAGACTGGTGTTATTAACCCTTATGTGCTGAGCGATCAGCGCATAAGCGGAGCGTTTATTGTTCGCGTGACCGGCGCCGCCGGAAATACACATTTATATCACAATCAAAGGACATCAAATTTTGTAACGACCAGATTTCCAGTGCGACATCTTTTTGTCACTTATTTAAAAGCACAATTTATCTGTCTAGTGTTAACCCTTAGGTGCAGAGGGATCAGCACATAAGCCGAGTGTTCATTGTGCGCGTGACCGGCGCCGTCGCGTCCGCCCCTCTTCCGCTCGCGCCTGCAGCGCCACTGTCGTTTGGAAACCGCGTGTGTAACTGACTTTATATCTTTAAATTGTTTTTTTTTTAGATAAGAGTTAAAGATTGGTAATTAAAAAAAAACACGCAAAAGGAGACTCGTTACGATTAAGGCCGGGTAACAGAGAAAATGGCGAAAATGAGGTTTTCATTTTTCATTTTTGAGGTACTAAACAGTAAAATAAAAGGCTAAGATTTTTTTTGGGCATAGTTGAGGATATTTTCTAGGGCTATTAACGGATGGAAACACGATTTGATGAAGTTGACTCGATAGAATAAATTCCCAAAGTTACCTCTATTCGTTTTCTAATAATGGTTTTATTTTTAAAATAAGCGATTTGAGATTCTGAATCTTTTACTAAACTAAAGTTCAGAAATAACTTGAGGGCTTTTAACGGATGAAATTTTTATATTGCGTCTTATTTAGTTACTATGTTAAAAAATGTGGAAAAAAAGCCGGCGCAGAACTTCCAGAAGGTCGGGCGACGCCACGGCCACTTTGAACAGTGTTTACTTCTGCAGTTATATTTTATATTTATTCGATTCTAGAATATATTCCCAAAAAGTCTGAAAGGTGTTTTAATTTGTATCACTTGGATATGATTTCTATTAGAAAGTGTTGTGAGTGTGACGCTTGAAGGGAAGGAAGTCAACCTAACCTAACCAACTGCGTATTTCTATACTGTGTAGCTGGAAATTGTGGCGGGAGCTCTTTGACGCGCTGTTTTCGGCGAAGAATTGCGCGCGCAGATTTTGACAGCGCGAAATACCTACTTTAGAAGAAATACCAAGCCTTAATGGATATAAAATTTTCTATAGACTAGATTTCCCGAGATACCTTTTGGTCACTTATTTATAAACAACAATACTGTCTAGTTAACCCTTAGGTGCTGGGCGATCAGCGTCTGCCCCTCTTCCGAACGCGCCCGCAGCGCCACTGTCGTTTAGAATCCGCGTGTGTAAATGACTTTATATATTGAGGTAAGTATGTTCTACTATACCGCCACCATGAGCATTGATGATTAAAAAAAGTTCTTCGCAGTAAATGAGAGAGCGTTTTTTGTTTTATTTAAATGTAAAAAACGATGTGCAGATTTAGATCAACAGTCTTAACAGTACACAGGATCTAAGTCTGCAGTTACTCATTATAATACTTGTCTGTAATAAAGGGGTGTCCCTATGTGAATCTGGAGACTTTATATGTGCCATCCAACGGTAATACTTATTATTACACACGAGAAAATAATAGTGTGAACATAAAAAAGATTTAAAAAAAGCATTTCAACGTGATTTCTTGCCCACTACAGTCTTTATAGGCTTTGCGCGCACGGATGGCTTTTTGTCACCGTGACAGTGTATCTTACTCTTATATGTACACTTTTATTAAGAGAAAAAGTAAGACAACGTTGTACTTATTCTTATCTATAGAGAGACATACTGTCACGGTGACAAAAGTCACCAGTTCACGTGCGCCTTGAGTGGTTAAGAGCAAGCCTGCTCCATTTTCCTACACTACGTCAGGCCTGGCTCACTCCGCGCGGTACATCCGATAATTACCTACAGCGAAGCGCCCCGCCGGCGGGTATTATATCAGTCGAGTGTCACGCGCTCGCCCGTCAGGACGCTGGCGTGCGTTTTAGTATGATTATAATTCTATGATCGAAGTATTATTTAAAAATGGACATAAAGAGAAAGAAATATTGTGCGGCGTTCGGGTGTTTAAATTCGAAAAGAAATTACCAGATTTATCTTTTTTTTTCGCTTCCCAAAGATGATGAAAGGTATGTTGGCCATGTAGGTAATCAATAATAAAATTCTTAGGATAGTATAGTATTCTTTTTTTTTCTGTAATAGTATGTTTAATTTATCTGTCTTATGTTAAATTGTAATAGAACAAAGTTTTTTTAATCCTAATTAGGTATATTTGAAATGTTATTTTTACTTACCTACATACGTACCTCATTACAAATAAGTAGATTAATTATTTTTTCACTAGACAGCAACCCTAACAGCGTAAGAAGAGTTCAGAGGCACGCGATAGAAAGAGACAAAACTTGTAGGTGAATAAAATTGTAGGTACGTAGTGCTGTGCGAGCTGAATTCCACTGTATCGCGTCGCAGCAAGACTCGCATTTATTTAAATCGTCATGCGGAGTAATCCTTCTGTACCTGTACTATTACTTATTCTGTGACTACGTCCACATGTCCAACAATCACTGGACGCGTGGCATCGACATATCCGGCTGCGTTATTCATGAAGGAACCAGTCTGCGCATCTCGGTTCAGAATAAACGTCTCTTTGTAACGTTTTTTGCAGAGACAATTTAATCAAACTGGTTACATTTGACATCGACATTTTTACATTTTTACTTGACGATACGAAACAGAACTGCAGTGTAGCGTAATAAGTCGTTTTGGACTTTATGTCGTCTGCAATAATGTCGATATTATTATGGTCTCAACAATTTAGTTAGGCAGAGTTAGGCCTGAGGCTCCACTCTCGAAGGATTAAGGCCAGTTTTGACTTGTTTTACTTTGCATGGTACACAATTTTAAAAATCCTATCTATTATAGGAAAACGTGTATTTATTCGGGGAAAGAAGAAAGCCAATGTCACTATAGATTGGCATAGCTCTTTTTCCTCTAACAGCAATCAGCATCTGAACATCATTAAGTATACTCGTTCGTTACTCTTTGGAACTTCGTGTGGACTTAAAATGAAGGTAAAGGCACAGAATAATAATGTAGGTAGGACACTTATTGATTTTCCCCAGAAAATCTATCCAAAACGCTTGGGATAAAGGACACAAATTACAAAGAACTGGGCCTCTTTCCATTACGAGCCCTTCGAGCCCTTAGCTAGACCATTCAGTAAGGGCATCGCTTTCAATAAAATCTAATAGACTTAGGTAGATTAATACCTATTGTGAAGCTAAATAGGCATTGTACTCCGAAGAATACTTGATTTATACATATTTTCAGAAATGATAATTCCAAAAACCACTATCATTCTAGTTTATCTTTCTTAGTATGAGCTTTATATACCTACACATTTTTGTATTTTCAGCTATGTGTTTCTACGAGGTATATCCTCGAAATAATTTATCCTGTCTCTCTTGATCGCCATAAGAAGGTTCTTCGTGTATGATAATAATAATTATTATGTACGTTAGGTTATTGTGCATATTTTTTTATAATGACTGCATGGTAAAAACGTGACCATGTTTAACCTACCTGTTTCTTAGTTACCTGTGAAACAAGTAACCTAAATAACGTTTTAATAAGTAAGAATTTAATATCACTTTAGTTAATGATTGACTGAGTTTCTTGCGCTGCTTCTTCTCAGTACTGGCACATTCATTGTCCCGAAGCAGTGGTAGGGTTGATACTGGGACGTGTAAAAGTGCTTTTTTTTTTTTTTTTTTTTTTATCCACAACGAGGAAGCTCTTAGCCTGAATCTCACCTGATGGTAAGTGATGATCAGGCCGAAGGTCGAAGCGAGCTTCACCCGGAATCCTCAACCACGGAGGAACTGGCTATCTTACCTCTAACTGCCGGAACACAACAATGCTGTTAACTTTGTTGTTATGGCGACAGACTTAGGTAAGATGGTGGTAGCTAGCCAGGCGGACTTAGAACAAGCCCTACCACCAACCAAACCGAACAGAAAAATCTGCCCCCACTGGGAATCGAACCCGGGACCTCTGTGTCTGAAGCAGGTGGTCTTACCACTAGACCACAGAGGCGGTTTTTAAAAGATAACTTGCATAAATAAATGAGTTTTATGAGTTTAAGAGGACCGTTCGTTGTGGAAAATCTTGGGGGAGGCCTATGTTCAGCAGTGGACGTCCTATGGCTGAGATGATGATGATGATGAGTTTTATCAAATAAAGGTAGAATTATAACTAAGCAAAATAGGCCCTAACACAAAACAGCCAATATTTCCACAACTAAAACAAAACAGAAAGGCGCCTTTTTAGCCATATTTATTCCTGTCCCGAAGTCGCAATTTAGCTCCAACAATATCCTTCCACTAGACTCATTACAATACTCATTTCCGAGCGGAGGCGCGAACTTGTCGCTATTTTCGCCGACAATTCGCACGGAACGCCGAATTACGCTCTTTGTGAAAACAAATCGCCATTGTGTAGGAAAAGGTGGGTGCACATTTTCGGTGTAGTTTTACGTGGGACACTATTTAAGTTGTGAGCCTAACTATGAAAACAAAGTAGTATATTATTAAAATGGTATTGATTGCGTTTATTGGTATTGTCTTTCATGATTTATGTACTTTTTAATGTGTCCGAAACACTTTTCATAGCATTTTTTCCACTCAGCTTGAGGCACCTCCAAAGCATGGTTTTTGACCGCACCGACAGTTGCTTCTGGCTACATAAATCGCTGTTCACGCATTTAATTTTAATATAATGGGGACCAAAAGAAGTGTTTAGATTCCAAGCAAGAATTTTGTAGCGTTGGATCTGTTTATTTCATATTTTGAGTGTTCAAATAGTCAGTTGTTTGACGAGACGTGTAAAAGCTCACATTTTCGTCACGAANATTTTTTTTTTTTATCCACAACGAGGAAGCTCTTAGCCTGAATCTCACCTGATGGTAAGTGATGATCAGGCCGAAGGTCGAAGCGAGCTTCACCCGGAATCCTCAACCACGGAGGAACTGGCTATCTTACCTCTAACTGCCGGAACACAACAATGCTGTTAACTTTGTTGTTATGGCGACAGACTTAGGTAAGATGGTGGTAGCTAGCCAGGCGGACTTAGAACAAGCCCTACCACCAACCAAACCGAACAGAAAAATCTGCCCCCACTGGGAATCGAACCCGGGACCTCTGTGTCTGAAGCAGGTGGTCTTACCACTAGACCACAGAGGCGGTTTTTAAAAGATAACTTGCATAAATAAATGAGTTTTATGAGTTTAAGAGGACCGTTCGTTGTGGAAAATCTTGGGGGAGGCCTATGTTCAGCAGTGGACGTCCTATGGCTGAGATGATGATGATGATGAGTTTTATCAAATAAAGGTAGAATTATAACTAAGCAAAATAGGCCCTAACACAAAACAGCCAATATTTCCACAACTAAAACAAAACAGAAAGGCGCCTTTTTAGCCATATTTATTCCTGTCCCGAAGTCGCAATTTAGCTCCAACAATATCCTTCCACTAGACTCATTACAATACTCATTTCCGAGCGGAGGCGCGAACTTGTCGCTATTTTCGCCGACAATTCGCACGGAACGCCGAATTACGCTCTTTGTGAAAACAAATCGCCATTGTGTAGGAAAAGGTGGGTGCACATTTTCGGTGTAGTTTTACGTGGGACACTATTTAAGTTGTGAGCCTAACTATGAAAACAAAGTAGTATATTATTAAAATGGTATTGATTGCGTTTATTGGTATTGTCTTTCATGATTTATGTACTTTTTAATGTGTCCGAAACACTTTTCATAGCATTTTTTCCACTCAGCTTGAGGCACCTCCAAAGCATGGTTTTTGACCGCACCGACAGTTGCTTCTGGCTACATAAATCGCTGTTCACGCATTTAATTTTAATATAATGGGGACCAAAAGAAGTGTTTAGATTCCAAGCAAGAATTTTGTAGCGTTGGATCTGTTTATTTCATATTTTGAGTGTTCAAATAGTCAGTTGTTTGACGAGACGTGTAAAAGCTCACATTTTCGTCACGAATGACGATTCGACTATGCTGGCCAGTTTCCCTTATTAAACTGAAGACTTTTGAAAAAAATGTGGCTGTTTACTATTAAGAATTAACCATTCTAAATTTATCTAGTGACGTTTCTGTCATATAATCAGATATTTCGGAAAAATATGCGACCGTAAGTTTCAAAGTGTTCCGAGCGCATGGGACTTTTGTTGGAATTGGTTCATCTTAAAACACCTCCATATTCGATAGCTGTTTATTTTCAGGATCATTATGCATAGATCCTTAATTCGTCAACTGTCACAATTTTAAAAACGGCTTTTAAAGCTTTTTGAACGTATTTATCAAACCTTTCCAAGGACTAAACGACACAAGTGTCCTATTGAGCGTTTGAAAAATTGTGTGACATCCAGCGAGAAAAAAACGTATTAACCATAATATGGTCAAACAATATTTTGTTACTGCTAGTGGAATTAATGCCTATGATTATCTCAATCCTACGATATATCACATGACGAGGTTTCTCTTCCAGTTTTCTGACAACATCAATGTTTTCCGCCACTATTAGTAATTTTGGACGACTTTCGCAAAGTTCACTGGTGAGCCAATGACATACAATATTATACTTCTTAAACTAGCGTTTTACAATGGTAAAGGACAGATCTTTATCACCAAAAGTGAAATTTAGCTGACCGCTTCAGTTTTGTATTGATTAACCACGTCGAAAGTCATAATAAATCTTCGCGCGAAAATTTCCGCAAGTCAATTTCAGGTTTTTGTAGTCAAGATAATTTTCAACTCAATGTTAATAATACAAAACGTGCTCAAATGATAAAAAGTTTTAAATAAGGTTGTAGTCAAAAATGTCAAACTTTTCATTAAAAGTATTAGATGTCGTCTAACAACACGTTATGTTGTCGAGGCTCACAACTTAAATAGTGCCCTAGTATTTTACCAAAAAAAAAAGTAAATTATTAAGAAACAAATTAAATTCGATTATAGTGGCTATAAATTCTGGTGCTATAAATTGTTATGAATCAATAGAGATTATGTAATAAAATTGTTATTCTTACACGACAACTGACTTATCGTAAGGTAGAGAATCACCTGGTGGGCAAGGGATTTGTTTATTTCGGCCGAATTAATGTCATTTCTATACTTTATCTTCATCATCTTGTATAGAGTCAATCTGAGGGGCTGATCCAACTTGCCGATTTTTCATATTCTTGCTCAGGGTCTATAAAACGGAAATTTCAACCTGCAAATGCAGTACACTCACAAAGACCATAGCCAAATGACTGAACCCTGACGTTTCTGCTTTATGACCTGCAGTCATTTCCTTTCGAGCCCCACATGTTACATTAAAAAATATTTAAAATCCAATTTTGTACACTCAGCCTTACTTCCCAAGCCACCTTCGAAATGTATCGGATTTAAGCCCCATTGTGCACCCGGGTTAAAACATTTTAAGACGTCGGGTGCATCGTCCTTCTGCTGATTGTTTTTTTTTTCTTCTTCAAGAGTCGAAACTTTTTCGTCTTATTTGTTGTTGATTTGATTAGAGGTGCACGTCGCAAACTTTATTACTTTTTTTATTAAAATAAAATGTTGTTTTTTTACGACCATACAAAACGTCGGGAATTGATTTCGATGGGCCCTTATCTTTGGACATGTTTAATTTAAGGCCACTTGTGGGTAGTCGCTTGCGAAGCTGAACCGATATGATTACAGACATATCAGTAAAGTATTAAGTAAACCACATTTTGACATCACAACGTATCTTAAAATTAAGTCACATTTATTCTGATAAGTAAGATGCTTGTTTAGGATCACTTAAAATTTATAATTTCGACTAAGTATACCGAACCGTTTTGGGGTTAAAAAACCGCCCACATACAACAAAATTGAGGTAAACAACTGATTTACAAATCACCAACACTTTCAAATTTCCATTTACCTCAGACCAGTTATTAATTTAAATCCATCACCGCTACAACCATATTTATAATCCGGTCAATTTTTCATCTCCACGCTCACACGTCCTGCTTATTGATGGGCCAACCAGCACAATTACAATAATTGAATCAGGAAGCAGTTCCCCTTTCGGGAGCGGCGTATAAATAAATCAAAAGCCCTCGGACGATGCCCTTTGTTATTTGTTTCAACGTGCACGATAAAAAAGGACGAAAGTGATGGCGGAGGATCTAGTTTGACGTTTGCGGGTTCTTGGAATAAAAAACAAAGGGATTTTTGTTAGAACTAGAAAACAACTTAAATGATGAAATTCGCATAAAAATCGTCAATTTTATTAGCTGCTATTCGAAATTTTTACGCGATATTGCGCTCCTCATTAAAAACAGATCTCAACACATCAAAAATTAATTTTGCATCATCACCGTTCACAAATGAGTTTGTAAGTTGCTTCAATGTATTTTTATGCAAGCGAAATCATCTTAAATGGAAAAAACATGTTCACCCAAAACATGCACTGTTCTCGAAATGGAACCAACCTCTTTCGAAAATGATTTGCACAGCCACGCGCACTTGTAACTTCATTAAGTAAGCAAGTAACTGGCCATGAATGATTTGCCCTGAAACGTTTTACTTTTTTGCAGCCTCACAAAACCTTCCTTTGCCTAACAAAGAAAAAAACCGGTAAAAAAGTTCGTTACCATAAAGAAATGACGCGAGTGGAAAAACCGCGAAACAACGCGCATGCACTGGGAAATGGCGGGAAAGTTGGGACATCATGGCGTCCGGTTTTGATTTCCACTGCGAATAAGCGGATAGTCGTTATGTTGTGTTTTATTTATGATGTTTAACGGTGGTTATTATAGTTGTAGTAATCGATGAATGCATAATGTACTTACTAACTTTTTGACGTTCTTAAATTTGTATCAAGAATAATCTGTCAACAATTTACCTGAACTAGGTACAACACCATCTAAAATAATTTTAGATATTATTTTGTTTCAAATATATGCAAAGGAATTTGTTGACGCTGAACAGGTAAGTATTGACGCGAAAGTAAAAATAACTTTCAAGTTACGAGAAAATTCTATTTTCAGACTTACGAGATCACAGAAACTCCTAATAGTCTACGACACGGGTTATATTAAAATAGGACTTTCTACAGGTAAGATAATTTATCATTATTAGACTGGCATTCTACCTAGAAAATTCCACTAGTCTATTTTTAGAATTAAATTAAGTTACAGCAACTTACAATAATAATAAGCAGACAGAAGATACATTGAAAGTACCTTTAGAAGGCAAGGAAAAAGGGCTTTTATTTGGTTAACCCTAAAAAGTGAAATCGCTTCTAGTAGCTGCAATCTCACTGATTTTGATTTGTGGCTTTCAACGGTTTGTTTTAAGCAGCACCATACTGGTGGTTACCATGCAAAATTAATTATGCATTGATGGCTTTTATAACCAAACTCATCTGTCATTTATCATACGTTATGCGCAGCCCTGTGTGGTACAGGGTGAGTGGAAGGTGCAAAGGTCAATTCCCAGGCAGGGCACATGTAGAGTTAGGTTCCTAGCTGCCTGTTTGGTCTTTACCAAAGTAAAGATATTATCTTTACTTAAAATGGCGTCAATCTAGCTTAGTGAAGAATTTTTAGTGAAAAATGATACAGTGTTTGAAGAGACTGGTACTTCTTCGATCTTTTATTCAGTTTAAGGTCATGATACTTGTATTTTATGCTATGACGATATCAATCACTAGTTTACACTCGACTACTGCTTATCTTAAAATAAAACATATGCCCACTATTGTATAGGAAGATGGAGGAGGATTGTATAACTCTACTACTTAAGTATCTGAACTTATAAGCATCTAAAATATAGCATGAAACGCAAAGAACCCTTATACAAATAGGGCGGCATAATACATGTAATGACACATTCAAAAAGTTTTAGGATATCGCGTAATTTTAAAGTTTTCATCCACCCTGTATGCGTTTGTGTCGAAACACCAGCCCAGACCATATTCGCGAGCGAAAGTTGACTCGTACGACGCGAAATTTCGCTATATTTGTATTAAGACACGACATCTCGTAAACTTTGTATCGACATCGAACACGTATAAACACGTTTTTGATAAGGGAATGCTATAATACATTCTTGATATTGCGGTTAACTGTAATATCGTGCGTATTACAAATGTTTGCGCCCATTCTACACAGGATGGTGTTTACTTCAACGACGTGTTGAAGTAAACGTAACTACTTATGACGTAAGCGACGTAACTCTGGATGGACTTCAGAAATCGGAAGCAGCTAAAAGGTGCAGCAAAAGTAACTGAGACCGTTTAACTGTTTCATTAAGCCATCCTTTTCCAAAATACCTATGTACCTTACTAGGTAACTACACATGTAGAATATTAATAATACTTGTATTACGACTAGTAAATGAGTGACACTTAAATCCGTTTTCACGGTCTTTTCGACACGTAACCACCGAGCTTTACTAGCGCATGATTTACTTAGGAATTCTCATAACAAAAAGTTTAAAAAACGTTCTAATCTTCTTACAGAGTAAATAGCTCTATTTTTAGTTCAACTCAATAAGCGGTAACCCTATTAAGTAAATGAGATTAGAGGTTCGTTTGTCCTTTTGTCATAATACTCGCACCTGTAGTTAAGCGTTTTAAGGACACTTAATTATATCTGAGGAAGATAAAAAAGTGTTTGTCTGTCTATGATACGGTATTAGAAAAATGTTAAAAACTTTTTAATGGCTTAACTTCTTCATGTGAGTCTCTTTAGTGTAATTAATAAGCGTGATTTTTACCGGAAAAATCCAGACATGTCCTGACAACAAATGTTTCTATACGTCAATGGTTCGAGTTAAATATCGTCCTGATATCGATAAAAAAATAAATTACAAATAACTGATAAACTCAATAAGTAATTGTGGCATTAAGTTCTCTTCAAAATAATATAATCCCAATCAAAAACGCCTTTTTACCATCAACTCATATAGGTAACCACAATAAACCTACACATCAGATTGCGTTACAAAAACGTATCACGATGACAAATATAAAGGTAAAATCACGTTAAAGGAAGGAAAAACATAATTATTATGATTATAAACGCCCACAGGTAGCCCACAGGCCTTAATCAAGGCTCTATAAGGGGATATTAGCCGCTTATATTGCAATTAGGGGCATTCACGAGTTATGTAATGCACTGCAATGATAATGGCATCTTTCCGTCATAGCATTGCATAGGCCTTGGCAGTTTGTTGTACTTTTTTTGGGTAAAAGTGGACTTATCTCAGATAGAGGTTAAGCTTATATTAACGTAGGGTATTATTAACATTCTTCTTCTGGGATAGTAGGAGAAAAACTTAAAGTGCTCTACAAAGTATGGACTAAATCAAATGTTTAATATATTAGGATTATTCCATTGCTAAACTCAAATGGCAGTGGGCAGGGCACATAGCTCGCGCGGCGCGCATCCTAGGCCTACTGGCAATCTGGTGAAGAAGGTCTTGGGAAGTACCTGGATGCGGGCAACGAGGACCGGTCGTTGGAAAATCTTGGGGGAGGCCTTTGTTCAGTAGTGGACGTCAATTGGCTTATGGTTGAAATGAAAAAACGAATAGCTTACACATGATGTGGTGCTTACAAAACCCAGGATGTTAAGAAAGCCTTACTTAACTTATGCATATAAAAACACATTTATTTGCCACAGGAAGGCGTTTGATAAATGCACCCTAATTACAACAACTATCATAGTCGATGTTCGCTGTGCGAATAATTGTACACTCATTTGTACAACATGAAGTATACTTATGGACGATGTTCTTACATAAGTAGTATTGACTAATGAAACCTAGTTTCATATTGCGTGGATTCAGATAATCATACTAAAGTACCTAAGTACTAATGTGAATGTGACTGTATTTTACTCACTACAGAACGATAAATAATTAAGTGGTGTTATACTGTATTAAAATAATGTAATTACTACTTTAACTTGTCATTATTATTTTTAAAGGATAAATAAATATCTTACAAATAAAAGTGCACATTTTGCACAAAGTTTTTTTGTATGGTTTTTTGTCTCTCTGGTGTACCTACTATGTGTTTAGGAATTTTTATAGGTATGGTTATTTTTCTGTTATCTGTACACAAACAGTGAAGTTTTTTACCAATTACAATGAAAAGTATGTACGTTTAATTTTCAAAATTTTATAAGTCACACATTTTACAAATGTCTCAAATCATACAATGTATGAACTGGCCTATGTCTAGAAGCCACCTTCCTACTAATATTATAAATGTAAAAGTTAATAAATATTGATGAATTGAAGGATGGATGGACTGATGAATGGATAGGAAGGATGAATGGGTGGATATGTCACCGTAAAATTACAAACATCGTTCGATTACAATCTATCTCGTGAGATTGTAAACTGTCGAAAAATTGTGAACCGTAACATATGATTGCAATTTAACGCATTATTTTTCGCTATATTGTAATCTATCAAAGTGAAACTGTAAAATTACAATCTGTCCCGCGTCAAATTGACAACTGTCCGAAAGCTCTTCCTGATTGGTCGGTCTTATTGTAAGAGCGACCAATCACGACCAGCCGTTCTTTGTCCCCACAGAGTTAGAAATGAAATAGAGGTGTTAGTTAAATAAAATAAATACACTTCAAAAATTCTTCAAGTATTTATTTATTACTTAGTAGGTAACAATTATTTTGTCTTTATACATAAAATAAAATTGGAAATATTAAAAAAAACACTTTTATAAAAAATATTTTGTCGTGTAACAAAAAATAAAATTAAACACAAAAACGGTTATTTTGTCCTCAAACACGAACTGAAATTGGGAAATTATAAAAAAAAAACTTATAAAAAATCAATCATTTTGTCCTCTAACCTTGAGATTTAATTATGCTGTACCTACTTATCTAACAATTTTATTATACTTTGTATTCTTTGATTTGTCCATTCTAATTTTTTACTATTTTTATTATGCCCACTGTAATATTTTTGTAACTCTATGGTAAATTCGTTCGGATTAACAATACCTGTTTTTTCAAAGGTATTTTGTTGACCAGGCTCAATATCCGACATGGCAAATAGTATTCAATGAGATCACTTAAGTTCACACGCATACAAATATTAAAACACGAAAAATTTATGTAATTTACGTTATGTTTGGAAACTAGCACTTCGCATTCGTCGGTTTATCACAGTTTTTTTTACGTCCATAATAATTTTACATAACTAATTCTACACATAGATATGTTATTTTTAACACGAAATTAATTTATAATCACAAAAACACATAGTTTACATTTAACAACAAACCAAATAACAAACAAATATGGCGAGTGCCGGGGCGGCGGGGGGCACATAACGTTCAACCAATCAGCGCCTGAGATCACAATTTGACCGCTTCCCATCGATAGATTACAATAAAGCTAAAAATAATGCGTTAAATTGCAATCATATGTTACGGTTCACAATTTTTCGACAGTTTACAATCTCACGAGATAGATTGTAATCAAACGATGTTTATAATCTTACGGTGACAGATATATGCCTGGAACTTGAGCTAAGTGAGTATGGATTCATGGTTAGATCAATGGAAGTTTTTTCAATCTTTTACGCAAAAAATAATAAGCCGATCTTAATAAAACTTTGCAGTTTTATTGCTAATACTTCAGAATAACATAATATAGGCTATAATTTAGAATAACATTCAGTTATTTGGTCAAAAAGCAACGATAAGTGTCAAGAAATTGGGTCTTTCTATGATAAACTTAATTTCTCACGGGTGAAGTCACAGGCAAAAACTAGTACAATATATTTACATTTCTGCATTATCACGAGTCACCTACACTCTCTTCACCTCTCCACTTTCGTATCTCCTGGAAACAAAGACTCTTCGTCGAATTATTGTGGCAAATACCAGGGTGGGACAAAAATGACCCAGTGGCGCTTCTAGGTAAAACCGATTTTAAAAAATTTTCTATTAATGTTATATTATCAAAAACATTAAAAATGATAAAATTCAATAAATCAGTAAAAGTCAAAAAGTTTCATGAACTTTCGTTGAAAAATAAAAAAGTTAGAGACGATCAAACTCGCGAGTAGGACAAAAATGGGACGGCGGCCTTTCTAGTGTTAAGGGCTGTGTAATTAACTATTTCACATCTGCATAAAACGGCAGTAAGCACTTAACTGACCCAATTATTATTGTCATTAACGTTATAATAAACAAATACTTAGCGGTTCCTTTCAGATGTATATTACCAGCTTATTGTTATAACCTGTAACAAAAAACGAATAAACATTAATTTAATTTATAATTAGTTATTACACTTCCAATAAAAAAATATCTTAAGCATTTATTTTTAATTAAAACGTTTAATGCTGAGTTGCACTAGCTAACTTTGACCGTAACTATAACGATAAGCGGTGTTTTTTGTATGGAGTTTGACAGATTTTTGACGTTTGTCAAAGTTAAAGTAAGATGGTGCAACCCAGCTAAGAAACAAAGGCAAAATTGTAACCATAGATTTATCTATCTTTATAATTTATGTGGCAAAGTAAACAAACCACAATAAGCAATAATTTCCCCGTGTTGATTAAGATATTAAACTAACAATGATTTACTGGAAATAGTGAGCCTGAGGCGTATTTGATCAATAAAACTAAATTATCTAAATTAAAGAAATGTTTGCATGTTTGGATAAGATATCCGGGAGTACCAGTTGGTAGCACAACAACCTACCACAAATGACGATCCCCAATGGATTTGTAACTCTATGTCATCAGCATAAGAATGAAAATCAATTGAGAAAGCTTATGAATTTGTGATAATTTCAACTGTTGGTAACTATAAAATATGACATCTTATGTACTTACTAATTTATTGGACAATTCAATTACTCAAGACGTGTTAATTTACTTTAATGACAAATCTATATTTACGGCTGAATAAATTAACCGCAAGAAACATACAGTTATATTCACACGTTTGTTTTAGGATTTCGCACATAAAAATAGGCGCAAAAAAGTGTCAAGATATTAAATTTTATATTTATTACCAAGCCCGAGGCTCTAGAAGTAGGAACGGATGTCGTAAAATAAAAAAGAATATAAATCAAAATGGTGGCGGGACGTTTTAATAACTCCGACAAATTATTGAGTCGTTACTTAAAAAGTCGTCCTATTAGGTGGAGCAAACCTTATTTTATTATTTATTACTTAATTAACTTCTGCCCGTGATTTTATTGGAGTTGACATTAAGAATTCGGAACTCGATAATTGGGAAAAATGGGAGTCGTTGTAGCTAACTTTTACAAGGAGAATATTCGTTGCGATATTAGCCAATAATATTGGCGTTTATTTTGTTTAATTGAAAAAGTTGTTATGCAATTAATTAGTAACTTTTAAACACTTGAAGGTAGAATACTAAATTTGTGTATGTGTTGATGTACTTAAATTTGACTATTCTTACCGTTAGATAATTCCTGGCAATAAGTGGTGACTGAGTTTGTTCCGGCGTTTCTTCTCAGCACTTGCCATATGTTTGTCTCGAAGCGCTGGTAGGGCCCAAAAGATAAGGAGACATGTAAAGTGCCCCATAAGGGCTACCTTTTCTTTTTTTATTATTTTCTATTGACGTTCATAAGTGCCACTTGTGGTCTAAACTGAATAAATAAATATTTTTGATTTTTTATACTCACCTTAAGTAAGTGTAGACAAACTCCCATTTACTTTTTATATCTATTACCTTTCACTAGGAGACTATGCCATTTAATCCAAACGATCTATTAATCAACCTTAAGGCCGAGTTGCACCACCTAACTTTAACAATAACCGGTGTTTTTGTTTGGATTTTACAGAATTTTGACGTTTGTTAAAGTTCAAGTAAGATGGTGCAACTCAGCCTTAAATCTCGTAACTTGTCAGTATCAAATAAATACTTACTCTAAAACCTTCACTAACCAATTTAAATAGGTTAACAGAGATTTGCAATTAACTCTTGTCAAAGCCTATTGAGTATTTTAGAAGCAATACCACAATCCTATTATCGCTTTAATGAAGCAAAAGCTTTACCTAATTAGTTAAATTCCTGTCTAATAACCTGAGGCGTACCTAAGGTATTTGTGCCTTTTGTCTTGTTAGTGTTTGGAATGTAAACAACCATATTTGGGGAGGATGAGAGAAGATTTTATTACGTATGCATATAGTCCAAAGAAAATGTCTCGCTGCTATAAATTATCACTGTTCGTCGCTTGCCTCTCTAACTGAACGTATCTGACATTTTTTTCGAAACTGAGTTATCTACACCATCTTAATCAATTTCGCAATCGAAACGAATCGATCTATCTAATCGCCTGAAAATTTTGCAAATGTCAGTTACGTCAGTTAGAGAGGCAAGCGACGTGTTACGGGATTTTTGCAGCAAAACACTATTATAAAGGTAAACAGATATTTACCCTCCCGACGTTTCAACTCGGTTGAACTTGTCATGGTCACTCTCTCGCTGCTGTCTTGAATTCAATTTTAGACACTATTATTTGTCATTTAGCTAGGACACCAGAGTGCAGTTTTGAATCGAATTTTGTGTCTTTCCGCGCTATGGTGGTAAAATTCATGAAACAGTCCACATATTCTTAGACAGTGAGTAATGAAATTGAGATATTTATAAAAAATATTATTGCTAAAAGTTAATTTCTGGAATGGAAATCTAGATGCAGTTAGCGTCAAATAGTTCGTGACACCCAAAGTAGCCAAAAGGTTTTCAACACATCTTTGAATTGAAATAAGCTTGTGTTGTCAATTTTTTGGCCTCTTTGGGTGTCACGAAGTATTTGACGCTGACTGTACCCAAAAATGCATCAGTTTCAAACATCTAAAGGCATTAGGGCTAAGACAAATAGACCACAATATCAAATACTCCTGCACAGAAAACTTGCAACTAACGATTCGCGCAAACCCGATTTAGTACGATTTGGCAGGAAACAGGGTTACGTCGCGGAATTTGTCCCGGCGCAACCTTTCTAGCCAGATGCTAAACGCCTTGGTTTTTGCAGAAACACGCCAAATTGGCAAATAAGACCTACGAATGTGTGTAGTACAGTGCGGTGCAAGAAAAGTGCATACATTTTTTTATTAATTTTTGGTGTAGAAAATGTGTACCACTAACTCGACTTACATTTTTTATCCACAACGAGGAAGCTTTTGGCCTTAAAAAGGTATTTTGAGATTTAGTACCTAAGCCGCGACTGTATAAATGTCTTCGTTATTAAACTCATCTCATTTGTTTGGTTTAGACCTCAAGCCATTGCATTTTAATGACAGTATATCCTACGGCATTGAAATTCTATTTTCCATCGTGACCATTAACTAGCTAATAAGTCTATCGACACCTTTCTAAATGACATATTATTATTAAATCATTACCATAACAAGCAGGGCTACTTCTGAGCACCAGAGAATGGCACAGAAAGGCCGTTATTCATAAATAATGAGAAGTCATGGTAACGCTATAATACCTTTTGTGAATTTTATTATGAAGTTACGATTTTAACCAAATGATACGGTGGCAGTATGTAATGCTGGTCAGCTCTTTGTAATATTTTTCACAAACAAATGTGTTTCTCTTTTTTTTTTTCAACCATTAGCCATCCACTGCTGAGGCTTCCCCCAAACATTTCCACAAAGACTGGTCCTGCGCTGTCTGCATCCAGGTGCTTACCATAACCTTCACCAGATCATTGGCTTACTGAGTGGAAAGCCATCTATTGAACAGTGGTTTAGTTAATTTTGACAGGTTTTTAACGCGATACATACCTTTATTTGTCTGACGTTTAAAAATAATCAGTTCTTTGTACTTAATACACTTACACAAAATTAAATTGTACCATGTTTTTTTTGCAAATAAATATTTATTATTATTATTTTCTAAATTCTCATATCTCAGCTCGGGGCTGGTATTTTTAAAAATAATTTACGGGCATTGCCAAGTGAATGATTTTATTTAAAAAAAGTAGAGAGCAAAACTAGTATCTGTAGCAACAGCTAACAAAGCTACTCTAAATATACCTACTGCAGTTATTTGCGATATGAAACCTGTTGACGCGACTATTCTGAGACTAGATCCGGAGTCCGCTCGGAAGGACTTATGAGATTATGACTATTAAGGTTGATTGCTTAGAAAGCCTATCGATTCGCTAAGGGTTTCGCGAAAACTTAGAAATAGCGATACGGATTACACTAATAACTAGAAGAAAGTAGACCACCTCGTGTATGCTTTTAATAAAATATGTAAATTGATTAAAAGTATTTACCTAGTTTAATATATTTTAAATTATATTAGTTTAGAAGCGAAGAATAGCAAATATTGTAATTTTTGATAGATTAAGAAATGCTTTCTATACTAATATAGGTTCTATTTTTTGTGTAATGTGTAAAATAGCCAAAATTTTCAAATTAGTACTATAAAGTTTAATGTAACGCGAATCATGCATGCAGAAGCACAAATTCCATACAACAAACATAAACTAGCTCTTTGCGCACGTAAGAAACATTGTACGATTACTGTTGACACACATTTTGTCATATGTCACATAATAATTCTGATAATTTTTGCAACCCTCCTAAAATATTTTCATCCCCACAAATTAATAACTTGTGCACTTTCATTGACCGCCACTGCACAAAACGACCTGTACCTTACAGCCGCGCTGCGATGTGAAAATGATTTACGTAGTAGAAGAAGGAAAAGCAGCCGATTTCCTCGCTACATAAATCCAGGCAGCCGACCTAAAAGAGTTATAAACGAATCACATTTTTCCATTGAGTCCCGACCAGTATTTCATATGGGAGCGCTCGCCCGATGTATTTCATTACGAGCTGTAGAGGTACAAGTTTTAGTAACTGACTTCTTTAGAACTGAAAGAGTTAAGACGTACTGCTCATTTCGCTTTTGAGATTAAACATGTTTTGGTAATTTTTTAAATCAAAATCTATCTTTTTTTGTAACTACGAGTAAGAATCCCAACTAACAACTCTTAAAAGTACTGTCTGCCACTAGTGCTTTACTTAACCCTTTTCTTGGCATTGTGCATTTAAAGATACGTTGACTAAAACAAAAATATGGAGGAGAAACCAAATACTTTTTTCAAATGTTTTTTAAATATAACGTTAGCCCAAATACTACAGATTGTGTTACACCGTATAGAATCGCTACAGGCTGCCCAGATTTAACAGTAATATTCAAAATGTCAGACCGTTGACAGGCGTCTACGCACCGGCTGATAATTTTAATTATTTTCGGTGTTTTTTTTAAAGAATATTGGTGATTATTTCTAGTAATATGGATAGTAAATAAATGCTTCTTGATGATAGTGCTGTTTTTTCAACCCAAAACTTGTATAATTATTCTGTACGATGCGGATTGTCCGAATGTATCTCGAAATGCACATTGTCAGATACGTAATGATTTACTTTCAATTTTGAATGTATCTATAGAGATACACCGCCAGGTTCCCGTTGACTTTATTTTATGGGTTTTTTATAGATTTTATCGCATAAAAAAGGGATTATGTTATTAGTTAATAATATTAAAAGCTGTAAATTATAATTTGTGATGTGAGTTTTAATTCATGTAATAAATAATCGTTGTTTTTTGGACAACTTAGTGCATCAGCAACAAAATCAGGCGCGCAATATCATAGTTCCGGTTCCAAAATCTGGAACCAGGTCGAAAGTCAGTAGCGGTGACACTTCAGCTGATGAATTAGAAACCGCTTTTAGCCTCCTGATCCTCTTGGGTGGTTATCTTCCTACTCCAAACAAGCCAGATCACCCCAAAAAGCGAGCAGCCTATCCAGGCTGCTGCATGTATCTGGTTATAAAGCTGGTGATTGAAGAATTTCAGCCAGTTCGACTGCTTAATAGTTTCCCAGGGAGTTCCAGAGATCCATTTCCGCCATCTTGCGTTTCCACTGCAAGTTGGGTATCAAATTATCTTCAATCGAAAACGTGAACACAGTTCGGTACCAGTTGGCGTCAATGCCCCTCGTATTTTTTTAATGGTCTTGCAGGATTCCCATATGTCCTATCTGCATTTGCATCTCCTGGATGGTAAGAGGGGTCTGCGATTCAGGAGGTACTCCAACGAAGCTGATGGAGTGGTTCTCATACATTCAAATGCAGCTATACTTGCAAGGAGTTACAGACTTTGAAGTGGTTTTTTTACTTTGTTTTCAGTTTTTTGTAAAAGATACTTATTTTTTATTTCTCAAATAAGGTATAGCTTAAGGTTTTGTAGTAATTTTCATTTAAATAACTAATTTCTACTAACAAATAAACCATGTTTTAATTTATTACAAAGCTGGCAGTGTGCACTTAAAGATACATACTACATATATTTCCAAAACTACATACCTAAGATTTTTTTTCGTATTTTTTACATGATTTTTACTCGTCCTAGATCCAATATTTACAGTGTAAATAACAAATATTAACCAAAACCGGCTTTGCCAAGTATAGGGTTAAAGCAAACGAATTCGGTATCGGTATTGTCTATTTAATGCTCCCTTTCTATTATTTGATAGTTTTACGATTATTAAAATTACGGATGAAATTGTACGTGACTTATTCGAGTACCGACAGTGAAAAAATGAACTGACTGCTCTACAAGTACTGTCTGCCATTAGATCTTTACTTAAAGCAAACGTAGGTATTTGGTATCGGTATCGACTCACTAAAATAATGTGGGCCAGCTTTTAGAAAAAACTCCGTAACCGAATCGTACCTATCAATAGTAAGTTTAAGTCATTATGCCTTTTTTGCATGGAATAAGTACCCAAGCTAAGCACGGACATTAGGCGCGCAAAGCATTTCCTCCGCGTAAAAAGAAAGTAGTACCTACTTAACTTTTGAATTGAACGTTATCTTTCTGAATTAATTTTATATCATTTCGTGTAAAATTTTGTTTCATTGGTGATGTTATAGTTAAACAATACCAATATCACTAATAGTATCAGTGAATTGTTGTTTTCTTCGCACATAAACAAAATCACTTCTAAGGCATATCAGTTGTTGGGGTTTATTTTTAGACAAGGTCGGGAATTTACAAATGTCTATACTCTAATACTGCTGTATAATGTCCTGGTCAGATCACAGCTCGAATATGCGTCGACTGTCTGGAATCCCCAGTATCTTATATATATAAACTCAATTGAAAAGATTCAAAACAAATTTATACGGAGAATGAGATATAAATTTCGAGGAGACTTTGACGCTGACAGCGTTGTGTCTCTTGCTTTGCGAAGAGAACACTGCGATCAACTTTTATTGTACAAAGTTGTTAATGGCTATGTTGACTCGCCCTACCTTTTGAGTAAGGTTTTGTTGCGATGTCCGAGAGCGAACATGAGGTCATGTGATTCATTTGCCATTTCTTCTTGCCGTACTAATTATGCGATGAACCGATTTATTCTAAGATCAATGAAATTGTATAACTCCAAATACTGTCACTTAGATATTTTCAGCCTAAAACCAAACAAATTTAGGTCGTTGTTAAAACAGTAATTACCTAACTATTTATTGTTTTAACAACGATGATAGTAGAAAAAAACGTCCATTACAATTTAATTATACAATTTTTGGTCAAAATCTTAAGCGATCGACCGAGGTGAGAGACCTAGGCATAATACTGGACAGTGAATTGTTGTTTTCTTCGCACATAAACAAAATCACTTCTAAGGCATATCAGTTGTTGGGGTTTATTTTTAGACAAGGTCGCGAATTTACTAGTGTCTATACTCTAATACTGCTGTATAATGTCCTGGTCAGATCACAGCTCGAATATGCGTCGACTGTCTGGAATCCCCAGTATCTTATATATATAAACTCAATTGAAAAGATTCAAAACAAATTTATACGGAGAATGAGATATAAATTTCGAGGAGACTTTGACGCTGACAGCGTTGTGTCTCTTGCTTTGCGAAGAGAACACTGCGATCAACTTTTATTGTACAAAGTTGTTAATGGCTATGTTGACTCGCCCTACCTTTTGAGTAAGGTTTTGTTGCGATGTCCGAGAGCGAACATGAGGTCATGCGATACATTTGCCATTTCTTCTTGCCGTACTAATTATGCGATGAACCGATTTATTCTAAGATCAATGAAATTGTATAACTCCAAATACTGTCACTTAGATATTTTCAGCCTAAAACCAAACAAATTTAGGTCGTTGTTAAAACAGTAATTACCTAACTATTTATTGTTTTAACAACGATGCGATATTTCGAGTTTAAATTAATTGCCAAGTCATAGTATATTTAACATAGAATCTAAAAAAATATTTTCTTTTTCTGTTTCTGTTTACTCAATTTTTAAAAACGATACCTATGTATAAACTATTTGTGAAAACTATTTTGGCAAATGTGAAGTTTAATTGGTAACTCTATATGTGTTATAGAATGCTGTTTGTTTTCCTAACAATAAAATAAAAAAATAAAAATAAAATAAAAGTATTTATTCATGTTTTTTATTTTAACTCAGTATACATATATTTTTTCTTTGGCGATTTAATCAAACGGAGCAACATAACGTTATTACACTGAAAAACGACACCCAATTTTGAAAATACCGATACCAAAGCCGTCTCTGTCGTCCAAGCAATATTGCAAGACAGTTCGGAAGCTAATCCAGGGCAGCACAAAAATAAAGTCCCACTTCATTGTTTCCGAGAACTTTTACCTCTTTCGTTGGGAAACTTCGTCTAACCCTTTTACAGCTCGTGCGATCTTTTCGACTCGTTTTAAACATTTTACAACCATCATTCTAAATAACTCGAAGTACAAATAAAACTGTCATAAAATCCATGATAAATTGTTATTTGTTACTAAATTTTGGTGAAAAGGTGATTTTTATTACATTGATATTTATTAAGCTAAGTAACTAGCATTATACTCAATCGCTGAAAAATTACTAATATACAGGGTGTTTGGCGCATCGTGTGCCAAAATGATTTGGCGGATAGAATGGGTCATTTCCTATATTTTCAGCCCCCATAACACGTTCCATGTCAGGCGGCTACTTTTATATTAAGTTTTTTAGTAATTTCACCAAAATACCCAAATCGCATCATTTAATTTCAATTTAAAAAAAAACTACTAAGCGTAGCCTCAAAGTAAATATTTTGTTTTGACGTGCATTGACATAGAGTTGCATCAAATCTAAATTTACTGGCAAATANATATTTACTTTGAGGCTACGCTTAGTAGTTTTTTTTTAAATCGAAATTAAATGATGCGATTTGGGTATTTTGGTGAAATTACTAAAAAACTTAATATAAAAGTAGCCGCCTGACATGGAACGTGTTATGGGGGCTGAAAATATAGGAAATGACCCATTCTATCCGCCAAATCATTTTGGCACACGATGCGCCAAACACCCTGTATATTCGAGTGTTCTGTTAATTTTTCGTTTTACTTCATACTCGTATTTAAGTAGCGCTACAAATCGAATAAATTACGAAATTCAGGTAATATATTATTATTGCCTAATGCTTAATCTTCTACCTGACCCTATTTAAAGCTCACTTTCTATTTTATTTAATGACTATAAAAATTGCGCATGAAAACTGTTCATAACTTATCCTGTTTTATTTTATTTACTTTACTTAAAGCTATCCATAAATTACATAAACCGCTTATTAATAAAATTGCGTTTACATACGAGCGTATAAACCCGCATTTACCTAATTAAATAGGTAACCAGGGATGTTATGTATATCCGTAACCGTAACCGATTCAAAAGTTTCGGATAGTTTGATAAATTATTTTTTGTATAGCATTACATACAATGTAAAGGCATAACAGCCTGATTTACCTTTATAATTCCATCTAGTATAATTTTTTATATTTTTATTACTTTTTATTTGATGTAAAATGAGCGGCCATGAATGAACCGTGTTGGACAACTATTGCAAATTGCATTCTAAAGCACAGATATCCGTAACCGTAACCGAAACTTTCGGATATCCGAAATAAAAATATTATATCCGTAACCGTAACCGAAACCGGTATAATATTATTTCTATATCCGTAACCGTATCTATAACCGAAACTACATATCCATGACATCCCTAGTATAGGTGTACCAGAAACTCATGGCAAATGGGGAAAATAAACTTTGTTGAGTGCAATACTGGGGAAATTGGATTAAATAATCTTGATACTGTTTAATTTTTATTTATGACTAATATTAATGAACATGAAGTACGAATGCCTACCTATACATTTTAGGTATGTGTATGAAGAATGATGTTATACATCGGGTTTTTAACATAGGAACATGTCTTGAAAAATAAGTAAACCGTATATTACTGTAAATAATTTTATTAAGTATCATACTTATAACTTATCACTTCATTTAGAACTAGAAAACGATTCTAAGAACTCCACTTGCATTTCTTGTTCTTCAAATAGATGATCAAGTTAAAGAGGTATTAATATAATATAAATCGCTTTTTCAGCATTTCAATTACTCAAACTTGCTTGATGAAATCTTTTTCAATTTTCTTTACATGGTCATAACATTTTCACCATTCCTCTGCACCAATGCATGAAATACACATGAAAACCCCGATAAAGCAGCTATTAGGTAAGAATAATATAAAAATAATCATAACCCTCCTTCTGACGCAGTTAGGTAATAAACTAAATGTAGGTAAGTATCAAAACATTTCACTCCAACTTACTGTCAACTCAACGACGTGCTTTAAAATCAAAGATTGACTTTGAATTATGCCTTATTTTACAATACACTTTGAAAACAATATGACTTGCTTGAGTTTTTTCGCCTTTTTTACAAAAATAACAAATAGGCATGAAGAGATTACAAAATTTCTGCAGCGACTGACAGATCTCTTGATTTACTTCGACAGGTGACAATAAAGCCATAGACAATGGCCGGGTCCATATTGGCTCACCTAAAGTTATTTACCCAAAATTGTTCTTCCTATCGATTTTAAATCCGAATGATCACTCTTCCTAAAATTTTTCATCCTAAAGTTTTCATTCATACTATTTGTAGTGCTACCGGCGATGTTCATAACACTCATGTTTCCGAAGATTGTAATTAATAATATCATTTATGTAAATATATTTAAACTCCTACTGTTTTTTATCATAACACTTTTATCCCTAAACATTACCATAATATTTTCACTCATACCATAGAATATTAATAAATACTACGTACAGAAGTACATTCTTCGTGAATGAAACGTAAGGCACTAGTTCTAACCTAACCTAAACCAATAATAATGAATAGGACCGATTCGTTTCTGGAACTTGACTGAATGACTGGAGCGGGACTCTGGCTTCGCTCGCTCGGCTCGTGCGTTGTGGTCACAGTTCTAACCTAACCTAAACCAATAATTATGAATAGGACCGATTCGTTTCTGGAACTTGACTTAATGACTGGAGCGGGACTCTGGCTTCGCTCGCTCGGCTCGTGCGTTGTGGTCACAGTTCTAACCTAACCTAAACCAATAATTATGAATAAGACCGATTCGTTTCTGGAACTTGACTGAATGACTGGAGCGGGACGGGGAAGTATACGTGCTAATGCCAACAAACTTGAACTTTAATAAATCGTCAAAGAAAGAAATCTAAACAAAAAAGATATGACTTTGAATAATAGTGTAAAATATGGTTATGTTGAGAAAATCTAGGAGAACAAATAAAAGTATAATAGATGTTTATTGCTAATGACAATATGAAGTTGAATGATTCGGAATTATGAACATTAGAGACAGAGTAGTTAGGAATTGTGATTGTTAGGATGAAACATTTTAGGAAGAACATTTTCGGACTTCCAATTTTCGGAGTTGAAAATTTAGGTGAACTTTGGCGCACCCCAATGGCCATATGAAAAACACACTTTTCCAATATTTTTGTTTGCCATGAGATTCTGGTACACCTATATAAACGGTTATACAGGATATTATCTATTCACTTCCACGTGTGCAAACGTATATAATACATATTTATTTACGGCTGGTGTTTAATTAATAATTAACGCAGCGCCATCCTTGGCTTTCATCCCCATCAATGGACTAGTAGGGGTGTCAAAAAAATTAAACATATGTCTTGTAAATATTGCGCTGACAATTATTGCAATGACAAATTAATGAAAGTTTAAAACAATAATTGACATGATTTTCGCAGAAATCTCAGATCAATCATCATAATTTACACCATAACACTATAGCTACTTTTGCAATAAAGAATTTCAATTCAAGCTACCAACGTTGTTTAAGTATTTATATTCGTTCCTCTATTGCATCAGTTATCATTATGTGTGCGTCAATCATAACTATCATGGGTCTTTCCACGAGCAAAAAATCACTACTACGGTCTTTCCTTTTAGGTATATGTATTATTAAATAGGTAGTAGTAAGTTATATCATTTACATGAGTGCATTGTTATATTTACCATTTTTTAACTTAAATAACACAAAAATATTGAATTATTTAACTTTTTAAATTTTCCCTGGGACAAACTTGGCCTTCTATCTCTATCTATCTATCACTGGTTGGGTTTTATTGCTGGTAAAGCTTATATCCCTTAAAATCAAAACTATTTTTTAGACATTTTTAAACAGACAACCCTAAAAATATCTCGTTGATATAATATCCGTGAAATGACTCCATTCTAGCCATTAACCCAACATTTACTTAGTCCGGTGGAAAATTCCCACTATTGGGCCACTCGGGTCTAAGTGCCCTTCAAAAGGCCCATTCGAAAGAAACGCTTTGATGTGGTTGGGAATTAACGTGAAAATCATTTTTATTTTCACTATTCTGATATATTCTTTTAGCTATAAGCTTTTAGCTAAAAGCTAGTAGGTATGTAATTTCATTTGACTAATTCGAGTTAGGTTCTTAATTTACTATTATTATTACTCGTATATAGACAAATTAATAATTCCAATTAATTAACTGTGGTTAACTGGTTCTGACCACACTAGCGTGAGGTCGGTAAAAGCGGGACGGTCATTGGTAAACCTTATTGGTAAACAAATATAAATATGCATATTAGGATAAAGACAGTGTGAAAGAAATTAATAATAGCCTTGTTACTCTGATAAATGAACAATAACACTGTAGTCTCATCAAAATCCTATGTTACTCTGATATACTCGTATCAACAATAAATAAATATCCTTGAACATTTTACACTGCGCCTATAGTCCTAAACTAAGCAAAGCTTGTACTGTGGGTACTACTGGGTACCTACTAGACGACGGATATATACATACTTAAATACTTTTTTTGTAAATACATACATATATTATACATAGAAAACACCCAGACCCGTCACAGAAATTAAAATTCATCATTTCATCAATAACACTGTAAAGTCTCATCAAAATCCGTTCGGTACTTTTTGCGTGAAAGAAAAACAAACACCCATCTTTTCATCACATTAAAATATTAGTAGCAAGTAATAAAACTGGAAAACGGCAAAAATATATTTTTTCGGAACCAAACTTCACGGTTACCGTAGGCAATTATAGCTAAGTCAAATGATAACATTTGAACTAACTGAAGCTTTGGGGATTCCCCTCAACCTCTATTTGTGATAAGCCTCCCATTATACCTACAAGGAGTGCTAAGAATGATAACGGTTCAACTGTCCATAGAAGCCCATTCGAGTTTATGTTATTTGTTGTAGATATGACGCACTTACGTTTATAGAGTTCTTAATAAAACTTAGAGCTTATATTTGATTATTAGATAGGTAAGTAACACTAGCGAAGGATCGCGGTTTATAATGTAATAGGTATGTCTTTTTAAACTTATATTTGTAAATAAATAAATATTTTATAAGCTAAGTGGTCACTCATTCTTGATACATATTTGTCATAATTGCAATCGAACCCAGACGACCACATCGAAAAATCAATACAATCCAAAAAAGTACTACAATAAAAAAGCAATTGACGCAGGCCGCTACCAACCGGGCAACATGGAAAGCATTAGGGGAGGCCTATGTTCAGCACTGGACGTCCTATGGCTGAGATGATGATGATGAAAAAAGCAATTATTAATACTCAGATGTATCAAGCTTGCTAACCACGAAAAAGTTCAGTCAAAAGAACCTGCCAATCTTATTATATTTCCATTAAACCCTAATCGCATTTACTTTTATAAAGCGGATTTATTATAAAACTCATTACAAGGTAATCAAAACGAATTTCTAGATCATGTAAAGGATAATTGTGTTACTTTGATTACAAGTCCAGTAATAAATTATGCGGTTCAAGTAATTGATATTAGAGCGGGAGAAAGTGGCCTGTCTAGGGCATAATGAGAAATTTATAATATTGCGCGCGAAACCAGCCTGGGCGCTGCCAGGGGAAAATGTATAGAAGCAGTTGAAAAAGAAAATTAGCGGATTACTGCACAATTAGCGATAAAAGTCTCTATGGTTAAGATTATTCAAGCAATACGCTAAAGTAAAGTCAAAGTTTATTATTTTGCTTTTTTTCTGAAAAAAATATTAAGCAGCTTATGATGACGAATATGCAATAGGTTGTAGAGTTGTACTATGTTATCTCGGTATACTTGGCTGTTTTTGTATGGAGTTTGAGAGACTTTTGACGTATAGTTAAAGTACAACTGTGTATTAATGCATTAAGCTATTAAGCTTGAATGAAAAAGAGAGTGCCTAAACTGCTAGAAAATGCCTTTAAGTCGTAAGTAATCGCGAGCAAACCCGACGGAAGCTGTAAGTGCTGGTTTGTGAGGCTCATTTGGAAATCGATATCTAATACTTTATACAGGATGCCCTAATAATAGTGGGTAATTTAAAACTCAACTCAAAGAAACTACGTTCGGATGACGGCACATAACTGTCTGTAGCGACTGTTGTTCTGTAACAATATAATATCGTCGTTTTAGGAGTTATGATATAAGATCTACCAAAAAGCAAATAATAAACTAGGCAACAGTTCCTCCAAGTCTTCCCATAATTTCAAAAATACTCTATTACCAAACTCTATTATTGAAAGGACTCTTTTTTCCTACTTTGCTTGCTTGCTTACGGCTGTATTTAAATAGAGCAACCTGTGTCGTAATAAATATTGGTCTAATTTCTCCTTTCAATTTCATTTGTAAATTGTTTTGAAATACATAAATAATTATGATAAAATTTCAAAAGTAGGTCATTTCAAACTCAAACAACTTTTATTATTTACAGAAACAGCATTATTTTAAACGCTCAAATAGACGAATAAGAAGCTAGATAGCTTTGTGATAGGCACATGTAGATACTGCCGTGGTTAAAACTACATACAAGTAACAAAAACCCCGTCTAGTAAACCACTGTTAACGTCGCCGCTAATTAAAAATATTTAAAACTGTCCATACATGGAACACGAATTCGTTAAGTGGCCACCTGTTCAAAAATAATTAAGAACAACTTAATTAACAATCGGATAAAGAACGCGAATACATTTTAAATTATGTCTCTTTAATTAAACTATATTGTTACCGACAAGCTTCATTCCATTCTCTTTTTGGAATTTAACATGGAAAACCTGTTAAAGTAATTAAAATTGGAAAAGGAAAAGTGATACGACATTCATGTTTTTTCTCACATTATAATGAACATGTGCTAGGCATACTAAACTTGCTGAAACTTTCTTCAAATTGCGTGAAATCACGCGAAGTGAACTTAAATCACTGTCAACCTAAAAGACCCTTATTAAAGTTTATGCTTCAATTTTACTTCTTTCATTTAGGCATCATCAGCATTCAGTTTATAGATAACTAGCGGCCGCCCGCGATTTCTTACGCGTGGATTCCGTTTTACCCCCTTAGGGGTGGAGATCTGTGGGGTGGAGTTTCGTAAAATCCTTTCTTACCGTATGCCTACGTCATAACATATAACATCTACCTGCATGCCAAATTTCAGTCCGGTAAAATTTAATCCTTTTGGCAATTTAGTATTTTCTTTCAGTGTTTTTCAGGTAAATACGAACATATTTCTGCGATTTCCATTAGGCATCCTTAGCTCATTGGATACTACTAATCACTCCTTTCATTGTATGATGAATCGATGATAGAATAGTAAAGTATGTAAATAAAAATCTATATTGAACTTCAAGCTACACGTGTTCTCGTATCATTATTATAAAATGATATGTAGAGATAAAGTTAGATCGAAAATATTATTGTTGAAGTTATAATGAGTTCTGTAGTTTCCCTCTAGCGTTCTGTTTTTATTTACATTACATACATTTTAACTAACTTATTTGTTTGGTTTACAACAAAAACAACCATAAGTATACTAACATAATACCTATGTGTAGAGCAATATTATAAACGCAAAAGTTACTCTGAATCTCTATTTACTTGTTACAATTTACTTAACCCCTTAACTGCTAAACAACAATATTTTTGATAAGTTTAGTGATAGATTCAACTATGTAGGATATAATTTTAAGTACCTACAAATAAAAACTTGGTACTTTTTCGACAGGTTTGACAGGTGTAGAGTCTCTAAAATCTAACAGCTATGACAACTAAAAACCAATTCCTCTTCTAAAGAATTCGCCTATTTCTATCTAGTTGTCATTGAGCGATGAATAAACAACATACCAGCTAAAGAGGGCAGAGGGAAGCGCCCTCCACTCGTGCCACCCTCCCAATACATCACATCATGTACAGTGACAATTGCAACTCCCTCCGGGTAGCACTAATAGTTGGGCCCTTTGTCTGGATAGTTAAATACCTACAAGCAGTTTAATTAACTACAGGGGGATAGCCACAGGAACATAAGCAGTCATTTAGGGCAGCCAATGGTTTGTAAAAGAATGCACTTGAAGCTACTAAGGTGGTTTCCCTATTTATTTTCTTCCATAAAATATGTTGGGCTTAAGAAGGAATTGTTACGTTTTGATATTGAGATAATTATATTGAACCTTAATAAGCCCTTTCATCCCAAAAAAGGTAAATGGTAGAATAATATTCATATTAGGAATACTCGTAAGAAAAAATACTCTTTTTTTACATACATAAGGTAAGATATAATAAAGTGTTATTGATTGAAGGACGCAACAAAAAATCTGTGACAAATCTAAATCTAATACACGAATGAAACTGTGGGATTAGTTATTCTTTAACTCAACTGTAAGTACATAAAATATTTCGAAGCTCTAAGTTTTCGTATTATACCAAATATCAATAATGTAGGTCTAATCTAGACTCTAGTGAACCCCAATTAAAGGTTAAATAATACCAATGGAACAAATGAATCGTGCAAATAATAATCATAATAACTAACTAGCATTAGGTAACCAAATGGCATAAGTTTGGGCTGAAGCATCATTAGTTACTGCAATTAAGCACAAATTAATTACACGCGTACGGTTGCTTACATGTAATATGTATGCGATATTATGATATCATAAATGTATGTAATATTGAACAACTAATTTCTACAATTTATGCGAACTTTGTGAGCGGTGGCTAGTCTTTAGTATGATTAGCAATCAATATTTTACTTGGAAAATGATTTACAGAAAATTAATAAAGTTGTGTTTATAGTAAATAGAGTACATACTCGCACATACTTCGATATCGGAAACTGTACCACTGAAATTTAAAACATTATTATTTGATACAATAACATAATCGCATAAAGAAAGCAAATAAAAACTGCCTATAGCATAGCCTAAACTAGTTTTTGATCCATTTTTTTTAAAGAAGATCAAAGAACGACGTATTACCAAATGTGCCATTATTACATCTAAACCAACCCTGTCAAAGTGCGCTAGGGGTCTCTATCACCAGTGTGCGAAACTTCAGAATTTCCCATACAAAGTGTTACCCCCCGACACATGTATGTAATGATACGACTTGTCAGCCCTCCAGCGTACCAAATGAGCGCACTTGAAAGGCCCCTTCAGGACACCCCAATGCATTTGGTTGCAGGTGTCTACAATTTTTCTTTGGATGTACCAAGAAATAGATATCGCGGACTGTCTGGCGACAGACTCAACTGAAATGGTATCTCCTTTTGAAATAAGGGTGAAATTTCTCTAAAATGTACGATAGCTTTATCGAATAAGTGTATCATAGTACAAGTACAGATGTCTTTTAGCCGTAAGTAGTTCTTTTGTAGATTTTGATGGATGTATTAATTTATTAAATAAGCGATGGTGTGTGTATAAAGTATTGCTCTATAGAATGCCTTTGACAGCGTTCATTAATCAAACACAGGACTGTTTCCGAGCCGTATCAGATTGAGGAGAACCACTAAATATTACATGATCAAAATTAGTCCAATAGTAAATATGTACAATTTATGTAATAAAAATTATCTTAACCCTACACTGCTCACTACAGGTACTTTCTGCCCCTTAAGGAGTCGTCTCAAGAGCTTAGAACAGCTATTTGTCTCGAGAGCCTCCTTGACATTGTTCAGGCTAATTATCTTTGCAGACTAACAAATCCTAAAAAATACCCACTTTCTTAGCAAGAACCGGCAAACAGTCTTCCGCTTGTGTTGTGGAACTTCTTCTCCGCACTTGTCAATGTCTGTCTCGAAGGATTTATTTCATCATCTCCGAGTAAAGTTCCAATTAGTTAATTCCTGAGATTACCTCTACTTAGCAAATAAAATAAGAATTATTTTAGCGTTTTTCAGAGATAGTGAAATTCGATGAATTGCTCTCGTGTTTGAGCAACAAATAGCTTACTTGACACTTTTACTTCGGATGGTGAATGAGGCCCTAAGAGTTTATCATCTGATTCTGTTAACTCTAAATAAAAAAAAAGAAATTACTAGTCATAAATCAACTTTTCGTGATAATTTATATGGAGTTCCCCAAGGCAGTGTACTGGGACCGCTCCTATTTTTAATATACATAAATGACTTACCTGATATAACTCAGTATAAATGCACACTCTTTGCTGATGACGTTTCCATAGTAATAAGTAATGACAAAATTGACGAGCATATAGCTGAAGTAAATAGAACGGTAGGTGAATGTATAAATTGGTTAACGAATAATAATTTAAAGGTAAACGTCTCCAAAACCAAATATGTAAAATTTTATAATAGGAAACCTAAAAGCGTAGAATTCAAAGTGCAGTACAAAAATGAAAAAATTTTGCAAACCGACAGAATAACATTTCTCGGTATAGTGCTAGATCACACTTGCTCATGGATACCTCGCATAGAAACATTAAATGGTAAAATAAATAGATTTGTTTATGCTTTATGGAAATTGTCGAACATAACCGATTGCAAGACTGCTCTTCTGGCCTGCCATGGCTATGTTGTGTCCCTCCTCAGGTATGGGCTAATGTTGTGGGGAAACAGCGTTGCAGTAAATAGCTTATTTGTAACACAAAAAAAAATGTCTTCGAGCTATTTTCAATGTGCCACCATGGACACCATGTGCACCAATATTTAAAGAAAACAAGCTCTTAACTCTTCCCTGCTTATATATCTTCGAATTGTGTAAATTTGTAAAGACTCATCCCAACTTGTTTTCTAAATTTGAAGATGTGTACAAGTTTAGCGGAAGACACAAAAATAAACTGGCACACCCAGTGGTCAAAACTGGACTATGCGGTCGTAACTCGCACATTATGGCTGTTACTATTTATAATAAATTACCCAACCAAATAAAAGACCTTAATGGAAATCTGTTTAATAAGAAACTGTATAATTTGTTATGTGAAAAATGTTTTTATTCAGTTAAGGATTATTTGACATGTAAATTACAATAAACAATTTGACATCTAATTTAATTTATTGAAGTAAAATTATTATAATTAATATTATTGAATAACTAATTGAATTTATTGACATAGCTATATAATAATTATAATTGTAATTGTAATTTATAATAATGATTTTTTTATGCACAAATTCACATGCCAGCTACGCTGGTGAGATAAGCTGCACCTCTTTTTAATTTAAGACCACATATTTTAATCTTTACAGACAAACTGCCCAAAGCGTTCTATGGTTGATGAGATCTATTAGGTCTTTAGACCTTTAAAAATTGCAAAATGCTTAGGCATTTTTCCCACTTTACACAATACAGGAATATTTCTTGCCAGTTACAATGTAGGCTTTGTAACATGACGAAGATTCTTACCATCTATAAAATCAATAAGCTCCAAAGCAGTAATTATCAGATTTGAATTCATTTCCCATCATGGTGTAAGCATTGTAAATAAACCATCACCTACCAACCCCACCAATCCCGTGTTAGGGTACCTCAGACACTGCATTAATCTCGGGGAGTTATTGCTCTATGATTTGTAGCCGCGTGCGCCGGCTGATACGACCGCGTGCGTTTTATAGGGTTAAGCCACAGCCAGAATATAAAAGTTCGTACAGGTGACCATACATTAAGGCAGGGTTGCTCCATCTTACTTTAACTTTAACAAACGTCAATAGTCTGTGAAACTCTATACAAAAACACCAGTATGATTGTAGTCACTAGTCACGGTTAAAATAAGGTGGTGCAACTCGGCCAAAATAAACTCCGTGTGGTACTTAGGGTAGAGCTATTTTACAATAAAAATCAATACATTGCTGTGGCGTTTCTTCCACCTCTATGCAGCTTCTGGACAGTGGACTGTATGTTACACCTATGTGTACCACCACATAGTCAAATCAAATACAGAAAAGATTTCTTTGTAACGTGAGACGTGACGTTACACTCTCTGTAGAGTTGATGGTCGTTTCTCTTTGAGCTATGATTCAGTGTCTGAGTATGATATCTGTCGCTGATGTCGAATTTAATAAATGTTGTGCATTTTACAACAAAGTAATAATACACCAATAATAATCAAATCAATATTATCTTCAAATAAATACTTTACTCAGAATATAAGTCAATAACGTTCATATCTGCCCAGTCTGCTACTTAAAGTACAAGCGTCTTAGTCCGGCAGTAGATGGCGCTAGATATTTATTATTAATTAAACAATGCCGACCAAACAAGCCGCCTGCTCGCCAATTTGGCTTCAAACAAATTAATAGTTCCCGCTATCGCAGCCGCGGGCGCAGAAAACGGAAGGCGATTGATTTTCCGCGCCTGCGCGTAGCAGCCGCAATTATCAATGATACTGGATATTGCGGCTATGTAATCATATTCCAAAGATTATACGATAATATGAGAGATAGAGAAAATATATCATAATGTCAAATCATGGTTGAAGCCACTGGCAGTCGGCTACTGGAAGTACCTCAAAGCTTCAAACGCCCAAAGCATGATCTTTTTTAGATCAAAATGCTACCAGATATCTTAAAGTCGTCAATCCATCGAGCAGCTGGGTGACTTACTCTACATTTGTCGAAACAGTTTAAGCAACTAATATCCGTCTCAATCTCTCCATTTTTTCATTACTTGGATTTCATGCATTTACTGCATACGTTGAGATTTTGAATTCACGTTAAATTACGTTACGTTTAGAAGAAAAAGATTATTTAGAACTGAATTTTGTTGAATTGACTGTTCATAAAGAATACTTTTAGAGCTAATATAAAATATTACCAATATAATGTAAGATGAAATTGTCCGGAACACATATTTCATATTCCATAAAATAAATTAGAAATTAACCTTCCTACATTCATATAAAACAAATCACTCCATGCAAATCGCAGACAAAACGCATCCACTCTCAGTAAAGTTGTCACGCGTGTGCGCATAAACAACTCGCAGTAAATCCTCGGCGGCGTTTACGCAAAACGCCATTAGACAGCGACACTTCATAGACAATAAATCGAAATTAAAGCGACACTGATCTCGCTATTCGTTACCATTGAAACAAATTCGCATCGAGCATTCGAATGGTGAAAGCGGGATTGGTGAATTTGGTTGGATTCAGTACCTGTTTCAGTCACACTAGGGCGAGTTACACCACGTTACATAACCAAAACTATAACGTTTTTTGTATGGAGTTTGACAAACTTTTGACGCTTGTTATAGTTAAAGTAATATGGTGCAACCCACCTAAAGTCCTCTAAGTTTCAGTCACACTAAAAATGTTTATTTTTAGAATGGGTCCAAAATACCCATATTGTTGATACTTTTCTAAGTTAACTATATATTCAAAGTTCATTCCAGTGACCATTCCGACCATAATATTATAGTGATATCCCAAGCTTCTTTAGCACTTTCTTTTTAACAATAAATCGAGTAAACTATTTGTCCTAAATGACAAGCTTAAAAGTTATTTTATCCATCCTATTAAATAAATTGAAGTTTAAGAGAGATATTTAAAGAGAAATGGCAAATTTCTTAATAGTAATTACAAAAATGTACGCCTGTTTTGAAGAAGGAATTTATTTCACGGTCTTCAGCCACTGGCCACAACTTTGGCTTCAGTAATTAACAAACTTGCTTCACAATTTATTAAAGAAATTGGTTCGGAAGCCGGGATGAATCAAATTTCGTTTTTGTTGCTACTGATTTGTGAAATTACTCGGTTTAATTCGAAACGTGATTACAAGTTTAATTTCTGTTCGAAAAGGCAGATGAAAGGAGCAACATTTAACTGTATTTATAACGTGAACCGATGATAAATTAAAGAAAAATCTCTCAAAGAGGACACGAATAAAGCATGTCAGAAAATGTTATGGCTGTAAATATTTCATATTTCAGTCAGTCATAATTTTACTGGTGATGTAGTGTGAATAAATTACTCAAAGTGAAGATGTGACATACACATTCATTTTACAACAAAGGTTGTACAGTGTTGTATATTATTCAAATTGTTTACACATTATTAATATTAGCTGCATAAAATATGGTTAAACGTCTGGTCTTGACAGATTTTTGACGTTTGTCAAAGTTAAAGTAAGATGGTGCAATCCAGCCTTAAGAGTTTACAACAAAAATGACTGATATTCTGTTAACTCTACACAGGGTTGTTTCTTTGGTAGGGGTTCAAACAAAAAGGGTTGTTTCTACTACTCAAATCCTATAACTTTTTTTAGAAGGGAAGTTTGTTGCATTGGAGCAGCAAAACAAATCCTTCTCATCAGCACCTAACAAACAAAACACCCTGTATAAAGTACGCGTATGTAAATCAAGACAAACAAACAGCTATCATTGCCAGTGAGCCACACCCACTCGCACCGGTGCGTTCCGAATTCGCGAGCGTTTACAAAGTACGAGTAATTGAGGGTATTCGCCGCGTGGGCGAGCATTCGCATGCATTGTTATCGCGACGACAACGTCTCTTGTGGAAGTGTGACATGCTAATAAGCACTTGCATAATTAAGTAATTCCATAATAAATGCAAAAGTAACTGATTTGTCAGCCTTTGTTACATTTTGGCTCCTAAACATGTAGATACTTAAAAGCTAGTGGTTGGACAAAATGACCTATGTCTTTTATTAAAATGTCAAGTCGGTAAGCACATACCCATTCTATTCACACATTCAGATAACTATTTGTCTGACAATAACGACTATCTATAACAAATGAAGCTTGCTGGTTTATCGATGAAGCAACCAAAAGTTGTACTAGTTTATCTGACAGATAAATTCCTAATAAGCTCACATGGACTTTACTAGCAAGTGAAAAAACAGTTTTATTTTCACAGCCAAAATGATATTCTCCAGGCAGAATTCTTAAACAGCCATATAACTGCGACGCTTATTTTTATATTTCGTCAAATAGCACGCGTTTTTTCCTACACCGATATGACGGATGATTCGCTATTCTTGCGACAATATTTTAAGCATACAGAAAGCTGTTATTTTTCGGATTCTCAAGTGCGACACTTAGTCTCTACATTTCTCGCAAAACCCACTAAAATCAAGAAAACCTGGGCAAAAATAAAGTCAAAGCTTTTTGCGCCAAAAAGTGGGGGAAATGGTGACACAGCCTATTCAAATCAGCCAGTGTATTTTGTAATTGGTCATTTAGTTAAACGTATCTTATAGCTCCTTATAGGGCGCAAAAGTAATCGAGTACGTTATTATAGTGTAGGTGCAATAAAAATTGGAAATTAGGTACTATAAATAACTTGATACAATATTTTATTTCACATTGAGTAAATAATGCATAAATTTGCTTTCATGCGGATTAGTTACCGTATAGGAAACCGTATAAAAAGTGCAAATTGTTTTGTTTTTCATATCCCTGTGATAAGGTGTCAAGAAAATTATAATATTGTAATCAAGACAAGACACATATCATTGTCTCAAACTAAGGCACGCAGCTCATCTTACTCATGAAACAGCAAATCGAACGCACAGCGTTGAACAGAGCTCTGTGACAGGTTCGTGTATCACCCTGCATTACAATGAGGTCTCACAGTGCGTCCACGCGCACTATGAGACGAATACGGGCGTTAAAGATCTAATAATGTCCGATCCCACCCAGTTGGCACGCATATGAACTGGCTGTTTTATTTTGTCTTCTACAGACGGGAGGGTGCAGTAAGAATACCGTATATCATAAGGACGGTAGATATCCGCGGGAGCGTCCAACTTGGCGGTTATCTCCGACTACCGCCAGAAATATTAGAGCAGTAGAAATCACCTGAGCTATAGCAATCTATAGAATGTCTATGGATCCGCGAGAAACGTTCACGATCGGTGGTTTATGCGGCCATTTGGGGATCTAGATACGGTATCTATGAAAAGATTGAAGGAGTATTATAAAGATATGATTTTAGAATTTTACGCCATACAGAAATCTATTTTTAAGATCGTACGAGTATTTTTCAAAGAGTATGAAAAGCAATAGTAAGTTTTACTTCTTTGGTAGGTAGGATGCCCAGTCAAAATGACATGCCCGTATTCACAAACGAAACTTGCTTAAGTGAAGCCGCAAATCCAACGCGTAACGTTAAATAGAGCTCTGTGATTGGTTCGTGTGTCACCCTGTGCGTCCACGTGCTCTGTGAGACCTCATAGTAATGTTTGTGAATACGGGCGATAGTGCAAGTTATTTATGTAATGCACACATCATTTTATTATGCAGTTGTGTTTCATCTGAAATCTGTGGGTAGAACATTCCTCGTGCCTACACCGAAATGAATGCCCGCCAAAAAAAATGTGTCATTTATCCTTTTAAAGACGTTTTATAACGTCACAAAGTTCAATCAAGATGAACTACAACTGCTTTTCGAAGTGGATTACCTCAAAACGAGCGAGATAGCAACCATTGTGCACAAATCAAAGTCGATTTCGAAAGTGAAACGAGCTGTTCCTGGTTACCGGTAGTTGCGCGCGCGCCGATGTAGCGCAGATTGATAGGACATAAACAAATAGTTCGGTGGTGCCTGATAGGTATCCTATTTCTTGGTCTTACATTACCTAGATTCGTGTCGCAAGTGTAGGGCGACCATGATGGAGAAATTCTGGAAGGCAGTGTATTATATGAATATTTGATTCTTAATTAGAATGAATTTCCGGAAGTGAAGACTGGCCATATGACCAGCTTTTGATTATAAATAATCATTATGATTATTATTTATGATCTCTCGATGGTGTGTGAGGACCTTTAGAGGAGTGAGCAGGAGGAATGCCTTATCTACTTTATCCGTTAGCTCCCTGAAGGATATTGACTCTGGAGTCTGGATATCATGAAAAGAAGATGGTTCATATAAGGAAAGGTTTAGATAAATGGACTGTGTAGTCGGTGTACGCGAGGCAGCAGTCGACGGTTTCAGGTCCGGAAGCTTTTCAACTTTTCAGCTTTTAATTTTCTGAGTGGCTCCTATTAAAGTGAAATATGTACACACGCCCACACTGTTAACTATCCATTTCCGTTTTTGCTCTCGCTCTAATCAAATGGCGATTCTTTGCGATAGAACGAGATGACATGACTTTCAATGGGCAGTTAACACTGTTGGCGATAGTACATACCTACTTTTATGCATATTTTTTGAGTAGATTGATGAATTTCAATTCGTCCCAAAAACCCTGGACACCCTATTCCCGTTGTCAATCGTAAAGCCAGCCTACGCTCACCCCGGACATGACCGCGCCTGTTGACGGACGTCGCTTGAGTTATAACAGCTGTACCACAAACGTGCTTGTCCATCTTTATGGTAGAGATGATCCGGGCCTTTTCAAGGTGAGAGTGAATATGAATAGGCAACAGGGCAGATACCTGCCTTGTTCTGCGCAAAAAAATGATCACAATAGTCGAATAGTCGCAATATTATTATATTTAGAAAACTCACATTTTCACGACATCTTACCACAAATCTTACTCTCTCTTACCAACTACAGAGTTATTAAAAACATATATTTTTTTATCCACTACGAGGAAGCTCTTGGCCTGTATCTCACCTGATGGTAAGTGACGATCAGGCGAGCTTCATCCGGAATCCTCAACCACGGAGGAACTGGCTATCTTACCTCTAACTGCCGGAACACAATAATGCTACAATACATTTGCAATTCAAGGTGGAAAGTCAGCGTCGTACAAATTACAACGTGTCTCACAATCCTATTAGAGCTGATGGAGTTACAACTATGAAGACATAATTCGCGCAAGTCGTCCATAAACAACCGCTTTTCTCTGATGACCTGAACAAAAATTACGGTGACATTCGAAGTGATTGAAAGTAATGAGGCATTCGCTTTGCTGTTAATAGGGACTGGGAACAGTTGTAGCTTGTTTTTAGCTGTAGAAACTAAAGGCTTGTTTAGGGCGACACCGTTATGAAAAAAGAGAAGACTCAAAAGTTTATAACTTTCCTTTTTACTACAGGGCAGGCTTATTTGTGAGACTTGAGTGCCTTGAAAAGGGTCTTGACTCTTGATACTAACAAATAATTTTAATTTAAATATCCGCAGTTTATACGCCATATTGCTAGCTCTACTAGCTTTGACGCCAGGTAATTGATAATGTATTTAGAAAATAATTTTTATAACAATCTTTTTTGATACTTTTTAATCCGATCCTCATACTTTGATTTAGCTTTCAGGATATTCAATAATCGAAATGGAAACCTTTGCCATTAATTAACTAACTATCAACTGAACACAGAAACATCAATTATTAGGCTCAATTAAAACTTAAATTCATGTAAATTTTGTTATAAACAGCAGAATTTATTCTTAAGTCTAATCTGTGAAATCTTCAACATATGGATAAAAGTACAGTCGACAAAGGCCAGTAAATCAAATTTTAACATTCTTGTAAGAAAATAGTAGGGTACTTACATAATACTTAAGACATCACACTGTTTAGTGTCATGTACCGTTGTCTGTACTCAAGTAATAATTTGAGTACGGAGACAAATGGCGCTGATGACATTAATCGGAGACTTTCCTGACAAGTTTACCGACGTGAGCACAGATAAATTAGCACAGACTCGCTTCAGTTATGACTTGGAAAACTAATTTGAATCTATTGTGCTAGTTCTAAGTTCTAGCATCTCTAGACGTGGGACTAGATCTACTCGTAGTAATCGAATGAAATGAGGACGAACGTGATCCAAACTCGATTTGGTTATCGTCATCTGTGTTTAAATTAACATAAGACAACTATAGCTTTTATTTTCAGCTTTTTAAACGGAAATGGTTCCATTTCCGTTTTTGCTTATTGGCCTGCTCTACGTTTGAAGTGTCCAAACCTTTTAAGATACCCAAATCTTCTACATATCCTTAAGAATCCCGACTTAATCTCAATATTTATAAATAAATAGCTACATACATAGCGCTTTTAAAGAAAATGTAGAGGAAAAGTACAGGTTTGTTAGGACGGTTCCCGCAGAAGTACATCTGCTTGTTCTGGCTATAATTGGACAATTTGTAAATTATCTACCTACATAAAATTTGTTAATTTCTCATGTAAGTAACTGTAATGTTTTTAATGAGAAATAAATGTTCTTTAAACCTAAACCTAAAATACATACGTAAGTAATGCTTTTAAAGATTTAATATATGCAAAGAAAATAAATGTACAAAAACTGTTGTTTCAATCATGTATTTACTTTGTCATTTGTTTCGCGTCCACTTAAGCACTCAGTTGTTTTCAACTGATATTTATTCAAGATTACAAGAAAGTGAGCTGTAAACCCCTCGAGACAAGTTCATAGCCTAGGTGACAATCGCATCTAGCGTACAGCGGTTCAATTAACGAGTGATTTGTGAACGGATGTGCCTGACAGGCTGGAGTCGACCCTAGCTCGCTTTCTATAAGGCTGGGTATATGCTGTTGCTGTTCTTTGTAAAATTGGTTCAATACTGCTACATAGATAATTAATAACTCTACTAAGTACTTCTTTAATTTCTACAAGGCTGTTGCTGTTCTTTTAATTGGTCCACTCTTGCTAAATCGTTCGTTCGTTTCAGCTAAATGACGTTCACTAGACAAGGCGTCCCCTAAGGATTTCCATAATGACTGGTCCTGCGCTCTCCTAGGCAGTATACTGCTGGTGTTTATATTTACAGGTTCTTCTTTAGTGAGGGCCAGTGCTGAGAAGAAGCCGCACCTCATTATTGTCAACAGTCATACCTCATTATGCGAGTTGGACTGATAAAGCATTTTGGTTCGTCAAATTACGAGTACAACCTTTCAGGGCCATACAAAACATCAGCTTCTCAGCCCACTCGTAGACTTCTTTAGAATTAACTAGGTATTGATTTAAGTTCATTGATTCTGGCAGTGATACCATCTACAGCACCCAGTCTAGTTTCATATCCACTGACATGCAAGCAATTTTCAGTCGTTGTTCAATGTTATTAGAATATCAATATGCACGCCCTTTACTTATCGTCGAGAAACACATGAACCAAATAAATGAGACGCTGTAAGACCTAAAATGGATTGAATTGAAAGCATCTGTGTAAAATTGCAGAGAAACCTATAATGAAATAGAAAGCCTATTAGGAGCTTATCTGTCAGATAAACTACACTTGTTTCAAAAGCTTCGGATAGAGATGGTGACAGAGAAGTCCCCGTTAGATACCTACTAACTAACGAAATTTATTTGGTAGATTGCGATAGATGTTAGATAACTAGGGTCCGATACTGTTTCAGGAACCGCGAAACTTTATTATGAAGATTTAAGTTCAGAAAAAAAAAAGTTATTTATTTATTAAATTATTTAACCGTTACATCTTTGACTATAGTAGTGTCTTAAATCTTCTTCAAGTTTGTCCAGACAGTATTGTTCTCTAGATTCTGTCTTTATTCTCTCGAAAATCTCCTTCTTTATCGATCAAACGATTTAATTTCCATCGTGCTCAGATATAGGTAATCCATTTGCCTGGTTGATAAGGACGGACTCCTATTAAAACCTAACTACGAGTACCTACATAGAAAAATATATTTTCAAGTCAAAGAAAAGCAAAGTACCGCTACTTGCAGTAAAGACTCGAAACTCCATCATGTAGGTACTCCATATTTTTATTAGCAATAAAATGTATTGTGAATTTACAATTTGTAAATCAAATCTTTATTACGTAGTTTATTGCGATCGTTACAGTGATATTGTTCAAACATTGTCAGTCGTAAACTCGTGCGCATGAACCACATAATTTTGCATATTCAAGTATCTTAGTCCAAGATTCCACGTACCTACTGGAAATAAGTCTTTTGAAAAGACAGTTTGTGAAAATACAACAACTTGACAAAAAGATGGTTTGGTAAAATATTTTTTTTTCACAATACTTACTTTATACAAAATCAAATCAAATCAAAATTATCATTATTTGTATAGACTAATTAAATTAGTATTTACAAATCGTCAATAATAAATACAGTCATGTCTCATTACTAATTGCAAATTTTTCTCGTTTTCTCATTTCAATTAATAATTTTACGTAGATACACGTAAAATACGTACCTACATAAATGCTGTGTGATATGAGCTAAAACTGGGAAAAATTTAGAGATTTTTTTAGTAAAAACAGAATTCAATGAATCCGTAAGACAAAGAGATTTCCACAAGGATATTTTACTTGGACACTAGCCAGAGTTTAATCAGTGTTTTTATACATTCAGAATTTCAACTCTACTCGTCTACGAAAGCAAAAATATTTCGAGACTATGATTTATATTCTAAGGAGTTTTCTTTGGTAGGTGATCGCTTGCACTCGAAACGATGAAAGCTTTAATTCGAATGTTGCACCATTTTGTTAAAGACTACTTTTACTCAGTAGTGTCCCATTACATAACCCCTCCAGCCGGGCTAGGATACGCGCCGTGATAAAATCTTATCGATGATTTTAGGCGACAAATGTATGGGCCTATCGCGTAAAATCGATAAAATAGCGTGATAAACGCTTATCGCGGCGCGCATTCTAGGCCTACTGGTAAACTATCGAATGAGTTAGGTAGGAGTTAGCACATCCTCAATAGCACCACAACACCTTAACCGTAAACAAATAATTTAATTATTTTTCTTATAATTAAATTATTTGTTTACTAGAACGGTTTATTCAAATTATATGTACTTAATCTAACCTAAGTTTTAGCATAATTTACACGCCATTTAAAACTTAAATGAAAGTTTCCATTACGTCTGGGCCTCCAAGGCGTCCAGATTAGCACCGCTTTGACTTTTACCTTAATTAATGTGGGGTGTTGCCGCACTACGCGATTAATTGACGGACCAACACACGCTGATTACTATCATGAAATTCAAATTAGAAGGAGGTGCAGCGATAGAGCAAGATAAGTTGAGAATCAAAGTAATTCGTTGTAATTTTGTTATATTGTAACAATTGTTATCGGACTGTATAGTTTCAAAGAAAGCTTACAAGATTTGATTTAATACCTACGTATTTTTTTATTTTAAATTTGTAAAAAAAAGTGCGTTACGATTTTTTTTGCAAGCTAGTGTATATTTTTGTTTGTTTCAGATGAAAAGTATGCCTTTAATACCTAAATTGGAGTAAGTAAAGCTTGTATTCAGATACCCAGATATTGTGTCCAATGGTTTGAAGGTAAAAAGAGGGCTGCTATATTATGCTTGTCGGCTATGTGTCTCTTTTAAACGGGTGAAACCATTTGGATGCGGCTTTTAGACACTTCTCTCGGGTTATACAGATTCAAAGCTTCTGTAAAAGTTTATTTGAAAACTGCCGACATGATTTCAACAGCACATACGCTGTAAAATTTTCTTTACAATAAACTGATAGACAGTAAAGGTTCCCACGGATTAACGGTCGCCATAAACGTTGTTCAGCGGCTACCGTGAATGGGCAGCTTATGCCAAACCATTGCTATTGCTGGATTTTGCATAAGACCCTTCGCACACGTACGTATTTGCTGTCTCTGCATAGCAACTTTACCATTCAAATTGTTTTTTCGCTTGATTTTTTTCAGTTGACAAAATGGAAGGTGATGTCAAAGGATATTCAGGACCTTTATCTGACTAAGAGCCCATATGGCAGTTAGAAAATAATAACAGGTTACTGATGTCTAGTTTACAAATAGGAAAAATAATTTAGGGCAAAATTGAAAGAATTTCCTCAATTTAAGACCCAGAAAAATAAACCCTTATAACGTCCAGAGCAGAGTACGAACATTACCCTAAGTCTCAACTCGGTGGTGTTTCAAGCCATACTTCACCTCTCAGAATACGTTGAAAATATAAAATAGTTAAGATTCAGAAAAACAGAATAAATAAACTTTTAACAATCAATGTATCTTCAACGACTCAAATGCGACTAATCTTCTAACTAATCAATTGATGTGTCAATCGACGACTCGAATGCGACAAAATCGCAAATCATTATATCGTGTCGTGTCCCCAATATAGCTAGTATTTTCACCTAGACAACTCTTTAGAATTGCATATCTGCTGAGACGTGCGTACGCGCAGGTTATGGGCCATTAAAATTGTCAATAGAGTTTACGGTTGGGAGATAGTTTCTATTGAATATTTGACATCACCTGACCGCTTACTGAGGGGTTGTCTTCGTGAACAGTATTTTGGAAGACTAAAAGACGAAGCACACTTATCAACCCAGAAACGGATCGTAACCGTATCAACTCGAGGCGGTCAGTATTCTTTGTACGAAACTCCGTACGAGTACTGCAACGCACACTTATCCGCAGCGTAGCGTAAACGCCACGCCTCGCGGGTGAAGATGATACGGTGTTGATCCCTTTGCAGGTTGATAAGTGTGCTATGACCTTAAGTATGATAGTGAAGGTCTTGAGAAGATACGAGATTGATCGCATGTAATAAGTTACAATAAGTATTAAGTCCCCAACTTTGCCGCATTTATTTCAATGTAGAGTGGCTTAATAAAGCCTAAGCTTCTCTGATGTATTAGCTATTAAGAATGAAAGAAAGAAAAATATTTTTATTTAGTCCAAACCTCCTTAGACTACTTACAACAATATAATTACTTACTTATGTAGTTAAATTTGAACTAAAATGGCAGCCACTCAGCAACGCTGGATTCTGTGGCAGCCATATCAAGTGGATAGACACTAATATTTAAGTTTTACACAAAACAAAAAATAACACAGTGCTCTTCAAGTGTGTGTTGCGTGTGTAATGTATTTAATATGCATGTGTGTGTTAGTATTATTCATCCTACCTAGGTCATGTAAAAAACCAGATTGACCACAGCCCTACGTATTAGTAATACTTTAATATATTAATTGCAATCTATTTCGTAAAAATCCTCCGGTAGCGTGAAGGCATTCATAATATTACAATAATATTATAAACTTCCAACTTGATAAAGTTCTGTTTAACTGCCGTTCAACGCAAAAAGATATTAATAAGAGCCTCATTTGAGAAGCTCGATAAAATACCAGCAAATCATAGGGTATTATTAAAATTGCGAAGCCATTGACATTTACGTTTAGTTGGAATATTTCAATTAAGAAAATTGTTGTTTGTCGGCGTAACGACCAGCAGCGGCACGGAGATGTATAAATTGGCTATTTGCTAAGCTCTAGTGATGGGACTTATTTTGGGCTGAAGTTAAACCAGTGCCGAATATTTCTAAAAATAAATCTCTGTTGATTTTCAAACATGGTTTGTGAAAAACTGGATGGTAATGAGAACTGAAACGTAGCGTGCTTTTGCCATGATAAATCAATAAATATGTCAATTGATTAGTAACAGGAAAATGAGTCGTCAAAGCATTTTAGATGTGAAATAGACCATAGCAACAAGTTCCTGATAAGCTAACATGTTTGATGCTTAATTAAGATACTTGTATTTTATTAATTGTGTTTTACTGCGTGCTTTACAATAAACTGCAATCATGGTTTCATTATAATACATTTTTAGTTGACTCGGTTTCAAAAGGCAAGGCTGAAGCCGTATCTCAGCCGAACTTACCTTAGACCAAACTTCAAGATGAGTAACAAAAAGAACTTCGCCGAAATATACAAGCTCCCGACGAAACATAAAACATACAATCGAAATCGAAACACATGGCCGAATCATCGTCCCATCTCTATGTTAGCACAGATAACAAGACACGGAACTTCCACACGGAGCGATATTCAATTTATTGTGAGATTGCACATCGCTACAGTTCGTGGATTTACAAGTAGTGCCGATTGAGGTATCAATACATACAAATGAGTTGTTAACACCCAATAGGATACAGTAGGTTCGATCTCTAGCGAATCAAAACAAAATTAGATAGTCGGAAATCACGATAATTTTGTCACTTCTTGTCGGCCGTTTGGTGTAGTGGTTCGAAAGGGACTACTATTCTGGAGGTAGCGGGTTCGATTCCCGCACAGTACAAACATTTGTGTGCATGAACATATTTGTTTGTATTGGACTGGGTGTTTTCTATGTATAATAAGTATGTATTTACAAGAAAAAAGTATTTAAGTATGTTTATATCCGTTGTCTAGTACCCATAGTACAAGCTTTGCTTAGTTTGGGACTAGAAGCGCAGTGTAAGATGTCCAAGGATATTCTTCTTCCTCGGTCCCTCACTGATGATGATCGCGACCACAGAATATAGTGTTCCTCCACAGACTGCTGTCATAAGCTGTGTGGACCGCACGATGCAAGCTTCCGCCCACCGTCTTCCTCACCGCGTCTGATGACCATCTCGTCGGTGCCCTGCCCCGATACAATTTTCGATACAATTTTGTCACACATCATCATTATTATACAAGTACCTACATCGAAACTATTCTTTTATGGTGCCTGAATGCAACTTTTGAAAAACAATAAGTGGATTTTATTCAATCGACTTCATAAAAGGAATTTGCTAACACCTCCTCTACGTAACCTTTTGCACGTAAACCGTTACTCATCTTAATCGGATCCAAAGGCGTAAAGAGTTAATTAAGTTGTATGTTAGGTTAGTCACATTTCGATTTTAAATTTTTGAACGTCACTATTTTCTCAAAAAATAAGAGTGATTGGAGCAGTTTCGCTTGATGACCCGTAGAGTAGATGAAAGTGAGTCTACTGAGCCTAATTCAATTGTATCTTTCTGAAAGAAAGTGCCTAGTCCAGCTTCCCTGGCCATTCCGTTGCCTGACTTATTCAGTATCAGATTACCATTCAAACCGTAGAATTTATGCTCTCGCTGAGTTTCAAATTAAACTGTATACATTTATTGAAATGGCAGCCATAGTTATTGGCTATCATGACAATTTCTCTCAAAGAATTAATACGATTCTGTTTATGTAAAGTTTGAAGGCTTAACGAGACATGCAATACACGAATCATAGAAGCAATTGGTTTAAAGGTCCATTCATTCATGGCTTTAGTAAGTACTAGAAAACCTAGAGAGTTGGATTGCACACTTTCAAATAAACTTAAATGGCTCATACAAATCATAATAAAATTATGTAGCCCTAAAAGATCCAGAAGCTCGTTGGATTGGCTCTCATTATGAATGGGTTTATCACAGTACCTAATCACTAGAAAACTTTCAAATAATCAAGTGTCATAAAAGTCCTCTAACCATTATAAGCGAAGATCTATGTCATATCACAACGGCACAGGTAATCATCTCATTAAAATGATGAAATTCCAAGATAGAGATGGGGTTTTAAATGGATTTGATCTATCTTGTATCAATAGGCGGATTTGATCTATCAATAGACTTTTATAAAAAGTAACAATACGCAATGGCGTCAAACCGTCCCACGCGGCTCTATAACTGTCAATTTACCCTATTAAAAGCACAATAAAACCTTCGAAGTCCAATGAAATTCCCGACAAAAGATAACATTTTAATTCTGTGATAAAACACTTTCTCCTGCACAACTATAACCAAGGAAAAGTACACAATTTTGACAGCTCAGTGACCTTATGCGCTTGACATAAAGTTCAATATGAGTCAACTAAGCTTTCGTACGTGTACATACTCTAAAAAGCATTTTTATAGGTCGACAAAAATGTAGGACCTAAAAAGAGTTTAGACGTTTTAACTCAACTAAAGGAATTCGATTTAGAGCCATCTAGTGGGGAATGTGAGAACGACAGTTTTATTGCAAGCGCTGCAATCAAATCAAGACGAGATGGTTTTGAAGAAAATTTCTTTTGTAATGAAATGTGTTAGATTGTCGAAGCAGCCATACAATTTGAAATTACGCCCACATGCCACTCGTAAAATGCACTTGATCATTACTGATTTAGTGAAAGTATTTTAAATTTACCTTCAGCAGTGGTAAGGTTAAAGCACAGGGACGTGTAAGTAAAAGAGCTTTTTAAAAACCTACTTACTAAACAAATGAATTTTAATTGTTATCATAATGTGGTGTAATTCATATTTTTGTCCTTTTTCTACTAAAAAGAGACACAATAAATTTATGCATTTTTTAACATTTTTAAAAAATACATAAAATACCTAAAATAATTACGGACAGATAGTTACTTTTTATAAAAAGTTTACTTTTGCTTTTTACTTGAATGAGACAGTGAATATAAAAATTAACCCAAAATTAGGCCAATGCTCTCATCACTCAATGCATCCCTTCACTACGTAACTTCAAAATGCCTCACTTAAACGAGGCGCAGTAAAACTGTCCTAACTCACAGTTACTAGCTTTTAAGAGTCCTAACTCCGCCCCTATGGAGAGCTAATATTAGCTCTCTCAGCTAGGACTCTCCTAGGGACTCTACATTGTAAAACTGACAGGTGTATAGTGAAAGGATTAGAGTAGTTTAAGGATGATTTTGGTCAACAATTTCCATATTTCTTCTGCACTTTTTTACCTTGTCTAATAAGTTTTAAAATATGTTTATTTTTTCTTAGAATGTCCAATGTCCATGCATTTTGGATACAAAATATGATTTAAAACTAAATAATGATAAGACTTACAAATAGAAGCTTATAAATAAAACTCAGTAAATGAAGTAGAGACAAACTTGAAAATAAGTCATATCTTTTAATAGTTAAACAAAATTCCAACTTCAATTGTTTAAAAAACTGAACTCTGCTTTTTTCTTACTTTTATACCTTTTTTTATTATTAATTGTAATCTTCTGTGCCTAATATACGAGTACATTGTGTGTACATACAGGGAATAGGTGTCAAACCCTACAAGATTCACAGCTTACTTTTTAATAAACTAAACTGTCATAAAATTCAACCCAGTTTACGACCACGGCCACATGACTATCCACAGTGAGATTTACTTCAGTTGTAACTTTAGCTGAAAACTTAACTGCCTCCTTAATGTTACCTTTGACAACTGACAGCCCGTATTTGTGTGTAATTTTAAACATGCGAGTCATAATAAATAGGCGTTAAGCCGCTTACGACGATAAAATGTTTGGCTGCTCACGTATGCGTATCCGTTTGTAAAACGAAAACCGTAAAATAGTGTAACTGAAAGCTGGTTGAAACGTAAACTGTACTATGTCAAAATTGTTGCTTTACTTTTGATCAGTGGACAGATTAGTACTCATTTATTGTATTATTTGTATTGTGATCGTCGTTGGTGTCAAGACGATTGTCTTAAATAAACATTTATGAAGTGTTATCATCATCATCATCATCATCATTTCAGCCATAGGATGTCCACTGCTGAAAATAGTCCTCCCCCAATGACGGTCCACATTGTGAGTGTTTTTAAATATTTTTTTGGAATATTAGAACTTTTAGGGTTCTCTTACGCAAAACCTATCCTACCTGTTGTTGAGTATTTAAGGGTTAAGAAGATAATCCTAAGAAAAATGCCTACATACTTTCCCCTGCGTGCTATTCACAAAGAATTTGCATCTAACTTAAGTCTTAAGGATCAGATTCGGATTACTTGTCTATTGTAAATGTCTTATTGTTCTGATTAAGTAAATCCAGTACCATGAATAGCAAATGAAGTGTTTCGAGTCGAGGGGCGACCGCAGCGACCGCAACCTTCCATTGGGATACGATATCTTGTAAGCCTTCTGAATAGTCACACTAGATTTAATTATATAGATTTCTAATTAATATTATACGCTTAAATAAGTTCACAAACATCACTATGAGGTCTCACAATGCGCGTGGAAGCACAGGATCACACATGAACCAATCACAGAGCTCTATTCTACGCTGTGCGTTCGATTTGCGCATCGTTTGTGAATACGGGCGTCAATCACAAATTAAATAGTTCATCAAACCAAATCTTTATAATTAAAGATAAATCTAATACTGTCAATGTCGAATGACTGATAAAGGTAGGGGGCTGAGTGTGAGCTTTTTTCATTCGCGCTCACTAGTGAGCGCGTCAAAAAAAGACATTAAAATGTATGACGGATTGTACGTACAGCGCCCCTAGCGGGAAACTATCAAAAACTAAAATTTTCATACGTTTTTTAAAAAATCTCACACTCAGCCCTCCGTATTCTGTTCATGTGTTGAAGATGAGTCTTTAATTTTGTGGTCCTGCAGAAACTTCGCCTGATTATAATAATTATGGCGATGATGGAAGTAAATTAAAACAATTACCGCGGTTTCCTTTCAATTACCCTCTATAGAAACGAAGAAAATTAATGGTGAAAAACGTAGAGAAAAAAGGCATAGAGACGCAAAAACTATTTATAAAATCTCGCTTACCGATTTTCTAGAAATTCAAACCTAAAGAATCCAAGATTATTTTTCATTAAGGATCTTATATAACATTTAACTAACTCAATTTCCTTGGTTTCACCGCCTATAAAGTTGCCGGGAGAAATTAATACCTTGTTTAATCAAGAACGTTTGATTTATCATTCCGGGAGAAGGGTTTTATGATATCAAAGCTGAGTAGGTTTTCTCGGAACTTCGAGTAGCTCGGACTTCGTAAATAATGAGAGGAAAATTAGATTCTTAACTTAATAGTCTTCTGCAATATTGGAAATAAAAAAAAGAAATTAATAATGGGTAAAAGTGTGCTATTAAAAGTTAATACCTATTTGTGATAGGCTGGGTTGCACTATTTTACTTTGACAAACGTCAAAAGTCTGTCAAACTTCTTATAAAAACACCGATTATTTATCGTTGTAGTCACGGTTAAAATAAGGTAACTCAGCCTAACATGTTAGAATAACATTGTCAAAATTGCGGAAGTCTACTGACGCATGTTTTTGAAAAAAATGTAGATAAGTAGGAGGTACTTTTAAGGTACCTTAAAAACATAATATTTTTGGATCTGTTTTCTTAATCCAAAACTCAGCTACCGTGTGTTATAATAATTGCCTTTTATTTTATGTAAATCACGGACAGGTTAGGAAACATTCGCCTGAGTCTGAGTCCCGTTTCTCCCATTTTGGTAAGGCACGATAAATGGCGGTACTCAAGAACTCATAATAATGAATAAAAAATCTTCAGAGATTAGCAGAGGCACGTGGAAGGAATGCTTAGCTCTTAAGAATCGACCGACTAAGGCCAACCTTCCAGTAAGGAATGCCTTCATGTTTGTATTAAAAAAATTATACGTCCAAGTGAAGCAAGTGGTGTAATTTAGTTGAGTTATCAACCAATGTTACCAAACCTGATGTTACTTATAAGAAATAACACAAGTATTTTAAATGTTTTTTAGGAAAATGTGCTAAATCCACATTTATCTCGTAAATTTAAATGTAAATTATCTCGTAAAGTTCGCACAGAATTAATTTTTCTTTTAAAAAAATCTTAAAAATTTTCTTTTACAAGCCTACAACGGATTTTAAATTTAAACTCATAATATACTATGCCTTCGAAATTAATTTTAACTAAACCAAAAACCTTTATTTTTTCTTAATTTATTAAATCCTAGTCAACATTTTATCGAAGCTCTTACTAGATAATTTAGTTTTTAGAAATGTATTTCCATTTGGTTTAAGTGGAGGCTGGTCCTTAAGCGGCGATATCTTCCGCATCGGCGGCCGCGGCTTCTGAGGCGGTAAAGTGCACGCGTAGTCGAGGGGCCGACGGACGACTTTAACACACCTTCGAAAAACAGTATCAATAAGTATTGTAGGATCAACTTGGGACACCTTCGAAAAACAGTATCAATAAGTAGGATCAACTAGGGAATTTCAAAAAACAAAAGTGGCTGAGATTTCTTTAGGCGTTTTAAGCATTTGGCCAATTTAAGATGGGCAGGGAATTTGCGGAAACATTGGTTAATGTATTTATTACCGTGGTTCGTCTTTGAAATCGATTTACAAAAGTGAGGTGGTTTACATTTAGTATAATAAGTGAGGCTGAAAATAAAAGAGACGTAGGAATATAGACAAACTTGCCAAGTAATTAAAATAATAAAATACTTACTCATATTTAAAATAATTAAATTAAGTAATTAAATTAAAATAAAACCTTTTTTTGTTTTTGTTTACAGAAATTCTATCAACCACGGTTCAAGCATACTAGCCGCAAGCCTACAACAGCGTAAGAAAGTACGTGACCGCAAACCGCATCCATTCTGCCACCGTTTTTGGTGAAACTGCATTACTGTTGCACATGCCAACCGCACATGCACTTTGTCCCAATAAACGTAAAGTCGACATTAGCATAATAAACCAGTCGGCCAAGGAATTGCATTGAAGATGGCTTTATGAAGAACGCCATGATACGGCCGTGAGGGGAACATTCATCACAACAAAAAATAAATAACTGCTTTTAATAAAACAGCATTCACTAAAAAACAGAGTTTAATTGGACGCCCAATTAAAACAATGACGGGTTTATGTGAACAATTTAAATTATCAATCAAAAGTTTTAAGCAGTGAGAATTTATCATCCAGACAATCCTTATGAAGTTTAATAACAATTACTGGCATCTACAGCCAATACGGGACTATTTTTACCTCTCGTTCCCACCACCACTGCAACTCCTGTGTAGCCAGGATCTACAGCTTGACCGCCAATAAAAACCCAACCAGTGAAGGTGACGTTTGTTCCGGGGGAAAGTTAAACTGTCATTGGTCCCGCAACGACGCAACGAAATTAAGCAGAAGAACATATAGGAGGAATTCGAAGTTAAGATTCGACTTCTACAAACAATACAGAACTCCCAGAGACCTCGAGAACGTTCTATGCAAACTCAAAGTGGGTCTTATTTAGTGGGAAGTGGGACTATCTAGTTTTAGGTCACAAGAAACCGGGAAGTCACTAATGAAGCCGGCTCGTTAAGAAAGCGCTTTGCATACAATAAAGAAATGCAAAACGAATTAGCCAGCATTGCACATAATAATGATCCAGACCACTCGAATTTAGACCTTGGAACTTTCAGAGAGGGTTCAAAGTCTGAATGGAAGAGTAAAGTTGCAAAACAGGGTATCGACTGGTTTGTCATAAAACGTTTTCCATCTCAGCTAGCTGTCAGTGATGTGAGAAGTAAAGCTTGTTTCACATGTACCACAACCATGCACTAATTTGTATTAAATCAAATAGTTAAATTCACATGGACAAAGTTTAGCCCTCAGTATCGACCGAATGTGTGATACCACACCGCAACCACGTCGCAACCAGCACCATAGAGACCATGCAACCACATCTACATTTTGTAGGTACATACAAACAAAACGCAACCATAATAAGCCGCACCGACTCTATCCACAAGTAACCACAACTTGACCACTTTTGTAGCCACGGTGTACTTTTTGTGACCACAGTCAGCGTCAAATAGTTCGTGACACCCAAAGTAGCCAAAAAGTTCGCGACACGTCTTTATTATAATGATTGTATTACAACTTGGGTGACCACACAGGATGTACCACAACCCCACCATACCTTGACCAGTTTTTGTCGCAACAATATGGTGTGGTTGTAGTACGTGTGAGACAAGCCTTAAGGACGTCACACTAGGTGCGGTCTACGGTCAGGTCAACAAAGTAATCATGCAGCGTTTACTTTGACCAGACCGCAGACCGCAGTGTGACAAATCCCTTAGGATCCGAAGTGAAATCATAATAAGGACATATACATACCACATGATTATCACAGACAGCGTAACACCTCACGTAATGACACCGTTGGGAATGCTCAGAGCGACATCTTAACTTACAAAGTTTACAGAAGTGTGTATCCTGTTTTCTACTAGTTATTAACGGCTATTAACTTAATAATAAATACTTGTAATAACTATCCATGAACATTGGCGGAGTTGACAAATAGATGTCGTAGTGGTTGTGAAAGAGACAAGTAAGAACAAGCCAAGCCACTAAGAGAACCTAGCAAACTCAAGTCACTTACGCCCGTATTCACAAACATTACGATGAGGTCTCACAGTGCGCGTGGATGCACAGGTGACGTACGAACCAATCACAGAGCTCTATTCAACGCTGTGCGTTCGATTTTCTGCTTCACTTAAGCAAGCATTGTTTGTGAATACGAGTGTTGAAAGTATCAAGTATAGAGTGGCCTTCTAGGACTCTTTATCAAATAAAGTTAGTAGTATATTGTAAGTTTTTTTAAGCTTATACTTTCATGGACGTTGTATTTCGCACTTTTATACACTCATAAGACAAACACTGGCACGTTATTTTAGTTGTAATAAGTTTGATTTTGAAACAAAACTGTAGAGTTTAATGTGCTATCAACTGTACCAGACTTATCTTTTACTTTACTTCTCTTTCGACTGTGATTTTCGTCATCCCCAATGACCTCAATCAAGCATTACCTGAAACCAAAAACAAAAAATATTAATTGAGTACGTGGTTAATGTAACAATCATCGATTTACGCTGATAATAACAATTAAAAGAGAGAAATATTTGTAATCAAAACAATATTTGTGACATCAAAATGAATTGAAAATGTGTAATAAATAGAAGCAAAACATCCGAATCTCATTTAATCTTTACTTATATTCCTCAGTTAATATTTCGTAGCCTCCCTTTGAGAGGTGCTCCACATACCGCACAATTTCACTCTCAAGCCTCTGAGGCACTCTGAAATTAAAACCGGCTTCTTTGGGCCATCTCTTGAAAACTGCCTCGAGAGACCCCTAGACTTTGTTGATAAACTTCGGTTTTTGATGAATATTCATGAGATTTTACTGTTCTCAAACTTATTTTTAGATAAGTATCTTGGGATATTAAGTCTCTAGTTTTATATCTTTATTTATCTTTTCTAGTTTAGTTTAGCCTAAGCTGTGTCAATCAAATACTGCATTTCAATTTACACAGGATACATATTATTCTTTAATGGATACCTAATTACACATAATTAATTTTGATCTATGCTTCGAAACGTTAAGCTTACGCACAACTCTAGGTTCATAATTCTTTACCAATGTCATTAGGACTTATTTTTTCTTACAAAATATTACACAATAAAAAAGAACTCCCAGTGCTGTATCCTACACACAAATACGAGTACATCTACGTCCTAAATTGTAGTAAGACTCGATTTTTAATGATTCTTCAAAAGAATTGAAGAACTATTTGAGCATTGGTGTAAGTTATAATATTGTTTGTGAAACATGTTATGGGCTATGCAGAAATAGTAAAAACAAGACCCATACGGTGTTGCCAGCTAGTTTGCTGACTTATCTGAGTTGAGTTTTATTACGGCCCCGATACGTTATAGTATCGAGTTGTAAGGATAAAGCTGGGGTTTGTTCAATAGCGACGTGTGAAAGCGTTCCTTCATACTCTTCTGGTATCGTCCCAAATCAGACGCTGAAAGTTTGACGCACAGCACAGCCCTGGCGATCGAAGAAGAAGCATGCATCTAATAAGATAGAAAAACCTTTTCTCAGATTCTCATATCATTTATGGTCTTATACCAATGCTCACACATTTTTGAGCAGTCCAAACGCGGTTCTTGCATAGATTATGAAAGTAAAGTAGTAGCATTCTGTGACGTCACCGCGTCTTAATATCTGCCAGTTATTTTAAAGCATCTAAAAGTATTTTTAAATAGAGTAAATTGAAAATTAATGTGTTGTGTGTGTAGTGTTTCCAGGACATAATTTTCAGTTTTTAGAGAAATTGTACCCTACTGAACATTGCATCATAGACTGCTTGAAAAACGCTTGTTTCTCCATCACCGCTAGCAACCAAACCTCGTTCGAAGGTGAGGCCGCAACTCGAAAGGAAAGTCTCAGAAACTACCCTCCCCTGGGAGCTATGATTTGACCGCACTTTTACAAAGTTTGTTCTTCTGTTCGCCTGGAGCCGCGGTATGCAGCAAGGGTTTTTATTGGGCCCGCATCTCTTAACTGTTAACGAGCTCTGAAATTGACTGTTTTGTTTTGACATTGGCACATTATAGTGGATTGTCTAAAGTGACCCTTTAGAGTTAATAAAGTCAGTCATAGAGTTCATACCCAATCGAAGAATATAAGCTTAAGTGTGATCATTACTTCATCGTCTAATATGATATTTTTTTGTAATAATGTTTGTACCACTAGTTAAAAAGTCCTCAATATCTTCTTCATTATCATTTCAGCCATATCGTCCCCCAATGATTTCCAGATTGAGCGGGCTGCATCCAACGCCTTCCTGCTGCCTTTATAAGGTCGTCTGGCCACCTTATGACATCGATAATATTTTCCTAGTTATGCTATGTTTAATGTACATAGTTGATAATGTGTAAGCACTACCTATTTATCTCAAAATTAAACAAATTCACGTCATACTTCACACAGTTATATTCCACTTGAACGCCATCTGACTTAACCGTATTTACTCCACAGTTATACTATGATTTACATTGTTTAACCAGCTGATTTACAATGGACATTGTCCAGGATGTTAACCAATAGGTGCTAATTTAGTCTCGAAGTGTAATTTTATCCCGGTACAAGTCGGTTAGTTGTGTGTACGACCAATTTTATTACAATACAATGTCGTTTAGTAGGCGTGTAAGACCGGTGGCCAAGATACATTGGTAATTGATTATTGTTTGTGCTATGTTGTTCTCTGCTATAATTTAAAGTTTATGGTGCCAATGTATTCATTTAACACATCATTATCTCGTTACATAAAATTGCATTTCAATAAAGGCCATTTTAAAGAACTCAACCTTTTTCAGGAATACGAGCAAACATTATAGTTAAGATAATTAAAATACATGATTGATTTTAAATTATTGAGCACATCTTTCCACTGATGAAACTCCTATGTATTCACCCAGAATCTACAGCTTGACCGCCAATAAAAACCCAACCAGTGTAAGCCCAGTTTTTGACGGAGGAGGAAAAATTAAATTGTCATGGACCCGTAACTAAATTAATGAAAAGACACACATAATAGTCATAAATTAACACTACTATATTATGACTAACAAATAATTCTACGACCTTATTTATTTGTCATAGGTATACAAACAGTTACAGTCTAAGCTCTCTCTGTCTCTACATCGTAAAGAAAAGTGTTAATTTTAACTGAAAAAGAAAAAGAATTCCTAAAAGTGTTCATTCATCCACTACACTAGAAGTCTATTTAATTCCCACTCGATTGTTCTTTTAGCCCGCTCTTCGACAGTTTATTTATTAGCCAACTAATTGATTTAACTACAATAGGAGAAACAATTTCATTGTAGACTCTCAGGTCTTATACTAATGTTTTATGGGTTTGTTTTCTCTACCACTTTAGGCTATACTTATTTGCACATAGAACAGTGTACATAAGGCGGAATTAATGCCTTTCGGCATTTTCCTCCAGTCCAAATAAAGTAGGCGGTATAAAATTGATATAAACAGCTTTAGGTACAGGCTGGTCCCGGGTACAAATCCCAGTGGGGTCCAAATTATCTGCTTTATACGATTGATAGTGATTGTTCTATATTATCCACTTGGTTTAGATGAAATCTACTTAAAACATTAATAAACCATCAATCCCTAATTTTTAAGTGACCCCTATGGTAACATATAGCAGGAATTTTGTTTTCATAAGGGTAACCTTGGAGGAGGCCTTTGTCCAGCAGTGGACGTCATTTGGCTGAAACGAACGAACGAAGGGTCACTTAAAAATTAGGGATTAAAGGTAAAAAGGAGCATAAATCAAATAACTGCATTCTTATCAATTTTATTGTCGAAGGCGACAGTATAATCATATTTAAAAAATCATTTTTCTGATTGCATTGCCGAATTATTTCCTGCGCTGTGCCAACCATAAAGAGGGTATAAAACAAGAGTGACTGGCACATTTCTAACATTTCTCACAAACAATACTGTTACGCAACAGCCACACAGATCTTTAGGCTGTGTTCACATGCACATTCGACTCTACGAAATATTTATGCAAGTTAGTAATACTTAAACATGTATTTTCACCGTATATTGCATCTCAGCTGTAAATGTACACCCACAGAACGTCAATTGGTGAAATAAGGTAATGACACACTTATCAACCCAGAAAGGGATCAACACCCTTGCGGATAAGTGTGCGTTGCAGTACGGAGTTTCATACAAAGAATACTACCGCTTCGAGTTGATAAGGTTACGATCCGTTTCCGGGTTGATAAGTTTGCTTCGTCCTATAATAAGCTTCCTAATGGTTTCCAAAATGGCCGGGTGATAGCGGCCTGTGTCCAGCGCCTTCCACCTTTAAGAGGTCTTCCGTCCATTTTGTGGTACCTCCTACTAATATTTTGATTGTGATGATAATTTTGATGTCAATTGCGATATTTAGGCATCAAATCAAGTGAACCAGACCTTCTACGTTATGCTTTATCTTTGAATTTGAGAAGCTCAGAATGAGAAAACCTAAAGGCAAACTAGGACTAATAAATAAACGCAAGACAACTCACTAATTGTCATGGTTTTGAAGCAAGGAGCTACGAGTTATGAGGTACAGACAACGGCAGATCGAGCTAAACTTTGAGATCTTGTGTAGTTGTAATAGAGTCTATATTAAAACAGAAATGAATACATAGCTTGTGCTGATCGGTACTTCGCTTACTGCAGATGTTGGCTAGGGGGCTCTCCCAGCACTAAGCTAATTTAGAAAACATCGTTTTCTATGTAAATTAAAGTAACTGTGAACCGTGTACTACGTGTAGTCCACATGAATCATTATTTCAGCCTATGGGCCTCATAAAATCTGGCAGGATTGTGAAGTTCATGTGAAACTCGTACCACAAGAAGACCATTTTACGACATTTAGGCTGAGTTGCATCCCGGTGTTTTTGTATGGAATTAGACAGACTTTTTTTACATTTGTTATTATTAAAGTAAGATGGTGCAATCCAGCTATAATAGTTATATTAAGGGTAGTATTTAAACGAGTGACTGTAAATTTATGTTGTAAGTGTCAAAAATAATTAATGTGGGCTAAAGAATCACTAAATGAGCGACTGAGTGCGAGTGACGAAAAATCAAAAGAAAAGCAACTTACAAAAAAAATTGAGTTCCTTAAAATACAAAATGAGAAGCTTCATAATATTTGAGCGACCTAATATTTGATAGAGTGTCAACGTTAGGTCCTGCATTTTCTTCAATATTTGGCAAATGCTTTTTTTATACTGAGCGGTATTTTTCACTTTAATGAAGTGTTTCGAATGCAAAAACTATTTTGAAAAATACTTTTATGAGCAGCGTATTATGAGCCCACATTTAAATAAAAAAATATCTTATGAAATAAAATATATTTGACGGAACACTATTCTAGTAGCGAAAAAATAAATCATTAAAATTTAAGGGTAGGTAATCAAATGAAACAATGTAGGTATTACATTACGAAAAATGAAATAAATTTGTATTTTCTTAAATCGAATCAACAAAAAAAAACAAAATATAATAAGTCGCTTCTGTCAACCCAAAAAAAAGTAATCTTATTAATAAGGTTCATTGGTACCTATGAGGATTGAGGAGCTCTACCTACTCATCGTCACTGTATGATAAGTGCTGGCTTGGACTTAGCGGCCGGCTTCGTTTTATTTTTTGTCCAATAGGTATCAGTTTTGCTTCCAGTGGCGGTGTTGTTAGTTTGAGCCGAATTATAAAACAAAACGTGTTTGCATACATATTTTGTTAAAAATTCGGGACAGTCGCCCCGCCCCCATTCGAATTCGCGCGCTGTAACAATCTGTAGTAGAACAAAGCGTATCAAAATAAAAAACATGAGACCTCAAATATAATATCAGTAACCAATAATCATTAATAAAGCAGCTCACAAAACTTTGCTTAGAATTAATTTTTTTGTAGTTCGTTCAGTAAAACCTCAATTAGAAAAATCTAATGTATCTTCATATTAAATGTTGCCCTCTCTGTATTTCTAGTCGCTCACTTAGTAATTTAGCCGCCCGGATAGTATTTTTATGTCTGAAATGTAATAATCAAGACCCACATTTTGTAAGCTCGTTCTGGATTTTATTATTGATCAATATTCGTCGTTAGTTTGGTTAATTTTTCGCTTACTCAAATTCATACCGCTCAAGGTATTAAAACAGTATGCCATCATCAGTCGCAAAGTTTTTTTTGTCGCTCGATTTATAATTCCCCTTATATTAATATACCGAAGTCACTCGTTTGCTTATTATACTTAGTATTTAGTTAAAACCATAAAATTGTATCGTTCCGTATTTTGTAATTTCAACTAACCAACATTATTTTTCTAACAAATAGTCTATTTAATTAAATCCAACCCTTTCTCGGAATATTGCTTGCTTCTAGTCAATTTTAATTTTAAGTGAGAAGAACGAGCAGAGTATTTATTTATGCTTTAGCACTTTATGCAACGTGTGTGAAGATTTCCAATAAAAAGGCAGCTTGTGTAAACACCCTTATTCGCAAATAAATTAGGCAAGGAAAAAGAAAGATTGGAATGGAGCCAGAAGGAGAAAATCGATGGCAAACGGCGGCCATGCCGAAGAAATGTTCAAGCCGAAATGAAATTAATATTGCGGCAAGGAAAAGTTAATTTTATTTAGGCATGAAAGGCCGTTTGACAACATTTGACTCGCGAAAGAACAAAACTTTCCATTTTTCAGGTGGTTTGTTAACTTTCAGGGAAGTATAACACAATTAGTTACGTTTCTTTTTATATTTTCTGATAATTCAGTTGTTGTTATTTTTATAATTTTCTTGCGCAGAGTGGGTTAAAATACTTAATCATCATTTTTACTACATAAGTACAGCAAGATAAGATTAATACATACTTAAATTACAATTGGATTCTTTAAGGAATAAAACCGTAAACAATTTCAATAACAGGACCTAACATAAGTAATTTTAATTTAAGTTTTTTCGAAAAAAGTAAAAAAGTAACAGAAATAAAAATATGATAAGAAAGCAGAACTTCATTTCATGTTTCAGCCATTTTCATGTAAGAAGTTATTTATTTTCCTAAGGCCCAGTTTTTTGATTCATAGTTAAAATAACAAATTGTTAAATTTTGCTACTAATGGTTAAATATTAACAAAATGTTAACTCATAGTTAAAAAATGTACTAAGTCTAGCTAACCATTGTTTGAAAAACATTTTTCTCTGATATTTAACCACTTGTCATTTGACATCTGTCAAACTTGACCATTGGTTATTTTAACTACGAATCAAAAAACCGGGCCTAAGAGTCAAATATTGTTTACTTCTGAATAGTACATGTACACGTGTATGAGGCAAGTACAATAAGTACATATTACATACCTACTTTATTAACCGACTTCTCTGCTCGAATACCTACTTTAAGAGAGATACGAGAAATGGCAAATGAACAAAATGATTGATGGAGATTAATGGACACGGAGATACTGTGTATTTTGCATACGTAATTTAATTAATTGTTTTATCAGCATGAATAAAGGATAAAGGCACTTTTGTATTTTCTCTTTCGTATGTCGTAATTTGTCAGAACAATTAACATAAAGTTTATAAGTTTTCACTAAAACCATGTTTTCATGTAATTTAATAATTTACCATGTAAATTAGCTAGTTTAATTCTCATTATTTGTATAAGTTTAAAATCTTTTATGTTTTCTTAGACGTTCACGTATCAACTGATATTATCAATTACTAACTTTTGCCCGTGGCTTCACTCGCGTAAAATTTAGTTTGTCACAGATCGTCATTAATTATAGCCTATATGTTATTCTGGGTTATTAACAATAATAACGTAAAGTTTCATCAAAATCCGTTCAGTAGTTTTTGCGTGAAAGAGTAACTTTCGCATATTTATAATATTAGTAAGAAGTAGGATTTCCTTAACACCTGCAATTTTTTTTAACTTCTTAACCCTTTACACACGACGATACACGTACGTGAGAGTAACTTTGAAAAAATCTCATGCCCATGTAAACTTGTTTTTGCGGCCGCAATCGGCAGCGATCGCTCGTGAGAGATATTTACTCGCACACAGTGCCGCTCATTTAGTGTTGGGACCTCTCAGTGCTCGGTTACTCGGACTTAAAGTTGACTGCATTTTTTGGAACGAGAGGCGGCCAGTGTAAATATTGATTTTATGTGGTTATTGTTGTTTTCGGATAAGTGTTATAGTTTTATTTTATTTCGAAAACAGTGATTATCCGAATGGAATACTTTTATTGTTATTTCATTGCATAAATTAATAATTATTACTACCACAAAATTAAGTCGCACGATCGTAGCTGGTCGGTCAAACCTCCAGTAGTTGATTGAAAACTATTTTATTTGTTATTTGATATTATGGATTAGTGTTTAGTTGTTTTTATTTTTTAGTGCGTCCTAAATATGAAGGATGTGTCGTAGCATTATTTGGAAACGCAACCGACTATGAAATTAAAGATTTTCATGACTAAAAAGACCAGGAAACACAATTTCGGGTTTTTACGGACTATGAAGAGTAGAATACCAAATATGAAAGCTCAGGAAACGAAGTAGACCCTGAACATGAATTAGCAAGGCTGGTCAGACATTTTAAAAATACTATGTGGCAAGCAAAAGCTGAAACGAAAGCCACGTCCGCTACAAAATACAGGGTCAATTTGGAAGAAAATTCAAACAAATTGAATTCGTACTCCAACCGAGTATCTCAATTGATTATTTTGATGACACATTTTACAAATAGATGGCTAGGTGTACAAACTTGCACTACATGCGTTAAATCGATAAAGAATTAAAAACTATTAGAACCGAAATTTCTATAGTGTTCGGTGCAGATATTTTCATGAGATGCCTTCCGGACCCATGTTTGCATATGTACTGACACACTAGTATAAAAAATAGGGGCTTATTGCTAACAAAATAGTTCATAACCGATTTGTACACACACGACATTCCCTTTATGTATTTTACCATGACCAAATAGCAGAAACAGAACAAGACAACCGCTTTGGAAGGTGCAACCCATGATAAATAAAGGATATATTGAATACCTGCAAAGAGGTACATCTTATTATTCAATCGTTGAACGATATGAGTGGTGTAGATATTCTGGACTAACAAATGGAATGCCACCAAACCTTTATTACAAGATAATAGGGTTTGAAAGTTCTAGTTTAAATTTTGGACCTGGAGGTTGTTAATTCGCGGCGGCTTTAGAGAGTTGTTTGCACAGCTAATGGTTATTCAAAAAAAGACATTTTAGCATTACTAGATTTTCGTTTCAGCCTAGCTGAGGCTTTAAACAGATATCCTAATAAAGAGCATCGTGTCGAAAATTTACTAAACAACTCGACATCCATAAAAAATATAATATGGACTTTTAAGGTCAGAAGGCAAATGATAACACAGATGAGAACGATTACCTGGCTAAAAAGCACCGAGGTGTTACACGTTGGAAGGATGTTCTAGCTGGTCAAAAATTAAATGTGCTAAGTGAGATGTTTACCTGTGCCTTTCTCGCAAAAAAGCTGTTTCCAGTCATATCATCTAAGCCATAAAAATGACATTTATTTCTTTTTTAAATTATAAAGTAATTTTGTTCTATTTTACAATCTCTTAATAAATCATCTCGGACCTCATATTGGTACCAACCAAACTAATAAAGGTTTTTACTTTGCAAGTTTGTCAAAAGGTGGATATTTTTTAATTAATTCGTTTTTTGTAAGACAATTTGCTAAAAGAGGTTTAATTGCTTGTTAAATTATAGCTTACTCTTTACTTATAGGGGTCTCTTACCAAATGAATACTTATGTGCTCATAAATTAGTAGTTTTCATTAAATAAATTAACTAAATAGTATAACACTCACTATCGTGAGACTAACAAATTATACCGAAGCCTCACTATCGTGAGGGCATACTTTCAGGAAAACTGAAAATGCAAATTTTTTAAAAGTATTTTTCTAATCTTATTTAAACTCTAAAATAACCCCTAAGTATAGTTTTATTACAATATTGACACTTTTTTATTCTCGTGTGTAAAGGGTTAAGTCAGAACGTAGTAATTAATCCTTTTACAACATACAACTAGTACAGGTTTTAAATATAAATTTTAACTTAGTAACATTCAAAAATAAGTTCGCGAGTGTAAAACTTAGTTTCAAGCATCCACCAGTCGTACACAAACATCCTTCTAATCTACACCCAACTGCGTTCATAAACCCGCCATAATAAGCACGTACAAAGAACAATATGTTAAGGCATATTCATACGGCGCACGTATTGCATTCACGAGTTCCAAAAACCGCAAATTTCAATATGGGAAGTGTGAACAGCGAACAACGGCATAATCGACACAGTCCGGTCGACGCTCCTACGTCATGCTGAATGAGGAATAGCCCTTGCGCGCGTTTAGCAAAATTGATACTGGCAGCTAATTAATATTCGATGTTTGAATTTGAAATTTCGCGCTCGCTTGTTTTTTTAAATCTTTTTTTAATGGCTACGCCTCTATGAAATGAAAAATTACGTTTTACTTTTTCTTTTTATAGCGTTGGGTGCCAGATACACCTATAGTTTGACATAGCGGTTGTAATACGCGTAGGTACTTACAGTATTTTTTTACAGTTCGTGTTCATTGATTTTAATACCATAATCAATTTAATCTAGAATTAAAACAAGGAACTTGCTCATCTTCCAAACTACTAAAACATTGGTAAAGAGGAAAAAACGTGTTCAGAAATTGAAAAATCTGAATCAAATACGTTACATCACATTGATTAAGATAAATGACATCAATTTTAATATCCCCCGACATCTTTTCGATTTTCGCGCTGTAATTAACTTATCGCCATTAACGAATATTACTTCCCTACTTGAGTGCTCCGAACATAATACTAGCTAACAAAGGGAGCCCTAAAAGCATTATTAAGGTCAGGGCACATCCTCGGTCCCTTTCTATAGAACCTTAACACCTCAAAATCCAATCAGGGCGACACCTCCAGTATTAAATACCGTTTAATTAGACAGAACAATGACGTCACAAATAAATAGACAATGCGGGACCGCAGGGGTGAATTTTAATTGTCAGGGACCCGGTTATGTCAGGTAGATGACATGGGTTATATACCTGAAGAACATATGAGGAACTTATTACGAGAGATATAGAGTTCTAAATGTGGTGACAATAATGTTGAAGTCCGATATGGTACACAATAGTTCCCGTATGAAACGGCCATAAACTTGGGATGCTTTTGTGGTACGGAGACTTTAATAGTTTTCTCGTTTTATCACGTGAATAAATAAGTCAGCTGTATATCATGTAGATAAGTCGTTGTTAGTGCTTTTCGAATTATCACTATTTAATAAAGGCATCGTTTATGTATTCATCTATTCAAAGAAAGTTCTTTGGCCTAAGTATCAAAGAAATAAGTATTGTTACTTCAGATCATGAACAAAATTCAAGTCTAAGTATCACACACTCAATAAAGCTCTGAAGAAAACTATAACAATCAATTCAGATGATAATGTAGGTACATCGAGATTCCGAAATAAGCATTAACATTCAATAAACATACTTTTGGCAAAAGAACTAGATTGTTTGGTTTGGAACTATTGTTAGTAGAAATAACAAATCATCAACAAAGCCACAAAGTATAAAAACGTATTCGTCCATTACTTAGTTCCGATCTTTGGCTCCATCCCAACGGAGCACGAACCATTCGATGCGGATAAAGTTTTACTATACACTCGATTAGTATGCGGCACGGAGACCTAGACTATGATAGGAACGTCCCAAGAAAAAACCTCCATTTGCAAAGAAATGCAAATATTTTAAAAGGCTTGGGACGTCTGAAGCCGCGGCGCGCATACAAACTTTCTCTCCGGAAAAAAATGATGTCCTTTTATGGAACCTTGACTTGTCCTGATGAAAAACGCAGCGATCGCATTCGCTAAATAATACAGAAAGTAATTATGTCACGCGTCATTACAGCGTATAACAATAACCGCGAAGATGTCCGCGTGACCTTAAGGCCTAAGGCTGGTTTCTCATTGAGCGCCTTTTTAAAACGGCTTTTTATTTATTTTTTTTACTCAAAACATTGCGACCTGATCTGCACCGTATAATAATATCTAGAAGACTCTACTCTCCGTAAGTCCACAATGACACTAGTGAACTAAGTCTCCTGCACATACCGTTTTCGGTCTGGTGAAACTGTTAATGCCACTAGGGCCTAAAGAATAGGTTAATAGGAAGAAACAACAACTTATAACAGCCCTTACATCCAAGACAATAATGTGGCAATGACTACCTACTTTTCAATATCAACCTGAATTGAACATGTTAAAGAACGCAAACATCATAGTGAGAAATATTAACGTCAAAAATAATAAAGAATCACACTCCTTGATCTGGTCGTAGCTCTATTGACTGACACTGTGGCATATTTTACTCACTTAATCATAATTTTAATAATATAATTTGAACCACACTCTTAAAAATGTATTTTAAAGGTCAACTGCTGTCACAAGCCAATGAGGACCCTGCTTAAGTAACAGCAAGTAATATACAATGATAATTTAGTATGAAATTAACGGACAGCGGGCCTCTGTTCTCCGCCGCTAAGTAAACAAGGTTGATAAATAAGAAATTATTGCATGATTGGTATTAATTAATGCACTTTAAACTGAGAGGGAAGACCTTTTACATACATATACCTATATAATTTCCATAAGTTAAACAGTTACATAAGAAGGGATGTAACAACGAAGAATAGTGAGGCTGGGTTGCACCATCTTACATTAAATATAAAACCCAATACAAAAACACCGGTTATGGTTATAGTTTACGGTTAAAGTAAAGCTCTAAATTTTACCAACAAAAACAATCACAAATCTTTCTTGAACATATAATCCGGGCCTTTTAACATTTCAAAGAGAGTTTTTATTAGAGGAATATCAGAAAGAAATAATGAAAAAAGAAAGAAATACATCAAGGAACGCATGCAAATGTTTGAAGAAAGTATTCAAATTAAAATAACTCGAGATTTAACCGGTTTCCGTGTAAAGGGAAGAGAAATATTAATTGCATGCAAAACTCGTTGTATCGGTCTGAAAAGTTTCTTCTCAAAGGATCTGAAGTATTCGTGGGGCGATCGGATAGGGATGTTCAAGGGTTATGTTTTGTGTCCAGGGCCCCGATTGTGGTAATAATAACACCTAATCGATAAAACTGTTCATCGAAGCCACAATTCATCGATTGACGTAAGCACAAACAACTCTAGGCCGATATATCTTTCAGAGCATCAGTCGAAACTACTTTAGATTGATTTTTGCAGTCAAAAGTAATTTTGACCGATTATGAGTTTCGACTGTAACATCTCTACACTAATATAAAAATAATAAAGAGAAAAGATTTCATTATAGTCCGAATAGGCTCTAAAACTACTGGATCGATTTGCCAAACTTTTCACCATTACAAAATAAGCGGTTTGAAGATCGCCGGTCAGCTAGTAAAAAGATAAATCGAATACTAAAGCAAAACATAACACATCTAAACAAATCCCACTTTAAACACATCCCTACAGGCCACCAAACTCCAACTCGGGAGTAAACCGTTGAATTCTTGTGCTCATGTAGTACTTGTGTTGGATATGTAGAGAGCTTGTCTAGACAGCGCGGATCAACCGGCTTTCGATATTTCATGTGTTTGATATCTCACCTCTTTTGTAGGGTACGTGTATTGAGGCTGGGTTTCACCATCTGACTTTAACTATAAAATCGTCAAAAATCTGTTAACTCCATACAAAAAATACCGGTTATCGTTAAAATTAGGTGGTGTAACTCAGTCTAAGTATTCTTTATACATTTAGGTAGGTATTATGACAAACGCTCTTTGGTCGCATCGCATGTCCGCAACAGTTCTATGAAAAATGCTGTCCGAGGTCCAAGTATTTATGAAGAGCTGTCTACATAAGATAACATGGGACAGATCCTCATCATTCATCAGGTAGGTACATTTTTTTGCAGATGTATTCAAAGTATTAATAGAGCCAAAGTAATGTAGTATGTACACACAACAAAAAATTGGGAATTATTTTAATTTAATATTATTAAAATGCATTCAATAAACTTTAATTTCTTTAACTTCGAATAAAGGTTTTATCAGATTCATTTAATTAACTTCTATTTTCCAAATACAAGTGAAAATGGATTTAATATTAATACGCTAGTAGAACACGAAATATTTAACTATAAGCATGTGCCAAGTATTTTGTATTTTGATTCGAACCAGTAAAAGTTTGATTTCCAAAAATAATTACCTTAATTGGGCTACATACACTTTGAACTTTAATCACGGGGTCTAATTATGTAAACTAATATCCATTGCATGTTCCATTTAAAGGGAGAGCCAATTTGACCGCGCGAATGAGAAGTTCAAACTAGGTTAGTACCTGTACCAGGTACAAATTGCTACTAATTTAATTGTTTTGGAGTAAAGTTCCTATTTAAAAAGCGCTTTTATACTTCCTATTTAAACCCCACTACTTCTTGAAGACATTAATGCAGGCTAGCTAACAAGAAGCTATATTATGCAGGGTGATTTTGTTATGAGTGACCAAATTTTTAGGAGCTATTCAGATTTAGTAACCTAATCGATTTACGTAAAGAAAATATTTTCATTTCATAACCTTTAAAAAATAAGATATGGGCGAAAACCCGCGAATTAGATTTTCAAGAAGATTTTCGCTAAAAATTCCACGATTAAAAATAATTAAGATAAAGTTGTATTGTTAAATTGTGCTATAGAGCTTATAAAAAAATGGATACTGATTACAAAGTCATCCTGTATGTAGTTTAGGAACTTGCACGATTATATTTCAGCATACCGCACCGCACACTTTCAAAAGTGCCAATAAAATCTCTTCTCCGCTCGACTTCCAGGTATTTTCCAAAGCACATTTTCTTGCAAGCAGCGGTCACAGATTTCCCGCAAACTTTATTTTGGTTGCCTTACACGGATAGGTTACGAGCTAGCTGAATGGTTGCCTGGCGCCGACAAATCCAATAAGAGCCGTGCCTCCAAGAAATTTATGTTATTGACCGGATTATACCGCCTGACGTGTGAGAACTGGGAACTCGGTACAGACCACACAAGCGAGACCCCTGACATGTTCTCATTTCCCCCCTCATTGGTCTCCAAGATGAGGCGAATGGCGAGGGTGAGCAGGTCACGCGTCGTGGACGTTTTATTGATTGTTCCACTGAACACCTTTTTAGACGCGTCAGCTATCGCCCTTCGAGGGTTCCTGTTCTACATATTACGTGCTAAACGGTTTTGGATGCCTTCCATCATGTTTTGATATATTATTTCCCGGAGGGGCAAAGTTTTATAGGAGTTTTCGGATAAAATTATATCGCTGGCTTGGGGATCGCCTTTAATAAGATAAGTAATATTTGCGTGGAACGTGGCTCAAACAATCGTTTGATTTAGTTAAGAGGTAATAAAACAAAGTTGGGTACGAAATGGAAAAAGCCTGAGAGATTGATTGGTCTAGCTAGACATCCTGCAATGTACACAAATTGAAACATTGGTTTTCTTCCACTGTAAATGATTGTCGATTGAATTGAAACTCAAGTTTTTATGTTTTTGTACGTCAATCCACAGATTCCATAAAAAAATAACTGAAAATTTTTTGACGAAACAATAAGGCTGGGTTGCATCATCTTACTTTAACTTTGATAAAGGTCAAAAATCTGTCATTACATACAAAGCACCGGTTATCATCATAGTTACCTATAAAGTTAGGTGGTGCAACTCACCCTAAGTAGGTATACCCTGAAATTCTATTCTAAATTCATGAATAAATTTAAAAAATAAATAAATTGTAAGTACAATATTACTCTTTATTACATAACTTAGTATAAAAAAATAAACGGACTTCGAAAACTCATGACCACTGGACAAAATGCCCGTTAGGATTTGCTGTGACTGACGTGAAATGTATTTGGGCCGCACTCAGCGGTCGGGCTTAATTTCCGCGCGGCGACGGTCAAGCCGGGTAAAAAGAGGATTTTCTATACTATATGCTATAGGATAATACTTAGCTATATCTTCGATCTATGTGCTTACCATGTTACTATGTATGTACGTTAATATGTGTGCTGGCTAGCGAGTACGTCAAAAATCCATTAAGATTTTACTTCGTGAAAGTAGCTAGGGGCGCTGCACAACTTATGTCATTTTTACGCAGTCGCTAGCGAGTACACCTAACGTAAACAGTCAATGTCAGCGTGTTAACTAATGATGGATCAATAATAAACTTAATCTTACTTGAACTCAGACTATTCGTTCAATATTTTACCTTCGCCTTATCTGCACAATATGTTCCTTTGTCAATAAACCGAAAGATTTGTATTCATAATCAATTATAACTGCTTTTATTTCTCAAATATTGATTTCAGTAATAAGACACAAAATAGTTTAGTATGTATTATTTCATAATAAAAAAATCTGTCTTCCATCTAACGTTCAAAATTTCAGAACCACTGCATGATATTAACCTGAAAGACGAAATAAAATTCACGAGTGCACCATATTACTTCGAAATATCGAGGGCTTGAAGCATAAGTTTCCTCTCAGGGAGGGTTTTGTTTAAACCTCCTCTCATCGGCGGGCATAAGGAAGATCGTTGACTAAAGTCGATGTCCATTTATACGGTTTTGATAAAAAAATATGTCGATAGTTTTTTTTTTTGCAGTAACCAACCATAATTTGTTTGCACTTGCATTGAATTTTCATTTCAGTTTGTATACCTATGGTCTGTGCTAATCAGAATAATTGTGGTTAGATATAATATAATTTTTATGTAACTACAATAAATTAGGTATAATTTGATTACTTCCAGGGTTTTTAAAGACGAATAAAAATGGACTTTATTGATCAATCATAAGCAATTACCACCACCCATAGGCACCTGCATAATTTTTCTTTTCATTCTTTTATTTTTAATGATTTTATCTAAAACTTGCATCTTAAGACGCTTAAATTTGTACTTTTATCGATACGTAACATCGACGTCTTACTGCACTAGAAAAGTTTAATAAATAACACGAGCAAATGGCTGGCATCGCTTATTATTTATCGCAGTTTCGAGGGTTGACTTCGACTTGCTTATTCTCATAATGTTGGCAAGATTCTGCACTAAATCATTTGCATTATGGTCATGATTTCTATTAAGTTTTTCGAATGTTATTACTCTAACGCTCGTTTTCGCAAAACTTGCAAAGGAAAAATATTTTCGATAACATAACTGAATCTACAGTTTTCAGTACTGCTGTTAGACAGCTAAGGTACGAGTACCTCGATTGAGTATCATTAATTAGGATAACATTTATTACAACAAAAATAAACACTAGGCTGGATTTACCTATTAGTGACGCAGTTTCATGAAGTAGAGCCATAGTTTAGATCAGACATGTCTTTATGATTTTCAAGTATATTAAATGTAAAGATAATAATGTTATGGCTTGATTACGATTTAATGTCTTTCCCGACCATAATAAGCCGGGTCTCTTCAAGAATCTCTCATTGAAGAGGCAAAGAGGAACAGTGAATATTACAAGGCAGGTATGTACTATCCTAGACTGCATCTTATTTAACATTAGGTGCATGTGATTGCAGTCAATTAAGTACCTGTTTTGTTCTTTATAAAATTTCATGTTTCAGCAATACTTACTTATTACCACATTTTTAAAACTCGAAGCCGGTATTATTTTTATAACTCGATCTTCCATATCCAAAAACAAAACACATTACCTTCGCTTTCCTTATTTCACAGTCGGCATCAAACCGAACTGGAAGCCGGGCCACTTTCATCAGTTCCGGGCATTTGGCGGGGATACATAAATCCGGGCCTTTGATCAGCCCCTACAGCTCCCTTGGGATAAGGGGGACACCACGTGAGGAGATAGAGATCAGGCGCTATGTGGGACATGGAGATTTGATGGCCTCTACACCTTTTGATAGAGTACGATAGGACTTTCATGCGATTGCTAAAAACATATTTTCTGTCAAAACTTACCTTTGTAACGCCCGTATTCACAGGGTGACACACAAACCAATCACAGAACTGTATTCAACGCTGTGCCTTCCATTTGCTGCTTCACTTAAGCAAGCATCGTTTGTGAATACGAGCGTTATTCGTGAATGTGATGTTTACATGACATGGTCAAGGAAAAACCTTTTATGTTAGTAACGTTCATAGCTTTAATTCTTCTTTATTTCTTTTTTTTTTTTAGTAAAACATCAAGCTTAGCCCTTATTTCGCATCATTCTACTTCTCCTAAAATAAAATATGGCAAGATTTATTTTCCCAACCACATCTAAAATCAGTCGAAAACCTATTTAGTCTATCTACTCACAAAGCAATTGACAGCCAACAGAAAAACAACAGGGCACAGATGGAGATTCCATGACCATGACGACCAGTCGCCTTCAAATGACGTAATCACGTCGAGGGTCCTGTCACATGCATTAAGCGCGGGAGGTGTTACTGGCGGATTGTTAGTGGAGATTGTAAATCTTCGCGCCTGAATAACTTTTTGAAGTTTTCTTCGAAGATTTTTATTTTGTGTGTGTATAAACTTTATCGAGCGCATCTTAATATACGTAGATGATGTTATTGGACTAGATAGAGTTCAGATGATGAAGATTTAATCCCAAAAGCTTTATCAAAATTTTTAAAACATTTACAGACTTAAATATATTTATTAAGTTTGGTTTGTTTTGCACCAAATACATTGTTACACTATTCAATTCTGCCGTTTGTAACGTTACATTACAGAGTTACATACATTTTCAGGTGAATTAAGACCTTATTTGTATGCAATTAGAGCACACCTAGTTTGCCATGGTAATCTTTTACCAATCAACCTAGAAGTCCCATGAGACCCAAGGCAACCATCTCAATAACAAAAACATGCCAATCCCATAACTCCATAAATCATTTACATACAAACTCGCATCCATATTCAATCGGCACATTGTTTAATTGTATGAGCTTAGAAAAAACCCATACAAAGCTGTTGGGTAAAATGATTGCATGTGACCATACATTAATTAACATCGACAGCTCATTTCTGTTGCAAAATAGCTTCTATTCCAAGCACTTAAGGACTCACAAAGTTTAGCTTGAAGTATAAATGTTTGAGGACAATAATTCATTAGGGTCATCGGGTCCAAAGAAAGCCCCAGGTAAAGGGCAAGCGATTAATAACTTAATTACCACCTCTTAGAAGTCCTAATGAGTTGACCTGCGCGTGAGCAAACTATAGGAGCGTGGGTAAATGATTGTAATTATGGATCTATTACATTGTTTCGTAGTCATAGTTACATAGTTGTTCTTTGGTGTGAATATTGACTTCCTGAAAGCTATTTAAAACATCCATGTGATTATTATATCATCAAATAAATTAGTCTATAAATCAGTGTTGGACTCTCTGCATTCAAAAGTTTTAGGTTCGTTTCCTAAGTGGTGAAACCTTCTACCACACATGGTCCACCCAGAAGGTGGACCGACGACCTTTAAAAAAGGCAGCAGGAAGGCACTGGATGCAGGCCGCTACCAACCGGTCAATATAGAAATCATTGGGGAGAGGTCTATGTTCAGCAATGGACTTCCTATGGCTAAAATGATGATGAAACTAGTACTCAGGATTATGATGTGCTTGGGGGCTTCCATGAGGGCTACCATATGTTAGCACTACTAGCAAGTGAACTTACTAGTCAGTGGCGCCAACTAGTGGACGCAAATGCGATACCTTACTGGGTGTGCTAGATACAGGTGAGGCAAAACCCTACCAACTGAACAATGTATGTAAACAACAGTACCGAATAACAAACAACCTGCAACCTGAATTTTACGATTCGGAACCAAACTGCACAAAGTTCTATACAACATTAATTCAACATAAACAGTACAAGTAGTCAACAATTAGCCAACAAGACCATACCCAAGTACAGTCGGCGCCGAGTTGAAATTTATGGGCGACTGGTAGCACTTTGTTTATAGATTCTGCACCTTATCACGAGGGAATAAGATCGAAAATTTAATAGAAATTAGTACATTCCTGTGCATCTGACTGTACAGTTAGAGATGGTATCCTTCCGTTTGGCCAAATTACTTTTCGCCAAATTTCACTTCGCAAACAACTTATCGCCAAAGTTTCATTTCCCAAATGAACTTTTAGCAACTGTTCTTTTCGCAACTAATTCATTTGGTCAAATTATCATTTGGTAAAATTTTACTTGGCAAATGTTTATATAGCAAATGTTTTATTTTGCCAAATATTATATCCCAAATAATTTGTTTGGTCAAATTGACACTTCGCATACTTACCCACCGTTACCCACAAATCAAAGCATAAGGCACATGATCATGGTTTTCACAAGAATTTTATGTAAAACAAAGAGATTTCAGAAAATAGTATGGTTGCAAAAAGTAGGTATTGCAGAAAATAGTAGGTTAGGTTAGGTTAGAACAGTGACCCTTAATGCGCGAAGGCGAGCGAAGCGTGCCGCGGCAAATTTCGATAAAGAGAATGAAATAAGAAAATTAATTAAGAACAAATTTTATATTAACTACCCACTAAATAATAACCATAAGCTAATTTGTATCCATTCTATGCACCAATCAAATTATTTTGTAAATAGTTTATCATGAAATATTTTTGCCAAATGAAACATTTGGCAAAACATACTTTGCCAAACAATAATATGCCAAAAACGACATTTGCGAATTAAAAGTTTGCAATAAGTTGTTTTGCCAAATGAGAATTTGCCAAATAAAAATTTGCGAAACGTTGTTTGCGATGTGATAATTTGGGAAACGTTTTTTGGCCAAACATTAGTAATCCGTTAGAGATAGTTCCTAGGTAAAACTCCCGGAACAAGAGAAGTAGCCAAATCGTTAGACTTTAACCGAAGCGTCTTACGGGGAGGTTTTTAGGGGTTTTTTACTTACCTACTCTACTTATTTCTCCGAAAACTATGATGTCCTATTTTGATACTTTAAAATTTGACAGAATGATGCTAGTTTCATCAGTGTTATATGTGCAACGGCTTACTCAAAAATACAAATCTCGAGTAGAGGAAAATGAATGTTTGATCCATTTATCTAGGGAGGCTTTAAGCTCTATAACATCACCCTATTGTCAATAGGGGCGGAATAGTAAAGAAAAATGTTGCAAAAACGGGAAATATTATTTAAAATCTTGCTGAACCTACAAAACTAGGTTGCAGGCAACGAACGTGTCTAGATGGTTGTGTGACTACCACCTAGCTAGAGAGAGCATCCGTTACTATACCTAGACAATCCCTTGCTAAAAACGTCACGACTTCTGAAGTTACTCTGGATTCTGAACTGAAACTTGTTATAACACGTTTTGTTTCGAGATACCTACCAGTGTCAAAAATTACATTTACCTAGTTAGCTATAAAATGTATCTTTTTGCGAATTTTCGCTATGGGAAGAGCGCTTGCTTATCCTAAAATACAGGGCTCTGCCCTAACTTAGGAAGCAAAGCTCAATGTTTTTAGAATCATAATATTTTGTAAGATACATTAATGTCTGTACTTAAACATTTGTTGCTTGTTTTTATATGCATGTACCTACTTACTTTTGAATAAATAGATTTGTATTTGTATTTGTAGATATCTTGAAGAAATGTTCGTAACTCGATCACCTTCCGGAGAAAGTTAATAGGTTAAGGCGGCGATACACATGCAAGAAAACAGTAAAGTAGCTTGCATGCATGCTTGTCCACGGCATGTGCAAATTACTGGCACAATGTGGATATACTTGCATGCCATTTGCGTTCTTGTACGCCGCTATTTCCAAGTAAAAAAATTTAAAATCAAATGTTGTGCGATTGTCTCGCTCGCAAGATGCAGGCATGTCAGTTAGCGTAATATACACAGTGACATTTGGTGGAACATGCTACGTGCAAGTTATGCAACTGGTAAGGCTGAGTCGCACTATCTTAGTTTAACTTTGACAAAACGTCAAAAATCTGTCAAACTCCATACAAAAAGCATCGGTTATTTTTATTGTCACGGTTAAAATAAGGTGGTGCAACTCAACCTAAGTGTACCAGTTACTGCCATGCTGCCGTGCTAGCGATATCAGCAGTAACTCCATTTTTTGGCAAAACTACCATGAGCTCTATCAGATGAGTTGACAGGCGTTTTTTAACAGTAAAAAATTGGAGTTACTGCTGATATCGCCAGCTTGGTAGCATGTGTATCGATGCCTTTACTATGAAAGTGAATACAGAACCACCTCGGACTGAATTTATAATGCAAAAACACTGACTGCGCAGTGCCTACCTACGTACGTAATGTCAATCTGACACTAGAAAGAACATTATAATAGACAGCCTTGCAATATCGGCATTAGATATTCCATAAATTAAGAGTACAACGTAAAATGCAATGCAATACTTCCCGTTTTATGTGTTCCGTCTTGGAAAATTCTAGAATGCTGGTGGCCAATATTGAGGTACACATAGGGTTTCTGATTTCTCGACTTATTTTTTTTCCCGAGTTTCGAGAATTCTCGAGGCCAAAGTCTCGAGTTTTCTCGGGTCTCGAGTCTTTTAATGAAAACTGCTGAAATCGGTTGAAGTTTAATAAAAAAAACAGGTTTTTTAAATCTAATATAGCTACTTTTATGCACAACAATAAATATTAAAATTTAGTACCACTTATTTTGGTAAGGAAAGAAACAAAAAATAAAATCTTCTTTCATAATTAATATTTACTAATAATCATAACAAAAGTCATAAAGTCGCGTGTACTTTAAGGATAAATAACAATAAAAATCTGGAGCTACAATTGAATCACTCGTTTTCTAAACAACATAAGTCCAAATAGCAAAATTACCTTCAATAGATTTTTTTATGAACAAAAAAAACTTTATTTTTTTTAAATTTCTTACAGATGACGACTTGAATAAACTTTACGAGGAGGCACGAGTACCTAACCTAACGTCTGTTACGTAAGGTAACTGTCTAGTTAACAAATTATTCAGTCTTTAAATCAGTCAGAGTTAAACATATGTGTACATAATAAATACAGTATACTCGTTGGTGAACATTATTACTTAGTTTAGATTGATATCATTATTTGCAAATCAAATCAGTTAAAAAGGAAAGACTAGGCCAGTTTAAAAGCAACGTTGACCTATTAAATAATTAAAAACTTACTTTTGACTAAGAAAATAGGCTTTCAAGAATATTAAAGCTTCAAAATCGAAACTCGAGAATTCTCGAGCTCCGGTAATTTTTTTCTCGTCTCGAACAAAGCCAAATTTCTCGAGTTTTCTCGAGTTCGAGAAGGCTCGAGCAGAAACCCTAGGTACACACAATGGCCTCAACAATTAAATAAGAGATGTCAGTATAGAACTGGTATAGAAAGCTACCAGCATCTGATATGGATCCGGTTCGGTTAATTGTGTTTGTTAAGGAAGACAACGTTGGGTTTTCTAATACTAAAAGCCTATGCGTAAGTATCTATAAATCTTGTTCGTCTCTCTTAAGCTTTTCACGGCATGAGGCGAAGTCTTTAGAATTATAATTTTAATCTTCGATGTTTCTTTACGAGATCAAATCAGAAATGAGCAGATCCGTAAACGAACTAAAGTCACTGGCATAGCCCGAAGGATTAGTAAGCTGAAGTGGCAATGGGCAGGGCACATAGTACGCAGAACTGACGGCCGATGGGGCAGCAAGGTTCTGGAGTGGAGGCCACGTACCGGAAAACGCAGCGTGTGACGTCCACCCACAAGGTGGACCGACGACCTGATAAAGGTAGCAGGAAGGCGCTGGATGCAGGCTGCTACCAACCGTGCGATGTGGAAGTCATTGGGGGAGGCCTATGTTCAGCAGTAGACGTCCTATGGCTGAAATGATGATGATGATAATTTTAATCTAACCCAATAGCATAAACACACACTTTACGTATTTAGTAAAATAATAAATAGTGGTCTATTAGTTGTAATTATATTTAATTAATCCGCAAGCAAATTAAAATCAGTCTTGAAAGTAACTATCAAATTAAGGCAATTATTCTCAAAATCACGCAATCCATATAACGAAACTCCACTAAATATCCTTTGATGTCCTCACAAATAATTCTCGTTAGTACCAGAACTATCAACGTAATTATTAGTAATGGTCTCTAATTAATTCCACTCGTAAATAACATTGTAATGCGCGTACGCACTTATCTATGCTTATTAGACGGAACGAGGCCTAATTGATGTCATCGTCTGGCCGATGCCGTCTGTCAGTCTTATGTCATGTCCTAGATGAAATGTGGGCTATTAATTTTACGACAAATGACAAACATTCTACATTAGTTGCATCACTTTAACTTTAACCGTAACTATAACTTTAACCGGTGTTTTTGTATGGAGTTTAACAGACTTTTGAAGTTTGTTATAATAAATGGTGCAACCCATGATTGTGTTACCACAAACCAAAAATTTTTCACTTCCCGTTAAAATTAAAGTTTCCTTACAATAGTCGTATCTAGGGCTTGAATACCGGAATTCCGGAATTTCGTAACTCCGGAATTTCGGATACATTTTTTCCGATATTTCAATTCCGGAACTGAAGCCAATATCGTATTCCGATATTGAAATTTTTCATAAATTATTTTAAGTTTTCAAAACGTTTAAGTATCAAAATAGGTTCTTAGATAAGAAAGTCCTTGAGATATGTATTCGCAACTTTATTAGTAATAATATTAAAGAGGCAATAGGGCGAAACCAAAGCTCCAAAATGTTCGATAGAGACAACTCTAATGGGCGAAGCCAGCTGAAGAGAGCGGATGATAGAGTAAAACCTGTTAATAGCTCAGCCACAGGACAGTTCCAACAGCTAAGCTAACTCGACACTATACCGAAGATTAGCCGGACATCAGCCCTTACGTGATTAGGATGGCTCTCAAACAGCTAAAGAACAAGAAGGCACCGGGTGATGACGGAATAACCTCGGAGCTTCTGAACGCGGCAGGTGATAAGCCGATACTGAAAGTCCTTCATAGACTGTAACTCCGTCTTACTCTAGGGAATAATGCCAGAGCCGGAAGCTATATATGGCGCCGGAAGCTATATATGGGCGTCGTCCGCTCCATGGCCCTTTATGGAGCCCCTGTGTGGTTTGACGCCCTTCCTGGAGAAAACGCCAAAAGGCTCCTTGCTGTCCAACGGCTCATGGCAACAAGAAAAACGCCAAAAGGCTCCTTGCTGTCCAACGGCTCATGGCAACAAGAGTGGTGCGAGGTTACCGCACCATCTCGACAGACGCAGCCCTGGCCTTAGCCGGAACCCTACCCTGGGATCTCGACTCCCTGGTCCTCGCCGCAGTTTTTCAGTGGCGAGGAGACCAAAGAGCTCAGGATCAGCGACCAGCACCCAGAGAGGTCGAGGCACAGAGGACGAGACATGAAGATGTCGCCATAGAGACATGGAAGCGCCGTCTGGCCCAGAGTAAATCAGGCCGTCGTACCATAAACGCCATACATCCGGTGTTGGAGGAGTGGGTACGGCGGCAACATGGTCGTCTCTCTTATAGAGCGACCCAAATACTAACTGGCCACGGCTGTTTCGGCGACTATCTATTTCGGATAGGACGGGAGCAAAGTGCCACTTGCTGGCATTGTCGAGAGGGCACCGAGGATTCCGCGCAGCACACACTTGAAGTGTGCCAAGCTTGGGTGGCAGAGCGCGAAATCCTCGTGGAACAGGTAGGACAAGAACTCTCCTTACGGGCCATCCTGCCTCGTATGCTAGAGAGCCCAGATGCATGGCATGCGGTGCTCCACTTCTGTGAGGAGGTCATGTCGCAGAAAGAAGCGGCGGAGAGGGAGCGAGAGGCCTCGCCTGACGCTCCACCGAACCGTCGCCGACGTCCAGGACACCGCAGGAGACACTACCATCTCCATGCCCCCTCTTAAGGGTCCTCGGCTACTAGACACGGGGGTGTTTGGTGGCCGCTAAAGGAGGACCCGTGGCGGCGGCGCGCGCATGTGTTCACGCGCACCGTTAGCGAAGACCAGGGGAGGTACTACTCCCCTGAAGCCAGTCGTGGCTTGCTCAAACAGAGCGAGCCACAGTCCGGGGCGGAGCCGCGAAAGAATGTCTAGGCCGTCTAGCTCGGACAATGACTCGCAGCTCCGTCCCAAAGACTTTGGGAGGACACCGTCAGGTTTTAGTAAGTAGGCCGTGCCCATCTGGTAGGGAGAGCCTTACATAACCCACTGGTTCCCCCGGGCCAGTGGGTATGCAATTTCATGCATTTCCTGACGAAAAAAAAAAAAAAGGGAATAATGCCAGAGGCACGGAAAAAATGCTTGATGGTGTTTTTCTTTAAGAAAGGGGTAAAAGCCTTATTAAGGAGAAAGCATAATTACAGACCCATCTGGGTTCTGACTCTGAGTCATGTCTACAAGCTGTTTTTGAGAGCCATCACGAATAGTCTCGCGCGTAGGTTCGATGACCTATAGTCTCTCGAGGAAGCCAGTTATCGAAACGTTTACACTACCATATACCGCATCTATACGGCAGGTTATACAGAAAACAGAAGAGTCTAACTTGCCTATATGCTTGGCGTTCTTAGACTATGAGAAGGTCTTTGAGCCTGGCTGAACACGAGGGCGATTCCTCTACGATTCCTCTGCAGCGAGCTGTGAGGCAGGGAGATGTAATATTATTATTATGTCGAATTCAACTATTCATAACATNCAAGCCCTAGTCGTATCATTGATATTATGACACTGAAAGTTCCAAAAGCCTAAATAAATTACAGCAACAATTACTTAAAACTTTCAGTCTAAAGAAAATAGCCAATAAAGCAAAGAATCTCAAGGTCTGCAGTCTCTTGAAAGTCTCAAAGAACAAAAGACTATCATTACAGACTGTAAAATTGAAAGATGTACTTTACCGAACTTAAAAGAGCTCTCGATACCAAAATTTGTGCCTTCGTAAATGGTCAGTTAAAAAGGCATTTTTCGTAATTTCATTACAAAATAACACGGTATTGAGCTCCATTAAGTAAGCATCCACAAGTTTGTAACAACTAACCCACATTTGCAGTAAATTGAATAATAATCGTGATAACACCGGCATGGTAATCGCCGTCGAGTGGACATTGGACCTACATGATTTACAAGATCCATGGTAATAATCGTCACTTTCTATGGTACAAGTTACTGGTTTGTAACGAGGGTACTAAAAATTAACTGAATTTATTTAAATACTGTATTGGTTGTCTCTACTGTACTTAACAAACATTTGCGAATATGTTCGATGCATCTGTATTATTGTATACTGTAGCAATATAAAATTGTACTGTAGTGTAGTAGGTAGTATTTGCATTTTTTTTTTGCTTAGTTACACATTATTTAGCAGATGCAGTGCTTTTCTTTAAGTGATGGGGCACTTATACATGTAATTTTGGTTATGTATTTTAAATTTTAATGTACTCATTGTTGAAAAGCCAAAATAAATAAAAAAACCGCTGCTAGTTCCATCTTGGCACATGGATGTAGAGTAAAAAACATATAGTTACATCGTGAAGACTGGGACAGTGTGAATGACGGATCGTGAGGTTGCTGCGCATCATGCGGTCAAACTCGGCCGGCGTATCATGGGATTCATCACGGGATTCGAATCAGATGTTGACATGAAGCTGTTAGATACGATGGTTGGGAACTGAAAGGTATAATGCAAATAGAAACTAGTATTTTTAAAGTAAAACAGTTGACATTGATACCTAATTAGCTAGTGGATTGAGTAAACCTTATGTGATTACAATAAATACTGAGATTAGTTCTATTTCTGTTTGTGTAAATTTTTATCTTACCAAGTCTACTCGTATGTACTATTAAAGGCCGGTCGATCAATTCTCATAAGGCCCGATTTTCCAATCGTCAGATATCTTTTAACTGAAGAATATCCTTGTCATTTTGACACATTTCCCATACTAAAACTGTCAATGTGCCAAACTTATTCTTCAGTTAAAAAATATCCGACGAATGAAAAATCAGCCCTAAATAAAACACTGGATACTCAACTTTCACAGTATATTGCCTTATTTTATCTTACTGCACTTAGCACAAAAGCGCGCGGAGTCGTCTCCGCGCGTCCCTCTATTCTCACGTTTGATTCTCGTGTGACATTGACGTATTGTCAATGTCACTATGACAAAATCAAAAAATCAAAATCAAAAATATTTATTCAGTTTAGACCACAAGTGGCACTTATGAACGTCAATAGAAAATAATAAAGAAAGAAAAGGTAGCCCTTATGGGGCACTTTACATGTCTCCTTATCTTTTGGGCCCTACAGCATCTCATTGGCCACAGCGATACCGTTATTTTAACGTTTTAGATTTTTCATAATTAACAGTAGGTACATTACTTTTGAAATGCAAGTCTGCAAGTACGGACATATTAACTGATATAGTGTAAATTTTTGGAACAGGCATTATTCATGTGCTGTGAAGTTGTATTGGTAACAACACCTATTCAAAGTCTCACTAAGGCATAGATAAACCAGTTAGTCCCTAATTTGGTACCGCTAACTGCTGTAAGTTTGCTAACACACATAATTTAATGTTAGGACTTGTATTACAGAAGCTCCCGTCCCTCCAAGTACTTGACAATACTTGACATTGTCTGGAGAGCTCAGGACGAATCCATAAAAACGCGACAACACAATTGCTGTGCTGTAAAAAATAGAAACAAAGTGTTTGCAGCTCGGTTAGCACTCTTACAGCAAGTGGTAATAGCGTGTTTCGTTTGAGCACAAATCAATTTTGCTTATTGACAATGACAAACAGTAGGTATCTCCGCGCTACTTCGTTTCGTTTGTCTGACACCAAAAGCATGATAATGTAATAGATAGATCCATACAAAGTTCCATTGTTGGCGTTTCGTTCATACGTTTCAGCCAAATGACGTCCACTGCTGGATAAAGACCTCCCCCAAGGATTTCCATAAAGTTTGGGTATTTGAAAGAAAGCAAAAACAACACTTCGGTAACAAAACAACAAATCAACACTATCTTTACTTTGGAGGTGTTTCTAATTTCAGGTCCTCTTATACTTTTTGTTCCTAAATGAAGCCATTGCACTTCTCTCAAATCCAATCAATATCTTCACTAAAATTCGTCAAAATTGGCTCAGCTATTTAGGCGTGGCAAAACTAACAAAGAGACAGAGGAAATTCCTCTCCCATTTACATGAAAATTGAAAACACAAAGGGCTACCTCATTATTATTTGATATCAAACGCCAGTTGTGAATGTAACTCGCGGTAACCTACATAGAGTTTACGCAGATTTCTCCGATGAAACAAGACAGGCTAGTCCATGGGATCCCAACATTACAATCAATTTATGGTCACAACACAATCCCACGGCTATTTTACAAATTTACAACAGTCATTAGGTACATTGTTAAATATCAAACGAGCGCATTGTAGACGTTCGCCGTTTAATGCAGTTGGAATGAACAAAACTGCAATAACCCAAGTAACATAATCGGTTCTAACAAAGAAAGACAAGATAGTTAAGCCTAACGACAGCTTTAAACACTAGCTCTTAACTGTGCAATGCGAAAGTACGGATTCGTCTCTGTCCCACTAGTTACTTTACTTCGAGTTGGAGCGAGAGGGGTAGTGGAATAAGAATTTATAGTAGGAAGTCCTGTCTAGTTTCATTTGCGGATGTGCCTGGGCTATGGCGGGCACGTCCTGCGGGCGAGGCTAGTCTAGAATCGTTACGATGTCCGCCATATTGGTTGGCGGCCTCTCTTTGCCAGTTATGGGGAAAGAGTTATGGTTATGGGAGAGATATGATAAATTAAGGTATGGTGTTTAATGAAAAGTTTTATTACTTTCTATTTTACTAGCTCACTTCGTAGAATAAATAGGTAAATCAGCCATACATCTCCAAGAAGATCCAACAACAAGTTTTTGTACCTACTTCGCTTGAACGATTTTTGTTATTATTCGCCGCCATATTACTTGCTAGTACGAGTATATCATAGAGCGTGAATCAATTACTATTAGTTAATTTGTCATTGTGACCATATTTATAAAAGAGTTATTTATAATTGGAATAAAGTTCATGTTACGTAAAAAGCGTTCAATAGCGGCATCACACTCACAACTCCCTCCTTATCCAGTAATTCGATAACAACATTTGAGTTAAACTTTGTAACGTACCATCACTCAATCTCCAACTTTAAATCTTCACAGACAAAGTTCATAATAGTTACGCGATTCTAGTATAATAAAAAGGATCAATTACACACTACTCGCCCGTTGAGCGATGGGGTGTATTTATGTCAACTCGATAGTGAAATGCATTACATCGAGATACGAGTACTCGATACGGAATCGATTTGGGGAGCCACTTGGAGCAGTTAATAACGCTTTGTTAGTGCCAATCGAGTGGAGTGTGGTTTTCAGTTTCGTTTTGATAGAACAGAGGGACATGTGAATCGAATCGATGTCATACAGTTGATGTTAAATTAACGGGTTTTAGCTACAATGTTTTCAATACAGTTTTTAATAAGTTTGTAAGTAGATAGGTGTAAAAACTGGCACTAATCCGATTCTAGCGCTTACAATCTTTTGAGTATCGAAATATTTTTCTAAAATCTCTCCTAAAATTAATTTATCGAATTTGAATTTTATTATGGGTGAGACTAACTACACTGGCCTGCAAAAACAAATGACTACGAAACTCTATGACATAGATAGAGCAAACAAACCAATATCCTTGAACGCTTCAAACATCGGGCCTTGTCTGCGATATTCTATCACACTGGGCTCCAAAGTAGATGTTCTATCTCCGGACCGGACCTTCATAATCGTGCGAACATATTCGCGCCCTTCATTCGGTGCATCCGTCACATAATGACAGCCCTACGATCTAAGGACGATAGGGCTGCCACTTCTATAACATTTATATTTTGAAACAGTAGTTTCTGAGTTTAGATTAAATAAGAGTTAAATTATGTGATTTCTAGCTTGATAGCCCATTTATCGTGCAAGGCTTTAGTCTATACAATAACATCACCCTATAGCCAATATGGGGCGAAACAATACTGAAAAATGTTGAAAAAACTCGCGGGCACAGCTAGTAGTATCAATAAAATTAAATCAGCTTCCAAACGGAGCACAAAATCAGCAAATTCAGAATTATGACCAGCCTACTCCATAAAAATAATTTACACCACACTATTTTACACTTTTATGTCCTTTTCTAATTGCAACAAGCTGTACAACGGTCGTAAGACGTTACAATTACCCTGATGACTTTCAAGAAATCAACGGCCAGTAAATAACAATCTGTACAAGCAACTACATCATAGATTTTAATCAAACGAGACTTTTAAATGATCTCATAGACTAGAAACCACCTCAGTTTATACGACTTTGTTGAAAGCATAGACCACTCTGTATGCGTCATGTGAGTTATAAATTGCTGTATTTGATTGAAAAAGAGTTTCTTCCGCCACTTAATAGCCCTTATATGTTGTCCCGAAGTGGTAATAGGGTAAGCTATATTTGGGACGTGTATAAGAAGTACCCTGGAAAGGACCTATGTACTGAATAAAGTACCTATGTATTTGATTTGATTGCACTAGGTACTAGGTAAACGAAATGTGTCAGTGTCACCCGCAAATAATCGTGAGTCTGAAGATTAGCATTATTTTATTAATTACACACGACTAACGACATGCTATTGACGATATGATACATCCTGGCTATGCAGAAGTTGCAATGGTGGTAACGAGTGGTGATATACCTAAATTACAACAAAAATTACAGCTAATACTGACGTCATATTTAAAAAAATACCCGAAGACACCACAAGTTTTTTATTTTATTGATCTAGTACGACTTCTATTGAATTATAGTACGGCATCTATTGAACCACTGGTCTATGTTGAAACCAGGCTGATAATATGTTAAGGGCCTGTTTTGCTGTATCCTGATAAGGCATGTCAAATAAGTTTTGATTAGAAATGTGTTTGTTAACCCTATAACATCGAACGATTGCGTGTTTGATCTAGCGGGCAATGGATATTCGAGGACTTAGGGTTGTCGCATATAAGTAATTAAGTAAATAAAGTATTTTACACAAAAGTGTCATTATCATCATCAGGTCATTTTGTCGTTTAGTCTCTACTATAGGATACTGCTCGCTCTCTCCAATTTATCGGAGGCAAAAAATGGAGGATTTCGCCTACAATCCCTACGCAGCAGCTAACCAGTTGTGGAGACTGGAGACCTGATATCAACTCTTACGACATCCATAGGATGAATGGGATAATTATTCCTATTCTGCTCTGCCAAAACTACATAGCTTGAACAGCAAATTCACCGCATTTCATGCATCATCTTTCCTGTAAACTTAGTGCTACACATATTCCACATAATGTAAACTGTAATACATTAGAATGTCTATAAATAAAGCATAAATAATAATAAAACAAATTAGTGCTAGCTCCAGGCAATCTAGAAATGGCGCAAACGCACTTCAAGGCAAATAGACCACCCGCGATATAGGTCAATGACTTAGATGCTGGCAGCTGATAGTTCTCGATTTGATAGCAGAAGACTCGGGTTCAAGACCCGAGATGGGAGAGTTTTTAATTTATTACGCAAAATAAATTGTGCAAACTTAAATTCATATGAGATAACACTTAAGATAAATAATTTTGTGCAAAACACATGCGTAATCAAAAAAGATATTTTTTAACTAAACATATTTTTGTTTCACGTTAAGAGGAAAAGGTACACAAGGTGACTTTGGCTCTTTTTATAAGCTTTCAAATGTAAAGAAGACGCTGCAAAACAGAAGTTTTCCAGAACAGCTATATTTATTGCTCATTAAGATACGAACGTCTACAATGACCTACGATACTCAACCTCTACCTTAGGTAGGTTGACTAATGTCTGATTATTTCTTGTATACCTTACTTGGAAAAGAACTTTAAAATACTTTCTTAAAACTTATTTTTTCACAGCCCTACCCAATCCAGTCGGTCACGGCCCAAACGAGCGCTGTCAGGGTTGACACCCGCGATTTGTCCGACGACCGCCCGACGTCCGGTGGCGGCAATTGACGCATTTGTCAGACATCATTCGAGGGACAAGTGTAAGGTCCCTTCTAACGGAGGCGTTAACCCGTGGATGGAAGCGAGTTTGATGTATTTACTCAATCAAGCTGGGTATACAAGCTTGTCATGTTTTATTTGTGCCATAAATTCAGAAGAAAGAGCAGAAAATCGACTTGGTCCATAAATCCAGAAGAAACAACAGAAAATCGGCTCTTCGATTGCTAGTGCCTTTCAGAATCTGCGATTGCTGAGGCAATTTTGATTAATGAAACAAAAGTAATACTTATTATGTAAAGACAACAAGCATCATAGCAATGCTGTTCGTTTTATTTAATTACCTCTAGATAATTCCATGACATTTTAAGACTAGAAGAAACCGATAGAGGTGAAGTGATTGTTTTAAAAATTGTCTTACAGGGTGTCAGACTATCTATCTTTCACCATGAAACCATGCTAATAACGATGCATGATTACATGTTTATCACTAGATATACTAAGTTGATTGATACACACGTAAATGAACGAGGTAGAGCCAATATTATGTTTAATCGTTTCTCGGAATATACCCCCGGAGATACAGAAAAGTCAAGGTTTCTCCAAAATTTTCATCTTAATTTATACATCCACGAATACAGAACAATTTCACAAAATACTCATCGAATTATCCAAGAGCGAAGCCCTTCAACCTTTACATTTTAATTAATTGCCAAATTCAATTACGTCTTACAGAACGAAATTAATTTACAAGTACAGTGGCACTTGTAAGATAATTTCTTGGCTCAGAACTTCCTAGGTTATTTGTTAATGAAAAAATATGGACGATTTGAATACGACTTAAATCAAAATGTGCTTACGAGTATTGTGCTCTTGTAGCATACCCCTTGGGGTTTTCTTTCATGGTGTACGCGTTAGAGTTGAACTCTTTCTACTTTAAGATCGGTAATTTAATTTGATCTTTTCGTCCAAGAGATCCTGAATTAATTTAAACCCATCAGAAAACTTGTTATAACAAATCCTGAAGAGAAATTTCAAACCGAAAAGGGGGACTTTTCATTTTCTCACATTAAAACCAAGTAGGTAACTCATTCCATCTCCCATACATTGGAATCTATCCAATTATGTACAGCATTTAGAGATAAAACAGTTAAAACTCTATCTACAACATAGTCACGAAATAACCTTACCTACTTCTTTAAAAATACTTGAGGATCGAATACGAAAGAATAGCTATAAAAGAGAGGACCTATTCTCCTCCAACACAAAGCAGCATCGAACCTTTCTACAAAACGGGCAAGATAAATTAAAGTGCTTATACAGAGAAATCTAGATAACTGGGACGGACAAATGACTGACGTTTTTTTCTAATCGTATAAAGTGACCTATTAGTTTCGAGAAGTTTTGTACCGATGACACAAAAACTGTCTGGCGATCAAAAGGACGAAGAAAAAATTGGTCAAGTTCCGAAACCTGCGATGTGAGGGTCCCGTATTATAAATGCTCTTTCGTTTGTTTTAGCTACACGTCTACAGCTAAAAAAGTCTTGTCCCAGCAGGATTTAAATTTCTTTAGATATTTTGAATGTCAACTTCATGTACCTATTGTCTATAAATTTATAGTATGTAAGTAGATATTTTTAGTTACATATTTTTAAACGATGCGCCGAATCAATTTTACGAAGCTTAGATGTTTATTACAGGTATGTATCTAAATATGTTGTTTTCATTATATCACAATGTTAAAACATAGCTTATAGGTAAAACACAATAGTTTTACACAGTGTATTAAAAATATTTTTTCACGGAACCCTAAAATAAAAGTCTTCATAAAAATAATTATCTTGATATCCGAAAAAAGCGACTACACGCTCCAGTAAACAAGTGCCTAGAAATAATCTTACCATTCAGAAGTTCTAGACTGGTTGCCGTCACCAAGTATATTGCGATACTGACCTGTAACAAAAAGTTCCATTATTACAACCTTTTTCTACTGAAGTACTGAAATAAATTGCACAGACTCGAAGGATATTTGCGAAACTTTTTTTGTTTAACATTATTGCTTTTAATCTGGTTATTATAGCATCAAGAATGTAACTGTAGAGCTTATACATTATTTTTAGTTAAAGACTTATTTAGAACTTATCTGTCAGATAAATAAATACCTAATAAATATCCATGGACATTTTACACTACGCTTCTAGTCCCAAACTAAGCAAAGCTTGTACTATGGGCACTAGACAATGGATAATACTTTTTTTAAACCACAACTTTTAGTTTGGTCACCGGTTACAACAGTTCAGCAACCTTTATAAATTAAATATAATTCAGTTACAGACAACTATTTCTACAGCAAAAAACGATGAAACTAACCTTAGATCTCGTAGAAGTATTTACTTAACCGAAAACCCATTTTAATTTAGTCTGAGTACTTAACTAGAAGTTTCGACTCTGCGTCAATAAAGGTACAGAGAATTATATCAAAATCTATTTGCAAAGGAGATCCTTCAAAGTGAGAACATTATTTAACCAACCGCCTCTGTGGTCTAGTGGTAAGACCACCTGCTTCAGACGCAGAGGTCCCGGGTTCGATTCCCAGTGGGGGCAGATTTTTCTGTTCGGTTTGGTGGGTGGTAGGGCTTGTTCTAAGTCCGCCTGGCTAGCTACCACAATCTTACCTAAGTCTGTCGCCATAACAACAATGTTAACAGCATTGTTGTGTTCCGGCAGTTAGAGGTAAGATAGCCAGTTCCTCCGTGGTTGAGGATTCCGGGTGTAGCTCGCTTCCACCTTCGGCCTGATCATCGCTTACCATCAGGTGAGATACAGGCCAAGAGCTTCCTCGTTGTGGATAAAAAAACATTAATCAAGATTCAAATGCAAAGATTTTATTCAGTACTTAGGCCCTTTAAACGTCCCAAATATAGCTTTCCCTACTATCACTCCGGTACCACATATGGGCTGGTGCTGAGAAGAAGTGGCGGAAGAAACTCAGTCACATACAACTTTACAAGTACTGAGGGCACCATAAAGAAAACCATTGATATTCATAGACAACATAAAAGTTGTAATCAACGTCGACAATCACCCGAAGCTCCTTAACCTAACCGATTAAATTTTCACGCCATAAAAATGTGATGTGACAAATTTTACATCGCCTTTCGTTAGAACCAGTCATGGTGCGTTGTTGTTATTGGATAGTTTACAGCCGAGGGAATAGAAACACCTCAATTTTTCTAAAGAATGTGTTACCATATCTGTCGCCAACAGACTGAAACACTGATTTCTTCGAGGTAGATGTGTTTGCTATAAGAGCGACGTTTATAGAGCCTTGAAACTACAAAAACTCAATAGTGAAAATAACCATAGTGCCTACCTACCTACCAAACTGAAATGTACAGAAAATCAGTCAAGTATTCAGATATACCGAGCAGTTAGATATGAAAAATTTGTCTTTAGTACTAAGAGTATTAGGTACTCTTGATTAGGTACTCTTGCAGTTGATCTAATGACTTACGTAGTTATTACAAAGTTTCGTGATTTTGCAATTATTCTCTGATGCACTGTGTGTTTTCACACAAACACTTGGCTTTTCTTTTTGGTTTGTGGCTGTATTCTACACTAAACTTGAGGAAAGTATCATATTCAATGTCCATAAATACCTAATCAAAATAAAATAAGAAGGCATTAACTTGTGCGACCACATTTTATGACACCCGACCCGCTGTTGGCTAGCAAGCGTTGATGGGAATTAGCGGGTTAATTATTATTTATCTCTTAACAATATATCGATGGTAATTAAATAGTTAATTATAGAGTGTCAATTTTCAAATTACTTTGACAAGAAAGTAGGTAAATGGCCTAGGTTGGAGGGCCAGATTTTTACCTCTCAACTATTAATTTCATGATGTCCCATCTTTCATGAAAATGCTATTGGCAAAAGTAGTAATTATTAGGTACATCGTTGGTAATTTTTCACATCAGTAACTTTCGCACTTAATCGGTATAATGGCATTTTTTCAATTGATTTGTAAACACAGAATGCTTTTACTCCGGAACTACGAGTATTCTAACGGCAACTAAAGCGACATCCTACGTGCTACATAACTTCTATATGTATATGCGGCTATTGTATGTCCGTCACGCTGCATGGAAGTCTTTATTAGCCCCATACAAACGCCTTTGTGTAGCGAGCTAGGCGCGAATGCAGGTAAATGGATTATGCTTAAGCGCACATTTGCTGCGTAAATCCACTATTTACAGCTTAGGGATTTAGCTGTGTAACGTTTAAGTATGTTATAAAGCTATTTTCATGTCATAGAAAGAAATATTTAGGTATGTACGTACAGTCAGCAGTAAAATAGTTCGTGACACCCAAAGTAGCCAAAAAGTTCGCATTCGCAACACGTCTTTGTTACAATTGGAATAAGGTTGTGTTATCAACTTTTTGACTACTTTGGGTGTCACAAACTAATTGACGCTGACTGTACTAGGTTTTAAGTCAGGAAATTAATTGTGCCAAAATTATGACTAGCCCCAAATTCAGCAGAGTCCATAAACTTAGTTACTTGAAAATAAACATGACTCAATAACAACGGTTATAGGTGCTTGAGTCAATTACACATAACAATGTGAAGGCACTGGATCGAACCCGCATCCGCATAGCGAAGCGCTAACCGCCAAATGTAGCGGCTGTCAAATATAATTTATTTCTCTATTCTTATAATGATTGTTTTTGTGTTAAAAGTGTGTTGGCGTTACTTGTGTATAAGTATTATATTTGGATTAAAAATATCCACATAAACGTTTTCATGTAAAATGTTGCCAAGATGAATCATAATAAGTAATTATGTCTCGTATTGTGAAGAAGTTATCAAATCTCATGTAGAGCCAAGCTTCTACTCTAGACGCCCTTACTCTACACCTCAAGTCAAAAAGAGTGCACTACCGTGCCCCTCGCTCTATAATTTAGTCCAAAAACTCTAATGAAAACCAAAGCATAGTCGCCTAAAACAGAATGATACGCTGAAAACCGTGACAAAGAGTATAATAACCTGAAAAAACTCATAGTCGCCCGTAACCGAATGACACTGAAAACCATGACAAAAGAATGTACCTGAAAAAAGATCCAAATGCGAGAGCTAGTTGCGGAACGTGACACCGGCAGCCTGAAAAATGAACTAAGCGCTGAAAAGTTTTTGTAGCGAGCCCCACAGATTGAAACTGAACAAAAAGCGGAGCTACAAAATGGTTTTGAGCTAAATTTTACAATAGTGTAATGGGAATCACGTCTGTCAGCAATGCAGTAGGGTAGGGTTAACACTCGTTCGGATATATCCGAAAATCCTAGTTTTTACTAGGTACAAGAAAAATTAAACTGACCTTAAAATGAACTCAATAGTAGAAAATTATTTCATCATAATATATTATTTTATGTATTAATGTTCATAAAAGTAAAAAAAACTTTAAATGCATTTTTGGAGAAGGTTTTTTTTTCATTTTATTATTTAAAATATCTTTGATTTTGGTTTGTGAAACCATGATTCTGTGTGCGGAAAGTTTTGAATCTTAGTACGAGCTTTGACCTGCTTTTAATCTATTCTACCAGAGCTTAAGATTAAAAACAAAATCCCATGCATAAAAAGAACGCTCTATCGTTTCATAATATTACGAGTTAGTATCCATTTTTATTTGTAGATGGTAACCCTAAACGTGGGGTAAAAATACAGTGCGCTGTCGCGAGAGGTTTACACGGTGCGACGGATTTGTCACTGATTGATTGGCTAATGTTTTTCGGTCAGAATTTGACAAAAGTTTTGAATTGATCGGTACGATACACGATGAATACGATATGTTGTACGTATGTAGATTCAATAACACTTCAACCTAAACACTGTGACATAGAGGCGATATTGCTACAAAAATGTATTTTCTGATGTGCTGTTGCTGTGCATATTTGTAAATAACGGTATTCGTTTCCTATGACAATCTTCATGGAACTGATGCTATATTATGTATACTTAGTGTATAATAAGGAAACGCCGCGAGCGTTAAAATAACAATAAGAACCAATCATGCGGAATATTAAGAGCGTTTACGCCGTTTGGCGCAAAAACAGTACTTTTTCAACTCGTTACAATCATTAACTAGTAATACTACAAATATGTTATAGGCATAAATAGTTAGGCAATTTCGTCGTCTAAATAGTTAATTGAGAAAATATTGCGATTAGTTTAGCATTTAAGAATTCTATCAAGATAAGTCCACACAGGTTTTGTAAATTTCCACTTTAGCGTCAGTTTACAAGCTGAAATTTTTATAAAAATACTGTGAAAACGATTTAACAAACATTTATATCCTATAGCATAGATCCTTGGGCAAATAGTTATCTGAGAAAATTTTTAGATTTAAGCATTTTACAATAAGAAATCACAAATTAAAAGAACGTGAAATACCCAAAAATCAAAGTGATTTTTTCACCAATATTCTTCCTTTATTCAACACAAAAATAGCTTAATATAATAGAAGAATATCTTATCTAAAATATTTACTTTGAAATTTAAAATAATTCATTGTAAATTTTTTTCTATGAGTATTTGAAAAGTACTATAAAACGCCGCGCACGAATCGTTCAAATTCAGTCCGCCTCGAGGCGTTCCAGAGTGAGGTCACGTCGCTCGGTGCTCTGCTGACATGTGTCACGCGTACGTTGACAGGTAGCTGGACTTTTATAGTGTATCCGCAAAATCTTGGTGGTAGATTTTGCGATCACGTGGTAATTAAAATATTTTATTGTTATTTTTCATTACAGTCTATTTTTACTACAAATTCTATTTCAGACGTAATGAAAAATAAAATTAAGTTATTTTTAGCGATGAAACGAAAACGAATGACGAAAATTTGGAACAGCAAGTTATGTATGTATAATTGTATACCTACTAATATTATAAAGAGGAATAATACTAATAATTTATTTGCCATAAATAGGTGGTTACAGAATAGTTAATAGGAATGCTCTGCCAGCAGGGTCCCACCTAGTTGTAGGGGGAACATACACAACATATTACAGTCGGAAAATATTTGCGGTAGGTACCTCGGATTGTAGTTAGTTGGACAGTAGAGGTGGGCGCCGATATTCAATTGGCCGGCGGCGGCGCGCCGACTTTTTAACCTCGGCGGCGGCGGCGTCGGCGGCGTGACCTTGTTTGACCTTTGTTCATTAGGTATTTTTTTTAAATCTGCTTTTTTAGTATCTGTCATCAAGACTAATCAGGTGATTTGCAGTTGGTTGGGGTTTGAGCCACTAGAGCAGTGGTTTACCTTAGTAAATTAGCTCTCTTGATCATAGATACTTTGACATTTGGATAGCGGGTTTGGCCGAGATCAGTTTCTCGTGTATTTAAAGGCGAGCGTACCAATGTGCCGATAAAAGTACCCTTAACAGTACTTGCAGTAATGTGAGTAGATAAGTTTCACGTCTTAAATGATAATATGGTGAGACCTTCGGGGCTTAATTACATGCGCCACTTGGTCAGCCAAGCAGCTGACTTTGTCAGCCAACAGTCTAGTCACTTTAAGATCACAGTTACATTTGAGGAAGGCCGCAGCGTTCTGTTGTCTGGGCTACTTTACTAGTAGATGTCATAGAGTATCGGACCAAATACAGAGTCCTGGGGTACTCCAGCTCTGCAGCTAAAAAGAGAAGATTTTTTCACCGAGTTTTATTTAAAACTGTCTGTCACTGAGATAAGAATCTATCAGCACTGCAGGTAGTAGAAGTGTGCTAGATGGTACTTTTTAATTTCATACAGTAGTCCTTTATAAAAAACCCAGCTGAAGCCGCAGCGAAAGCAGACGTACAGGATTCTTTCTTTTCCAAACATTGTACTGATTATGGTTGGTATGGTTTCTGCCAAAATTTATGGTCAGGTATACTATATTACATGGGTCATACTTAAGCAAGGGAATAAACGAGCAAGAATGATCCTTTTCCATAATTTTAACAATACAAATGTCAGATTAATTGAGCGATAAGAGCGTTAGGCGACTTGCCAGCCTTATGGATCATTTCCAAAGTTAAGAGACTTGCGGGGTTCTCACTTAGTGTGGCCATCTCTCTTAGCGTTAGTTCTTTCATTTCAGCCGAAAGACGTCCTGCGCCGCTCGCATCCAGGCACTTCCTGCGACCTTCCACAAATCGTCGGTCCACCTAGTGGGAGGCCTGCCCACGCTACGTCTTCCGGCTCGTGGTCGCCACTCAAGAACTTTACTGCCCCTACAAGATATTATCTGCCCCGCACACTGCCACTTAATTTTAGCGATTCTGTGGGCTGTCAGTCACTTTGTCCTCCTGCGTCTTTCGTCCTCAATTAGCGTAGTAGGAATCAATCTTCTACTTTGAACTTGGGGAGGGTAAGCGGAAACATGGCGGTCAACTCTTCAGATAGTCAAGTACAAAGATGTCCAGAAGCAGCATACGAAAAGATGCAAAATGGGCCCTCTCAAATCACAATGGGAAGGTTTGGCAGCACAGCACCTAGAATGGCGGGAGATTGTGTTGTGTAGAGGCGAGTCTGCGAATTCAAGGAGCAGCGCACAACTGAACTCGACGCAAAATGCGATGTTGTAATAAATCCCGTCCATCTGCCGCCATTCACTATAAGTTTGCCGCGAAGATCGGCTATGTAAGTAATTTTCGGGCGCACCAGCGCCGCTAAGACAGCTAAGTCGAAGTGGTCACCATGACCGAAATCAGTCGGATGAATCATCATCATCAGTAGGAATCAAAGGCAGGCATAGCTGCAAGTTTCGGATCAAGTCCAATGCTTGATCTTATTTTTTGATTGAATTGTAGATTTTTTTGGATTATCCGTGTCAATGGGTTTAAATAAACCGGCTTGTCTGAGATTTTTCTTGTCAGTTCGCGCTCATGTATTACCGGACCTAATAAGCGGAGAACACATTGAGGGAGGTACTTTGTTGCCTTCCAGAGGTTGTGGTTCCCATTTGCATTCCGAGACATATTTGCTAATCTCTGTGTGAATGATTCGCTTAAAGTATAGTCCAATAGTGTGGGTTATCTGCCAGACGAAGGCGGGGATTTTTTCTTGACAGCAAGAGGGACCGGCGCCTCTCGCAATCAATTATTTACTAGACCAAGCAGCAACTTGAATAATGTACTTGATTAACTGTTATATAGTTAGGTTATTCAATCAATTTATTAGTATAGCAACGGCATTAAGTTCGCCGTGTGTACCAATTTATATGGCATTAAAGAATAAATATAGTTAGTTCTTCTGTTATATGGCTTACTGATGGGTCAAAAATGAGCCCTAACGTAGGCTTTGGCGTGTATAAGAGAGCAGCCGAAGCTTAGGCTATCTAAAAGCCAGGGTAAATTTGCCTCTATCTTTCAGGCCACGCCATTATTGAATGTGCGGAAGCTAACCTGCGAAAAAATTATGCCAACCACATAATTTACATTAACTCAGACAGTCAGGCCGCGCTGATGGCCTTAAACTCCAACTTAATCACCTCAAAGTTGGTAGAAAACTGCATGAGTCGACTGAATACCCTAGGAGAACGTAACAGAGTAACGCTGAGATGGGTTCCAGGTCACGCGGGAATCGTGGGCAATGAAAATGCCGACGAACTGGCCAGAGCGGGAGGGGAGGGAAACACAATATGGTCCAGAACCCTTTTGTGGCATTCCCAAAAGTCTCGCTCGAAAGACCCTGGAGAAAATCTATTTAAACAAATCCTTTAAGTTATGGTATGGTCAGACACGCCAGGATTAACTCATTCCAGAGCTCTCATAAAAGCCTATGACCGAAAATGCTCTAAGCAGATCATAGGACTGAGTAGGATCAAAATGCGCTAAAAATATTTCGAGCCCTCACTGGACACTGCAGCTTAAACAAGCACTTGTCCACTATGGGACTGTCAGAATCAAGAACGCGCAGGATGTGCCAAGAGGCAGATGAAACGCCACTACACATTCTCACGGACTGCGGATCTTTGATGCGCAAGCGGAGCTTACACCTGGGCAAACACATCCTAAGCCCACAAGATGTAAAACATATCGCCCCCCAAAAGATACTGCAATTCCTAATGGATGCAGGACTCGGAGGCGAACTGTAAGGAAAATAGCGGCGATCACAATAGATCGGTACCGGTCGCAGTGATACTAGGACTATTGAACTAGAATAGCCGCTCAACTGAATAAAAAAATAGTTCTTCTGGTTCGAAACACAAATTAGTACAGTATATAGGAGAGGAATAAATTGCAAGTAGTTGGTACAATAACAGTATCGGCGCGCCGACAGCTGGTCGTCGGCGGCGGCGGCGTGAAAAAATTCGCAGCGGCGGCGGCGCGCCGGCGTGGCGCCCACCTCTATTGGACAGTGGTCATTTGGCGGCCACTTGAATCGTCTCACCCCTAAGCTTTTGGCTACCGCCGGCGCACTAAGCCGGTTGATGCCTAATCTCGGAGGCCCAGCTGCACTGAGTCGCTGACTATACTTTTGCGTCGCGCGTTATATGGTCCTATATGGGGCTCGAGTATGGCAGTGCTGTGTAGTCGTGGAGCATCCTACTGTTCAAAAAAGCGCAACGCATGATATCACTGAGGCACAGGCTGAGGTAATTCGTGGATACCGCATAGTATCCGCAGTCCGTCTATTCCCGGTTGTGGACACTGACTATGTCCCTACTGAGGATAAATGGGAAAAAAAATATTGTCATTAGTGGCGACGTATAAAAATCCTACTAATATTATAAATGCGAAAGTTTGGATGTCTGGATGTTTGTTACTCTTTCACTCAAAAACTACTGAACGGATTTTGTTGAAACTTTACAGTATTATTGTTTATAAACCAGATTAACATAATTATAGGCTATAATTTATGACGATATGTGACTAATAAATTTCAATAAATAAATAAGACGTGTCTAAAAAGCGCAATCTATCGTCATTGGTTAAAATCTACAGCGCTGGACAAACTACTGTTTTTGCCGTTCGTAAATATTCATGCGGGGGAAGCCGTGAAACGCCATCTATCAACATGATATCAAACAACAGATTTTACGAACTAAGGAGTAAAACGAGGTCCACGCGTACGAATTATTAATAAAATTAATAATATTTGTATTCATCTGGTCTTACTTGACTTTTACTTTACGTATGTCATGCACGATGACATTTGCGTCAATATTTGTGTACGTCCCCACTAGGCATAATTGGGATGTATTTTTCTAATTTGTCATAAGTTGTGAGAAAGCCTGTAGCTACAACTGGGAAAGTATGTGTCACCACTGGTGACAATCGATATTATTTATGCCATTTATCCTCAGTGGCGACAAAGCTAGTGTCGACAACCGAGAATAGACGCCAGTTGCGAGGTGACCATAGGTCCCAAGGGGAAATGTACGTGTACGTGCACCACGAGAGGTGGAAACCAAAAGGTAGAGGCTTGAGGATCTAGGCCCTAGAGTGCTGAAGGGTACGCCTGGCCGTCAGCCAAATTTTACGTCGCACCATAGAGGCAGTTCTGCCTGTATTAGAGGAGTGGGTGCGACGGCATGATCGCCTCACACAAAGGGCGACCCAGGTTCTACCGGGCCATGGGTGCTTCGGGCCATTCCTCCACCGTATAGGCCGAGAGCCTGTAGATGGTTGTCAGTTAACACTGCAGTCTTGGCACGTGAGTCACCGCAGCAGACTGACACGCTCCAACAGTGCCCAGCCTAAGCGAACGAGCGGCGGTTGGAAATGACCTCTCCCTACCAATCGGGAAGAGGCGTGAGATAGATAGATAAATTGTTTATTTGTTGTAACACACTTTTTTTTAATGCTTTTAACACACACATTATGTATAGTTGCTATTGAAATTCAATTCAATATCGAAATAAAGTTAGTTAGTCAAGAAACACACTAGGTGACACCACTGGTATTTTGTTACACAGGTTAGTAATAATTTCAACAGTTGCAACATAACAAAAGTGACAAAACAACATAAGATAAAGATGACTAGCGTTTCAAATAGTTCCCTGCGTCAGAGTGATGTGTGCCGCAGCGATGCAAAAAGCAAAGAGCTCAGTATAAACACTACCCTCAAAAGGGCAGAACACTGATTTTCAGCTTTTGCTAGAGAACGCATGAAGCGTACAGGTACGGAATGAACCCGCTCGCTTTCGGAAACAATATCTACATTAGTATAAAATATATGATGAGACAAATAATCTTATGGTATAGTGTGCTTACTTTCTGTGAAAGTGTTCTTTCACAGAAAGAAGCAGTGGAAAGGGGGAGCGAGAGGCCTCAGCCGACACTCCGGTTATCCGCCGCCGACACCCTGGGCGCAAGAGGACAGCTTATGGTCTCCAACTGTCCCTTCCTAACAGGCCTCGGTCGCTAGACATGGAGGTGTCTGGTGGCGGCTAAGGACGAATGCTACAGGCAACAGCCAATGGCGATGTCCCGCGTTCCCTCATATCACTCATATGGATCATGGCAGAAACAGTCAGGTTTTTAGTGGGTGTAGGGGCTACCCACCTTCTGGTAGGAAGAACCCCACATAACCCAATAGCTGCCCCCGCAGCTGGTGGATATGAAATGTTATGCATTTTCCGGATAAAAAAAGAATAGTAAACAGGAAAAGTTTGTTTTGAATAGAACCGATTTGAAAAAATCTCTCACCATTAAAATTCAATTTTTTTTCTGCTGAACATAGGCTAGGCTGTATAAAATATTCTCAAAATAATAAAAATCCTTTGATAATTTACTATTTGATAAAGAATTTACGTATTTATTATTGATTAGGACTAATGTATACATATACCATTACCTATTTATAATTATGGAGTCGGTGTTGGAAGATTTGAAGATTTTATAGTTTCCTTGAGCTGTCACTTGACAGCCTGGCACACTTTTACGATGGTGGATCAAAGTATTTTGGTTTAACTATAGAGCGTGAGAACACGCACACAGTCATAATTATTTTAGTGTGAATAAAACTAGCATCGAAATTACCTAAACTTGACATGCCACGCTAGACGTAAACGCTCTTAAGACTTCCCAACAATTTGGCGAAGATTGAATATTGACCCTAATTTCCGATTTCTCAGACTCTTAACATACGGAAAGAGGTTATCACGTGAATAGCTAGGGATGTATGCTCTTATCGATATAAATCTATCGAACTTTCCGATACTATCTCTTTTTTTTACAAGCTTCAGGCGTACCTAATTTAGAATAATTATCGGTGGACATAATCTAACATCGATATTTGCGCGCCTAATTTGAATTATCGACTTTCTATCTCAGATCTATGGTTCCTGATACAATATAACAGGCGGAAGGCTTAAACTTATTGCTGTTTTAGTTTTTAGAACGAACAACCGCTTATGAATATTTTTTATCTTATCCATAAGTAAACATTAAAAATAGAAACCTATTAAAATACATTTCGCAAATAATTGAAATAGGCTCTAGGTGTACAAATCTACCTAAATATTAATAAGTGTTACTACAACAACAACAACTGTCTAATAAGTGTTACCTATTTTAAGTTTTTATGAAAGCCACGTATTGATTTTGTGTTTAAAATACGTTTAATATTGTTTTTTATTTAAAAACGCATATCGATATCGACACTCGTCCATCACTATCTTCACAATGAACAGTTGTGGTTATTACAGTGATGGTTTGCCCAACTTTTGGGTAGTCCTTTGACCGTACCCAGCAAATAGTTCTTGGGAACTATCGCCATTTGACTGGGGAGCGCGTTCGCGGTATAAATCGACTTGCAACTAGTTGAGGGATCGTTTGTACTCCGCAGGCTTTATAAGAATAATACGAAGGTGAAATTGGCAATAATATTATGTAAAATAAGAGAACCGTAAACGAACTAAAGTCGCTACATAGCCCAACGGATTAGATAAGTGAAGTGGAAATGGGCAGTGCACATAGTATGCAGAACTGACGGCCGATGGTAGCAGAAAGGTAGCAGGAAGGCGCTGGATGCAGGCCGCTACCAAACCGCCCATTATGGAAATCATTGGGGGAGTCCTATGTTCAGCAGTGGACGTCCTATAAGAGATGATGATGATGATGATGAAGGTGAAATTGGCAAGTGTGTGAAAGGATTATAATAATATTTACTACAGCTGAAAGTTCATTTTTGCACGTACATTTGATTTATCAAGTGATTATCACACACTGCAACATTTATCGTCGTTGTTGTGGTAAATCCAGTTCAATCAGATAAGAATCAAGTAGGAATGTTGCTAATACGCTACCATTTTCTTTTTTCCTTATTAAGAAGACAGGTTGTTAAAAACTGCATCCTGTAAAACTATGTTTAGTACCTACTAAAGCATTAGTTATAAACAGAGATTAATGATGATGAGCCGAAGTGTGAACAAAAAGAACAAAACAATTATATTATACAGACATGAAACTTTAGTTTCTGTAGAGCAAAGAAAAATTACGAGAGTTTTTCAATAAATAGGTAATACAGATTGGAATTTCCCCAATCTGATTGTAAGAACTTTTTTGAAAGACCTAATTTTTCTACTTCTGGCTTCATTGCTTTTGTATACTTTCAGACAGCCCGTGATATACTGTATCCACAACAATATATCAACAGTGCACTATCAATGATTTAGAAAGTCTGGCCAGTTGATTTCGATTGCGCATTAATTATGGCTGCCCGTAAGCACCGTTTAATAAGCAATATATCAATGAGCGCTAATGCCAATTCCTCGAATTAGAGAGTGGACCCGGGGGCTAAAGTTAGTTTCTAGCTAAATTGATTTAGCTCGCCCTGGATAGTTGGGAACTTCACGGGTTATGTTTAGGAGGTCATTGAAGGGCTTTTCGGTTTGGGACATACATGAGTTACAGTATAGACTAAATTAATAAGGCTGAGTTGCACCACCTAACTTTGACCGTAACTATGACGATAACCGGTGTATTTTGTATGGAGTTTGACAGATTTTTGACGTTTGTCAAAGTTAAAGTAACGTGGTGCAACCCACCCTTAGTATTGGCATGGTAAATTATAGTAAATAATTAAAGTAATCCACGCAGCTTAAAAGTGACGATACACGTGCCAGGCAGGTGACTATTAGGCTGAGTTGTACCACCTTACTTTGACCGTAACTTTAACGATAACCGGTGCTTGACAGATTTTTGACGTTTGTCAAAGTTAAAGTAAGATGGTGCAACCCAGCCTTACACTTCTATACCGTTCCTTACACGTACAATCAACTGTCATTGTGTGTACTAAGTAACTGGCATGCCTGTAACTAGAAAGAACGTTGAATCACAAAATTATTTTTGATTTTTTTTTTTTGAGGAAATAAATGCTAATGTATGCTATCCATATTGCGCCAGTTACTTGCACATACAACATGTTTGTTGTACACAATTACGAGTACACAAACTACTTTTCCGTTTTACTGGTATGTGTATCGCCTTAAATATAAAAAGAACTGTCTGTGCACGTATGATGAACTTTATTACTTGAAGTTAGAGCCTTTCAGTTGGAGTAAAAAATTAAATGCGAGGCCATCCATCAACGGTACGAAGCCTTCAATACCACCTCGATAATTACTGGGTAAAGAAAGTCCTAACAGCTCTAAAGCTGGACTCACACTGCTTGTAGTGTGTTTCTCCTAACCAATTAATAACGCAATTTGCAGTGTGGATGTGTGGAATTAAGTGGAATTACCGTTTAGTAAAGCTTTATAATAAAGTTCAGTTCTTTATAATGGACACTTATCTTGTCATTTTGGTGAATACGTTCTCAGGACATAGGCTCTAGGCTTAAGGTCTAGTCCTAGTTGCCTGGCATGGATGCTTGTCTTATGTTTCGGTCACCACAATATATGTAAGTATCCTGTATGTTTTTGGACGATTTGAAATACGTATCGCCCAAGTTAACGTCATAATGACCACTCACTGCCAGTTAACTTTCCCCCGGGACAGACTTGGCCTTCACTGGTTGGGATTTTATTGACAGTCAAGCTGTAGATCCCAGGATCAATAGCCAGCCACGCAGGAGTTGCAGTGGGAATAATGGGTGGTAATAATATAGTATTAGTTAAGGCTCTATTTCCAAACAGACCAGACTTCACGCCGCCGTTAAAATACAGTGTGGCAGGCAGGATCCAGAACGGAAGAGGCGCCCGTCGTAACTGCGGCGATTTTGAAGCCAAGAACACTGCTCCCCGGCCAGATGGGGTTACCGGAAAAGCACTAAGGCTGGCCCTCAAAAAAGTGATTTTATGGACCTAGTGTAGCCTTAGCTCAAGGCTCGACCAGCATTCAAATGTTTAATTCAACGCGCACAGATCGCTGCTCTCACCATTTTGGTGAAACTGCGGATAATGCAGGCGTCGCTGGAATACGAATAGAACGTAGATGGTAAGCGCCTTAAAGAGCTAAATGCTGGATAGATGGGAAGGATTGAAGGTTATGCGAAGGCATGCCGCGGATAATCGTTGTGAACTTAGATTAAAAGATTCAAAAGGAATCTTAGGGGAAAAAGCGTGAGAACTGCAAATTGGTTGAAGACAAAAATCGATTAAATCGAACAGATCTGAAAGATACTCGTATATGAAATTGAAAACATTTTAGTTTACTTAGATTTATTTTTCTTCTATTGACGGCTTCCTTTCTTTCCACTGATGAAAACATGACTATACATATTATTTGACGTGGATTTCACAAAACACAAAATTATGTCTCACATCAGAATCGTGCATCTATGTTTTAATTAATTTTCTCTTTTATTTAACAACGAAAGATTACGAGTAATTAGTTACCACCTTAATACAAGCATTAGAAAAATCTAAACGTACATGTGTACGTGAATAAACAATAATGGAGTCAACGAGGCGTCAGACCGTATAAATCCCAGTTCGATTACCGATTCGCTATTGACATCTCGTAATACAATCTGTTTGCTCTCGACTCGATTGTCAAAACAAGCTGGCAATGCAAACGCACACAGAAGACCCACTCGTATGATGCCTAAAAGAAAACAATAAGCCACACGTTGTTATTCTGTGCTTGAACTTAGAACGAAGAGGACGGAGCCCAAATACAATTGAAAAAGACATACCCAGGAGAGGAAGAAAAAGAAACAACTTAGCTTAAAAAGGTAATTGCAGAAAATGACCCAAGCAAGACTTCTTTTGTTCCTTAGCATTGATGCTGATCGTTTAAAACACCGAAATATCCAATCCCAATCAGCTGCACCAATCTTTTTTGTATAGGTAGCGTTTACAACATTTTACTTTATTGCACAAGTTTATATTATAGTTTTACTAAATTAATTTACATCGTTGAATGTCCAATGTCCATGGCATGAAATCAATGAATTCAACATTTACCCTTGTAAACTTGTAGAGCAAACATACTGGCAGCAATTAAACGGTGTAATTTAACATTTGTAAACTTGTAGCCTCTCTGTTTACTATCTATTCTTTGTGAGCCGTCAATCAGTTCGAGTGCTCATTCGATACTAGCGTAATGACGCCGGCTCATCTGTTTCCAATCAATTGCATGGATTCTGCTCAGTATTTGGTACTGAAGAATAAACGTTGTTGCTTTTAGTAGACATTGATGGTTCAATCAATTTGCTTATTCCCACACGTAGATCATTGGTGATTGGTGAAGTAGGTATATTGTATATTGAATAGATTCCTTTCGACGTGGTTTGAGAGCCAAAATACACAGCACATAATAATTATATGGTTTTATAAAATAGGTTCTTTTATAAAAGAGGATCTTTAAGTGTAACCAAAATTTTTTTTTCTTCGCCTTTTCTCGTCGACTAATATTCTTATCTGTGGAGGATTTCTTTTTCAGGAGCAAATATCCGATTCGATCAAAACCGCTAAATATTCGATCAACTCACAGAAAAACCAGACTTCCTGAGAGTATGTAGTGAACTCTATTGGGTGCTTTCTCGATAGCTCTACTTTTCCCCTCAATCCACACTAGAGTTATGGTTCCAATAACATCAACACACAGTTCACACCAAAATAATCACATGATTCGTTTGCAAAAACACCGCAACAGTGCCTCGGCGAATGTAAACGAGGTACGTACGGTAAACAAATGGTAAACAACATCTCTTTCGGCTGCGAATTGTGCCGAAACACACATTAACGTGCGAGCCGAACGGCAGTAAATTTTTATGCCAGCGAGCGCGGCGTCATCGCGGGCGTCATGTCAGCACGCATGGGTGTCATGTGCTTTTGGGGAATTTACATGATGCGATTGTCAGAGAGTAACGGGACTATTCCCACCTCTCGTTCCCACCACTGCAACTCTGTAGCCAGGATCTACAGCTTGACCGCCATAAAAACCCGTGATCGTCTAGTGGTTAGGACCCTACGTTGTGTCAAAGAGTAAGTACGTCATTCGAAAACCGAAATGGAAAAGCTGAGAGAAACCATACATAAACGAAACGACAGGCAGAAAGGTTGCGTCTAGAACCAGCAATGGCCGTAAGGCCGGCTGATTTTATAAATGTAGGTAGGTAAGTATGTTTAAAAACAAACATCAGTTTTCTGTGACTTTTTCGTGCTTTATTCGCCTCAATTCGCACTATCCTGTACAATTTTCAGTTGTAGCATGTCCGTGTAAAGGTATATATCGGAGTCGTTGCGTGCTAGTGCCAGCCATTGAATGACGCAGGCAGTGGGCACGGAACACGTTCATTTGGGCACATCAGGTGAACAAACATCTGCATTACGGTTATCATAAGCGTTATTTGGCTTCGTTTGGTAGGGTAAAGATTTGTTACACCTGTACCAGAAATACCGGGGTCTTTTAAATAATAGAGTTCACATAAAACTTAGAACTTGGAAGCAGATTCCCAGAAAAGTAAGTCAAATATATTTTAGAATCAGGTTTGGTGTACTTACTGTAGATACCACAGGATATCAAAAACATCAGGTAAATAAGGAAATAAGGTCTACATTTTATAAAATCGTGAGACGTAGACGTAGGTAACTTAAATGGTATTTATAACATTGCATTCGCGTGTAATGGTTTGCCATGACATAATTGAACATATCGATAGTAGTATTTCCCACATCACAATGTAGGAAACTACTTAAATGATCAAACAACTGCTTTATAATACCACAGTTTACTAATAATTTAATAATAGTGACAAATCAGTAAGTAGCCTTTGTCGGAATTTGGCTATACTCGTAATAGCTGCAGTTTGTTAAGGCTGGGTTGCACCATCCTACTTTAACTTTAACAAACGTCAAAAGTCAGTCAAACTCCATACAATAAAAACCGGTTATGGATAACCATAACTATAAAGTCATGGTTAAAATAAGGTGTTGCAATATTTAAAGTTAACATTGCCTAAAAGCCCTTATTTATGTACATTATTGTACATGGAATATCCAAGATCCGTCGAGCCTAGAACACTGTTGACAAGTGAATGCTTACTCCCCCATGTTTGACAGGCATTGGCATAACAATGAACCTGCCAGACGGTATTGCGAACGACGGCTGTCAGTATAAAGATGGTATTGTTCAGAAAAACATTGCGATAAAATATTATTCGATACAAACGTTCCATCTACGTCTACATCCAAAGTATTTTTTCTTATGTATTCAAGACACAATTGAATAGACTCATGGAGAAGCCAGTTTCTATTTCTACTACATACTCCAGACCTCTTCAAGGCGAGAGTGAATAGGCACTTACAGGGCAGGTACATACCTATGTACCATCCTAGAATCATTAATATCAGGCGTGATTGCAGTCAAATACTTGCTTTGTTCTGCATAAAAAAAATTAACTTTATTAAACTAATTGGTTAAGTTACTTCGATCCTTGATCGATTGATAAGCATACCTAAATCAATAAAATTACAACGTCACATGTATTTTAAAAGGAAGTTGATCATAGATAAGAAATCTACTGACCCATAGACAAGTAAACGAGTGCGGGACATCGAACCTCCATCCATCAAGCACAACGAGCCCGTAATAAGCATTGACAACCGCCCATTAGCTATAGCCGTTTCATTGCTGAGCACACCTACTTAATTACTGCTCTTATAGCTTGGAAAAAGTCAACTGAGAATTGAAACCTCAAAGAGGTTGAAGAAACTTGTCTAAGAACTTTTGAATAAGTACTAGTGATTTAATAGGTGTTATTGTTTAAATCCCTCTCTTTTTAATTCCCCTAATTTTGTGCGAAAGATACACTCTCATTTTACATAGTCTTGATAAAATGCTATCACTAACGTTATTCTTATAAAACCGGAGTAACATGATAAGCAAGAAAGATATTGAAGTATACTTTGAGAAGGAAAGTAACGTTAAACGCTCGTTTACACAGTAAATCATATCTCGTGCTGTTCACCTTTGGTCATCATTCAATATTCTAATAATTAATAAAGTTTACAATCGTAATCAACGCATTTATACCATCTATGATTTACCTGCATCCGCAGAAATGAGTTGAAAGTACTTTCTAGGCCCTTTCTTTACTGTCTCATTTGAATTGCCTTTAAATGATATATGTTAGTGTTCCTCCAATATGGGCATTTTCTATTCCATTTTATTACAGGCCATTCCTGCAGCGTTTTACATTTGGCCAGAGATTTCTATTTGTGAAGAACAATGTGTGGTAAAACCTCATCTTCATAACGCTTCAGAATATTTCCAGTGGCAAAGTCCTGTCAGATGAAGGGCTCTTCAAACTGTTTAATATTATTATGATGGATGCTTCCTATATTACCTGTATTACGATTTGTTTCTAGAATATGGAAGGATATTTCAAAAGAATAATTGACAGTTTAGCTAACCAACCTATAGGATTCTTCCAACACACACAACACGTCAGCTGGTTAATCCATTTGTCCCTCCAAAATGACGTTGATCCAAAAATTCACATCAGTCTTCCAGAACTAGATCACTTGGCAATATAATAAGAGTTCCACAGAAATGTTACAATTAGTTGAACTAGATCACTTCAAGGGTATAAAGGGAGTCCCACAAAAAGTTCGACTTATCAATGTTAAATTAGCAGGGAAAATTAGGCGTATGTAAAAGTTTTCTACTATGCTGTCTGTATAACACTAAGCTGTATATTTTCCTAATAATAAATTAAATGTTTCTAAGCATAATGTCGCGCCGGTTGCGCCCGCGCCGTCGCTGACCGCACTGCGGGCAGGCCGGTAGCGCCGCTCCTTTTTTGGCAACTGGACGCTTCGCAGAATCCCAGGGTAGGTTTCAAGTCGGCAGATCCTATACGTTCATGGTTATTTATTGTGCCAGATTTGGACGCAAAGATTTTGTTTTATAATGATGATTCTACGAATTTTTTAGCTTCGGAGAAGTATAATTTATCAACGAACGCTCTTTATGTAAAGAAAGTTTTTAAATGTAAGTAGTACATATTAAAAAGTATAGAAAATATTATTGATCCGAACTACATGTGCTTGTCAACTTATTTGAATACTTCTTAACTAGAGTTATACATAATATCCACCACCCCAAGTGCCTAGGTTCGAATCAAGTCTAGAGCATAGTCGTTATATTTTAATTTAACCTTTAACTATGGACGTGAAAAAATAATCACACTCCCATGGACGTCGGGTCTCACAGACCCCTATCTAAAATTCTTCTTATTTTCATATCTGAATTAATTTGAATTAATTTAAGAGTTGATACATATCTAATAACTATTAATAAAGGATTTAATGGTAAATGTAATCAAATTTTAACCATCATTTAATTATTTTTTTGCAAATTTAAAAAACTTAGACATTTTTCAGTGTTAATTGACTTGCCATCACATATAGGCTCCTTGATTACAGTCGATTATTAATAAATGAAAGTAATATTTTTTTCCTTGCTAATTAATAACCATGTAACATAAAAACATGAACAAAATTTCTGAAGGACATAAATTAAAAATTTTGACAAGCGTTAAAGTTACTAAAATTATACACAGTGGCCTAGAACACTAAAAACAAATTATCTCTACAGGCATGTGTTATCTTTCTTTGAGAGCTTTGATAGACCAAATGTACACCATTCAGAATCGGAATCTGCAGCAATGGTGAATTCTAAGACATCTAAACTCAAAAGAATAATCGTCTACAAGTAATACCTTACTCCTAAAATGTTTTTTAGATAGTTGGGCTAATAATATAGCTGATGTACTCAGATACTTTCTGCCATTAAGTATTCTTAAAGTAGAGCAATTTACTTAAGATAATAATAATATAATATAAAAAAATTATAGTTGACAAGTCACATCCATACAAGTATGTTTGTATGGAAATTATAGTCATCGGGTCTCCCAGGCCCGGACAAAATTTTGGATGGTTATTACTCACGTAATAAGTGCCGGAAGACGCGATTTTATGCCTCCTCGGTCCAAACACAGTTAAAACTGAAGCTACTGAGATGGTCGAGAGCAGTACGTGGCGGGAAGGTGTTTAAACTGAGAAATCGGAAAGGGGGGTGGGCCTCTGAGACCCGACGTCCATAGTTAAAGGTTAAGATTAAGTGAACCATCTAGGCAACCCTACTAGTTGTCCTTCAAGAAGACGTGCAGCCGACTGGACGCCGCGAGGTGTCTGATAATGTTGTCAGCCATTAATAACCGACTTGTCTCGCGTGAGGCACTAGCTTGCTTGCTGCTACCTACTCACTCATAATTAGTTAAGTCTGCAGCATAGTTTTAGGCTTCTATTGTTGAATTAACATTACTTGGACAAGACAAAATCTATGCATGGATTGAGTTTAGCGTTAATTTGTTATTATGGTCCTTATATTTGACTTTAAGTGAACCATTCAGACAACCCTACTAGTTGGCCTTCAAATAGAGCACGGCCTCAAGAAGACGTGAAGCCGACTGGACGCCGCGAGGTGTCTGATAATGTTGTCAGCCATTAATAACCGACTTGTCTCGCGTGAGGCACAAGCTCCCTACTTTGCTACTACCTCTAGGTACTTATTAAGGGTTAACTAAGCTGATTTTTCGCCGGATAACTTTTATTTAGAAAATAACTTGGATATCATGAAAACATTTCTAACAAAATTATCAAAATGTTCAGAAACTCTTTGGCAGTCCTAAATTCTTCTTGCTGCAACTGCCTAATTTCCAAATCAACACAATAAATTAGGTTTGCCTAAAATGCTATTATTCTTTAAAATATAATTTCGTCATAAATTACCCCGAGTGCTTCCATCAAAAATACTCACAAAACCTATTTGTTACAATAACCACGCACAGTAGTAGATACAAATGTGTTTCTAACAATTCCAATACAGCTATTGTAGATCCATTCATCACAGTCATACATCAATTTATTATAATAAATACAGCAGACGTCTGACTACGATCGCCCATGGCCGTTTGTTCCACACGTTCTAATTCTAGTATTATTGTGACTTCAATTATCATGGTAACATGATAAGTAGTTCTTCATAAAATTAATTGGATCAAAGTTAGTATTTACGAGTATTTTTTTTTACATTTGAATTTAATTTAAGTATTTATGAAACTTGGCAGTAAATTTTAAGTAAAAATTAAAAACAACACATATCACACCTCATTTTAAAAGTTAAAAAAAAGTTTCAACCAAACGCGTTTTAATGGACAATGGGCAAAATGGTACCCGGCTCCAATAGATATGTGTCTAGTATCGTTTGAAAGGTCTTACCAAGATGAATAACTTTTACTATGACCACCAGCCTCAGATCTGGTTGTGTACGAAGATAAACATACTTTTTTGCAGAATGGTACCCAGCTCCAATAGTTATGTTTGTAGTGTCATTTGAAAGGTCTTACCAAGACGAACAACATTTACTATGGCCACCAGCCTCAGATCTGGTTGCGTTCGAAGATAAACATACTTTTTGTGTAACCTAAGTATCATACAGTATGGAAGGCAGACGCGCTCGAGGCAGGGCACCGATGAGATGGTCTGACGCGGTGAGAGGACTTTGCATCGTGCGGTCCACACAGCTTATGACCGCAGTCTGTGGAGGAACACTATCTGTGGTCGCGACCCTCATCAGTGAGGGACCGAGGAAGAAGAAGAAGAAGTATCATACGTGTCCATCGTATGGTACTTAGGTTATGCGAGGCAGGAAGGGCTTACTGCTCCAGCATCCTTCCTTAACTCTATTATTGTTTATACTTCTTAATATTTTTATTTGAAAATTGAAATTGAAATGATGAATTTTAATTTCTGTGACGGTCTTTAAAAATGTATGTATTTAAAAAAAAAAGTATATAAGTAGTATATCCGTTAAGCTAGTATTTATTTATTTATTTGAAGAACTACTACCCCCTTATTAATAAAAAGTTACACCTAGGAAGAACCTTGGATTAAAATGACATTTCCATACCAAATGACAATTTAAGCTAGAGTTCAACTAGGATGTAACTTTTAGTAATAAAGGGGTTAAAGTTTTATTACTTCTTAAGGGTTTTATTATGGGTTGTTAAAGCGAATAAACCCACAAGACCCAATAAGTCCACCCACAAGATGGACCGACGACTTCATAAAGGTAGCGGGAAGGCGCTGGATGCAGGCCGCCACCAACCGGCCATTGTGGAAATCATTGGGGGAGGCCTATGTTCAACTGGACGTCCTATGGCTAAAATGTTCACGATGATGATGATGAAAGCGAATAAAGGGCTAATAGCTTGGGTAGTTCATCGTAGGTATAATCCTTTCCTTTTCAATGCTTCTTTTAGTTATATTAATAGATTGTAATCATAATACATACTCGTATACATGGATGATTATGTTATATTTTCATTATTATCCTGCTTTCGCCTCCGAGATTTATTTTACCATGTAGTACCCCTGTACGACAAGCCAATCCGCACACAATATTCAGCGCAGTAGTAGTAAAAAACAAAAGAGCGGGCAACCCCACCCCTACCACGCTGTGGGCTCGGTGTCCGAGCGGTCTCATTCCTTTGTGCGCACGCGCAACGACCGCACGCAGTATAAGAAAAATTCTTAAGTGACGTCACCAGGACGTTTTTACCGACAAAAAACGTAATTATTTTAAGTTGTGCAGTGTAGTGACGAGAATTAGACCCAACACAAGGTTGGTTGTAACAACTATTTTGTGCAAGTGCTCGTACATTTTTATTATAAGCGTTGTGACACGACGCGTAACTTTGACCCATTTTTAGCTCCAAGTTAACGCGCGATGTTAACCAGTAGCCATTTTTTGCTCCGAGGTAATGCGAGATGTTACCCAGTAGCCATTCTTTTGCTCCGAGGTAATGCGAGATGTTACCCAGTAGCCATTTAAAAAACAAAAGAGCGGGCAACCCCACCCCTACCACGCTGTGGGCTCGGTGTCCGAGCGGTCTCATTATATTTAGAGAAGAGATGACATTGACGTTTACCTCCAGGGAAGAAGATATAGAAATCTTCGGGTTGGGAGGGAACTTAAATCTCTTCGGCGAAAACAGGATAATTTAGATCGAACTTCACTTGGTAAGTTCGTTTGATCATTTAATAATACTTAGTGGAATTACTGCTTTCAAAACGTGAATTAGAACTGGCCCCATAGCAGACATTTTCCTACATCTAAAGGCCTTTTAAAATATATGTTGGTTATGGCTATTGGAGCGGGTACCACTTTCCATACATTTGTGCCCATCATCCTTTGAAAACATATTCTACAGAAGAAAGTCCAGAATGCTTTCTTTGTTCAACTGAGGTCAGCCTTCGTTTGTTTTCCAATTTAAGTATTTTTCTTTTCCTGACCAAATCGTACGTGGTTTAAAAAGTTGAAACAACGCATGCCAGTTTCAGTTTACACTCCCAATATCATGAGAACAGCAAACACGCTAATCCTAACGCAAACATAGCTCATCGGGCATTGTTTAAAGCGAATGCGGATTATACGGGTTTTACTTTTTAACTTTTTTTCATGGACGCGGCGTACTTTTTATTCAGCCATGTTACTGGCTTTAAAAGTCAAGGTTGTGGTAGCTATGCGTCCTTCTTTGTGTGCCATTGTATGCTCTTTCTCATTATTAATGCACTTTAATACATCTACGAAATAATAAGTGTAATAAACTTAATTTATTTATGAGAAAATATGTTTTATTACTGTACTTTGATAGTTTGATAGGATCGCGAAGAAATAGTCCTTAATGACTTAATTTTTGTAGCAATAAGAGCTGCTGGTATACTAAAAGGCTGTAAATCCACAAGTTTATTGCCAAGTTTACGACCGTAACATAAATATGGGGGTCTCGTTAATTATCTAAAAACTAAGGTTATGTACGGAACCCTCATAGCTACTTAGCAAAACACCTGTCCTCGCTAAGTGAATAAGGCCGGTGTACGCACAAATTTTGTTTATGGTATGGCTGTTTAAGTAAAAGTTTTCATAGGATGACGGCACATCAAAGTAACTAAGTAAGTAAACACTGTGGCACTTTATTCGGTAGAAATAAGTGCTATTTTTCAAGAAAAATAATGTGCATACATAATCGCTGCAAAGGAAAAGGTGTAATGTTACTGGATATTGAGATTGATTACTTATTATGCTAATTGGATCAACAAACGCTACAACGTTTAATTTCTAATGCATAATATTAATTTACTTTGTCATTGAAAACCGATGTACAAGAAATTTCTTCGACTAATTGTCTATTGAATTATTCAACTTTAATTTGCTGGACTGATCATTTTAATCAGCACAGGGGGTGAGTCAAAGGAAAACACTAACATACAGTTTTACACCTCAGCTGAGACTCGTCGGTTCCACAGAACATGTGCGCTTTTCGCCATGTTTAGTAAACACAGAGTCTGTCTCCATTGCTCGAAGAAAATGCGACAAAAAATCGTCTAAGACCTTGATAAGACTTTGGGCGTCAATAATAAAGATGGAGCGTTACAGTTCCCATGAAAAATATCAGAGAAGTTCCATTGAAGTGTCCTATTGCAAGTCAACAACACGTGCATAAAACGTGCATACCTTTGGAATTCAGTAACATGACTCGGTCGCAGGTGAAATCAACAGAAAATAACACACTTGTATGTTGAAGATACATAATAGCAAAATTCATCATTATCAAGCAACATAATATAAATCTGAAGTCAATAAGATAAGTACTACCCGTTCGCGCTAAGTTTGTCGATCCGTGGAATGCGCGTCCCCCCCCCGCCGCAATCGACAAAACACAATTTTACAGGAGAAGAGATTTAGTGTCAATTTTGAATAATTCTAAACTATGAGGCGTATCAAAACGGTTTGTATATCAAACGATGCGTTATTTTTTCTGGAGTAACATTGAATGTGCATAAGGTTATAGTGCTTAGAATATACTTTAAAAAAGGTAGAAATACATATTGCCGCTTCATACATTGAAAGTCGGTTCCGTAAGAGTCCATTGTGGTTTTATTCCGGTAAAAAGTGTGCAATTAATCAAACAGCAATAGTGTATTGCAGCCTCGGGCGCTGATCTGAAGGATACAGTAATAGCCGTTTGCTTGTAGAAGATTTAAATAAAAGTTTTAACATTGTATATGGCACGATTATTCCGGTCAACAAATTTTAAATGGTGAATGGGAATAACGATTCAATATCCATAGTGCTTTTGGTAAATCAGGCAGTTTCAAAGATAAAATTCTGAAAAAAATTCAAAAGATGTATAGGACCCGCAGTTAACTAAAATCACTTAATCGGAAAACTGCTGCTATGGCTATTGCGGCTTTGTTCCAGGCACCCATCGAAATATACCAAATTATGTTACTAGCTGCAGGGCTTTAGACATTCAGATTTTCTATCAGTCTAATACCTCAGATTTTCTATTGTTCCGATATCTTCAGACTAAATGGAAACGAATCCAGCTGGCGCAGGCTGCACCTCCTCCAAAGTTTGCCCGCAAACAGCGCGATCCTGCCTCCTCTGTTGGGCTTTTCATTTAACTGGAATTTATTTTTAGTTTATGTCTTGTCTTACCGCAAATTCACATAAATAACGAGCTAAATAAACCTTGGAATTTACAATTCGTCGGCAATTTGTCGGCCGTTTGGTGTAGTGGTTCAGAACGAACTACTATGCCGAGAGGTCCCGGGTTCGATTCCCGGCCGGGCAGAAATTGAAATGATGAATTTTAATTCCTGTGACGGGTCTGGGTGTTACTGTGTATAATATGTATGTATTTAAAAAAAAGTATATAAGTAGTATATCCGTTAAGCTAGCACCCATAACACAAGCATATTAATTGCTTACTTTAGGGCTAGATGGCGCTGTGTGAGATTGTCCAAAGATATTTATTTATTTATTTATTTAATTCATGTACATATGTATTTGTTAGCTACTGACAATGCTAATGAAAAATTAAATTAATGTAGGCATGTAAACACGTTTGTGAGATGAAAAGTATGCTTACTTTGATCTTAAGTCCCGAATAAATGAAACCAAAACTTATTGCATCACATAACTCCTAACGAGTTTGAGTTCATAGATTTTTTAAGTTTTTCTCTTCTATAAAAGCTCGTATTACAACATTTTCATCTTTCTCTTGAGCGACAAAGGTAATAAACTGAATATCATTAATGGACACGGAATACCAGTTACAGTAGTCCTTACTTTTATACACATCTATCTCTGACATACTTGGCCGTCTACCAACATAATTATGAAACGCCATAAAATCTTGCAGTTAAACTTAAAATTATTTCTGCAACGAGGGTTCTGCTGACACAGTGTAATTTGCTATTAAAATAAAAATAGTAGAGTAGCTAAAGAGTGATCTGAGAGGATATGGACTAAGACAACCTCCGCCTCTCAGGTTGTGTAAGTTGTACTGGCAATGAATAAGTGTTGCAACTTGCAATCTTATCTGTAATATTGATAGATTTTATGATGAATTTTATTGGGATAATCTATAGCGAGATTCAATTACATTTTGAAATTATACTCATGTAAAGGACGTTACATAAAATACTGTTTTTCTGCTAGAATAAGAACACTTATCTAGTTTTAAAACAGTAAAAAACCTCGATAAGGATTATCATGTATAATGCGTAGCGCAATGATCTCATAGCTTAAAAATTCGTCAAATTAAGTCAGCTATCAGAAACACAGTCTTGTTTTGTAAGTAAATTATTCTTTGTCATGTTCCGAGAATCTCTCAATGATGTAAATGCACATATTTAACCGACAACAGGAAAAATATCAAAGATGTGTTTTCCAATACACTTCTTATTGGTCTTTCTTTGAATTGTCTGTCCCCTTTCGACAAAGGATTCGTACAGCTGAATAAACACAGTGCGATGACCCCACAAAGTTATTCGTAAACCACAAAAACAAAGTAATAAATCATGCTTTCTATTGAATGAAACTCCCAAATAATGAAAACTGTTGCGTGTAAAACCGGTTTTCCCTAAAATCGATATTTGCGTTGGGCAGCACTAGACGGCGCGTCGCCGGGATATCACCCGGTCAAGAAGGGAGGACGCTTATTGCCTCGCCCTCCCATACATTACAACTCTCACTCTTCACGGCAGGGTTGCTTTATAGACTAGGAGGGCGATGCTAGGTTATTTATTTTGAGAGGGCCTTCCGTTTTAATTGTTATGGACTGGGTAGAGTGAAGTTGTTGCATGTTTTGGTGTGACATAAGGTCATTCATTATTAAGTCTAGTTGTTACTCCTGGATTATAAACCATTTTGCTGGTGATAAACATTGCTGTAATTGTCTTGCTTGATTGACATAAAAAATCCTTTCATGCTGCATTTAGTTAAATTTTCATCATGTGCTATTCACCCCTTAGACGATAAGTAGATTTATTGGTGGCCAGACTTTCCACCCAGACATTCAGCTTCAGCCGCTTTATAATATTTAAGATTAATCACGCTAACTAAAAACAAGCACCAAAGTAGATTAATTATGTGAAATCATAAAGCAAAAAAGCCTGCTGTAGCCAAGCCTACAGCCATGACTTTCGCCTGACGACCTCCCCTCGCTTCATAAATTCTCTTCCTACAAAACCCAGCTAATTAACCCGGGATACTTCTGAATATTTCAGCCGGCTGTTACACACAATCGGCCCTTTGAACCTGGTTATTATCAACTATAATTACTGAGTAATATTTCAAAGGCCCAGCGACCCAGCGGGCTAGGCGTAACAATCCATTTTTTGAAGGCAAGGTAAGTTCCGCGTGAATTTGCATAAAAACAATGATTAATGTTGCTTTTGCATGCTCAGCAGGATATTATATTATTTGTTGGAAATGATACGGCTCGTAAAGATGCATTTCACTAATTAAATTCCTAATCATTTAAAGTAGATTATGTCTGTAGTACTGAAAGTATTACATCAGAGGATTTCTTTTTACAAGCTTTATATTGACTTCACTTGTTAGTATGTGTGGGACAAATCTTGCAACTGAAATTAAGACCAGTTCTCCTTAACCGATTGAGCTGCAATTTGGTATACTTATGCAAGTACGATGACAATGCAATATTATGGTACCATTGAGCTGGTCTGATGATAGAGTCAGAAGGTGGCCATAGGAACTCCTAAACGAAACGGCGGAAACTTATCGAGTTTGGGTTCGTTGGATTCGTCTTCCCGAGCACTTTGGTGCTAAATGATGACCAGGGCCCAGATTGAGATAAAACTAAAAAGTGTAAAATAAAATTATAATAAAAAAAAACTTTTTTAAAAACAAGCTTTATTCTCTTAATGCAGTTGTACTAAAACGAAAAAAATAATTTTATGCAATGTTCAAGTAATTTCGAAAGCTTGTAGCGCTTTTTACAAGCTTTATATTGACTTCACTTGTTAGTATGTGTGGGACAAATCTTGCAACTGAAATTAAGACCAGTTCTCCTTAACCGATTGAGCTGCAATTTGGTATACTTATGCAAGTACGATGACAATGCAATATTATGGTACCATTGAGCTGGTCTGATGATAGAGTCAGAAGGTGGCCATAGGAACTCCTAAACGAAACGGCGGAAACTTATCGAGTTTGGGTTCGTTGGATTCGTCTTCCCGAGCACTTTGGTGCTAAATGATGACCAGGGCCCAGATTGAGATAAAACTAAAAAGTGTAAAATAAAATTATAATAAAAAAAAACTTTTTTAAAAACAAGCTTTATTCTCTTAATGCAGTTGTACTAAAACGAAAAAAATAATTTTATGCAATGTTCAAGTAATTTCGAAAGCTTGTAGCGCAAACAGAGAAAAGAAGAATAAATTCCATGCGCGATACAAGCTTTCGAAATTACTTGAACATTGCATAAAATTATTTTTTTCGTTTTAGTACAACTGCATTAAGAGAATAAAGCTTGTTTTTAAAAAAGTTTTTTTTTATTATAATTTTATTTTTATATTTTGAGCTAACATTTATTTAACACACTAAATGCAAATAAAAGTTATGTAGAAAAAATCAAATACACTTCGAAAAAAATAATAAAAAAAATCATTTCAGCATGTTCATTATGTTCAATCCCATTGCCTTTGCATAAAAAAAAAGAAAAGCTCATGAAAACTCTATCCCTTGACCAAATTTCACAAAAAAAAAGTCACGCATGAAATCGCCACGCACCGCGCCAAGTGTAAAGGTGAATGAACTGCAGCCATTCGCGCTCGCAGCACCTCTTTGAACTTTTCTCGCGATATTTCCGCTTCCTGCGCGCAATCGATAACAATATTTTTCACGAGTAGGGTTGATACGGATTTGGCAGACATTACTTAATTTAGACCGCGATTTTCTCGCATGAAGATCGGTCAAAGGACTGTTTACGTATTTTTAAAATTTTTGCATTTTTTAGGGTTCCGTAGCCAAAATGGCAAAAACGGAACCCTTATAGTTTCGTCATGTCCGTCTGTCCGTCTGTCCGTCTGTCCGTCTGTCACAGCCGATTTACTCGGAAACTATAAGTACTACAGTGATGAAATTTGATGGGAATATGTGTTGTATGAACCGCTACAAAATTATGACACTAAATAGTAAAAAAAAGAATTGGGGGTGGGGCCCCCCATACATGTAACTGAGGGATGAAAATTTTTTTTCGATGTACATACCCGTGTGGGGTATCAATGGAAAGGTCTTTTAAAATGATATAAAGTTTTCTAAAAAACATTTTTCTTAAAGTGAACGGTTTTTGAGATATCAGCTCTCAAAGTCGTAAAAAGTATGTCCCCCCCCCTCTATTTTTATAACTACGGGGTATAAAATTCTAAAAAAAATAGAGGTGATGCATGCTAATTAACTCTTTCAACGATTTTTGGTTTGATCAAAGTATCTCTTATAGTTTTTGAGATAGGTTGATTAAATTGACATAATAAGTTTTTTTTCTTTTCGAATTGATTGAAATTTAAAGAAAAAACAGCTGTCATGATCAATACTCTTTCCAGCCAATATTTTAACTTGTGTTCTTCCTTATCGTCAGTTTTATGTGGTGTGCATTGTGTACAATTTTCTATCCATCCTTGGAAGATTAAATTATCGTAACTGCTACATACCTTCAAATGTTTGTTTCTGTCGACCCTGGCCGGTGACGGCGGGCGGGGGTGCCAACTAGTACGATTGAACACATTTTTCATTACGATAAAGTTTCAAATTATTTCCCGGCAGTGATCGAACACCGCCAATAAGCTCCAACTATTAAAACTTTGCCATTTGAACCGCGTTTTTATCTGCAATTAATGTTGTTAGAAAACTGTGCTAATGCAGTGAACTTTAAAAGATAAATTTAATTAAAGGCTCTGTAAAGAAGCTTTTATTCGCTCGCACAGCGCTACAGACCGAGTTTCGCAATAGAGAATTTCGTTTTATGTGTACTTACAGTAAATTCAAAACTTTAAACTACTGTTCTCCTAATTTGTTGAAACAGGTTTTTTATTGGGTATTCTATTATAGTATTTACCGCAAATACCATCCCATTTGATGTTAAATGAAGATGCATTCTAAGATGGTACATTCTTGCCTAGTAAGTGCCTATTCACTCTTGCCTGTAAAGGCTAGGGTCATATTGTTTGCGGAAAACATCGCAGTTCCTAGCTGTCCCTAGAGTTAGGACAACGCAACAGAATGGTGCAAATAAAATTTTAATACAAAATTCGTTACGTAGTACATACTTTGTTCCCGAAATATCTGATGACTCCAGGATTACCCCTAACCGTTTCGCTAAGCAACGCTGATATTTTAGCACTTTGTTTAAAGTTAACAATACCATGATTATATGACTTTCCCTATGCATGCACTTGCACACCACCGAATCTGGCATTTATCATCTACCTTGCCTGAGGGGTCTAATGCTTAGCTCGCCACTCCTTTAATTAAGAAGTCAAAGTTTGGTTACCAGCTACGTAATCTCATGGACTCTTCAGTAGAACTTTATGAAGTCAAGGTTTACCTCATGGATAGCGGACGGGTTAATTTTGACGTGTTTTTTTTTATTATTACCTAGTCTATGTCACCACGCTTCCGGTTTTCTCCCTGACAAAAATGTCAAGCCTAACGTTACGATTATGACGGTGCTACATTATGTTAAATTACTAGTCTAAATGTGCTCTAAGGCAGACATCGCCCACGGCCCTTTTACTAACACAGCCTACTCTTAAAGCGTGAGTGCATAATGTATGGCCTTTCAGACACATTTTAAACTTTGAAGAGACACTTACGTCACCCTAACGCACCCATTAATCGCAACGCATTAGCGGGGCGTCTGCGGCACACATAAGACCTGCATGACGAAATTATCTATGAATTTGTCCATGAATTTTGCAGTAATAAGGCTGCAGGAAAGACTTTACTTTGGGTGTATTGGGTAAAACGAACTTTATTTACAAACTTCTGAACTTAACTAGATTAAAAGTGTATTTTTAGAGCAGAAATGGAATGATTCATAACTCAACGCAACATTCTTTTGGCACTTTTTTACCCTTTTGTAATACCTGCATTAAATGCAACGTGACAATATGACTAATGTTAACAGAAAAAAGTACTTACGCGATACCAGCTCCGCTAAAAGCCCAGAGAGGCTTGATTCCATTGAAAACGCGTAGCAAAACGTAAACCGTTTAATGTGATTTACTTTGCCACAGAGCCACACCACTCGCTAATTAAAATAACGCGGCCATTGCCAGGCTTCCCTCTCGATACGTCCGCCGATAGATTCCTAAGCCCCGCGGTTAAGTCCTTCGAAAAATTCACCCCGCCGAGGCGCCCAACTTCGACCAATCCAATTACTGCCGCCAAACTCTCCAAATTCTAAACCGATTATACAGAATTGAAAACATTAAGTACTTCACAGATTCCCACTGTCCCCGCATTCAACAACCGACCTTATCCCCGTCACCTGAGATCGATTTCCGAACGGCAATCAACTGATTAAGAAGTCAAACATAGATTGAGATGGAAATTATTTATGAAAAACTCTTATTTGGCACACCATGCAAAGATGGCGCTGATTACTAAAGTTTGATGAGTTGCAGTTTTCAGATAAATAAACGTGACCAAAATTGGAGCACGCTTTATTCAAAGGCGATGGCCGCCCTCCAGGATTACTGGAAGCTGCTTAGCACCAAAGCGGAATGAAGAGGATTTTGTTAGTGATAATCCATTGGAACGAAACGAGTTTAGTCTGGATTCTGGAACTATTTTAATTAAATAAACACCACTTGTATTTTAAAATCGTAAGACGAACGGTTTTTAGGGTAATTAAAATACTTTGTCTTTCTCGAAGGAGTAGGTAGGTATTTATGCGTCAAGAAACCTGCCCGAAGTATTCATACACATAACAATTTGCATACATAAAAAATCAATCATTCATGCAATGTAAAGTGATTCATTTGTATGTCACTTGTGAATAAATTAATCAAAAAGGTTAGGGCTTTTGTTGAAACGGGCTGGCGCCGACGGTTTTTCTGAAGACAGGCATTATGTCCTTCGTCAACAATGCCAACCGCTGACCAAAGAAAAAAGCTTTACGTTTTTAAAATATTGCCAAACCGGACAAAGGAGTAGAAACTATTTATTAATATTAATGGCCAGCATGCTTAGTGACTTTTATTATTATGGCTTTTATAGATATTGATGATGTTTTTGCCTTTAGAGCCACTTTTGGCCTTAAATAAAGAATTTAATGCCCGTTTTCACCATCAATCCCTAATTTTTAAGTGGTAACAGGAATTTTGTTTTCAAAGGGGTTACTTAAAAATTAGAGATTGATGGTGAAAACGGGCATAAGTCACCCGCAGCCGTTTCCTGGGATCCAAAGTAGAGTTTTGTTTACATAGATTGATTGAAGTAAAGACTAAAGATGCTCTACCTATTTATTGATTGATTGCTTCTTCATCAGTTGAAAAACAGTTTTGTGTTTCACTAATTAAGCATCTTTCAGGCTGGGTCACAGTCATACTCTAGTCTTCAAAAGCAACCTACTTTCACCACTAAATGTCAGTGCCGCATAAAAGTCGTATAGCACCTTCAGCCTTCACCTTTGCTAACAACGCGATCCCGGTCTAGCCGTAAAACGGGTCAGGTACTATTTGCCGGAAGGGCTTAGCACCAATTAGGTATAATAGCTCCGTATTTTAATAATTTACTGTATCTTTTTTTCTAAGCATTTTAGAAGATTTACTTGAGTTTAGGTTGGGAGGAATAATTTGAGGCCTTTAAAAATTAAGACAAGAAAGTTTATTTAATTTTATTTAAAAAATGTCGAAATTGAATAGGTATACTTCATCGTAATTGTATGTGAGATTATTGTGTAGTATGGATACATTTTTGTCGTGTTGAAAAACACAAGAAGCAATTGACTCTTGTATAGTCAGATAATTCCATGTGTAAGCACATTATTTTGTGCCACATTATGTGGTAAAATAAATGGTTAACCCCTTTACATATTTTATGTAGGTATGAGTATGGTTTAATTAACGAAATGTATCATTTAATAATCCAAATCCTACAAATTCCAGATCTGAATTTATTGGCCACTTAACTAATATCAGTTAAACTTTAATACGGTCACAATCAGTTGTACTAGGAGTCTTCCCGCAACTTGGCTTACTTTCAGCTTGGCCCACGGTGCAACTGCCCAAGTCGCCGAAATGAATTTTTGAATTTTCTTCCGGCAACTCCTCTTGATTACGGTAAGTATCAGTTATAATAAAGTTTTGGTAGCCCAGTGCAAGGATAAGGTAACGATTTGCAATTTATGACGAAGGACAGTGGTGGATGGCTGCAACGAAAGTCGTTGCCGAGTTCGTGACTCACGACTCGAAAGTGACAAAGTTGTATGGACAGCCGCACACAAAAACATAGCTTGTGAATTTTAATATGAATACCACCATTTTGGGGTAGTGCGTGGGATTCAAGTCTCCCTGTAGTCCAGTCATACCAGTTTTACCTGGAAAGTTTACTGGAAGTTTTGAAAATTGGTTATTTACCTATAGATTTCAATCTGACCTACATTATTAAATATTTTATAGATTTTCTATTCAGGAACGTTCCCCGTTTTATTAGCGCCCTTACTACCCTTATTACTTGAAGTTGATACTGATTTTGGAGTCGTAGGTAACTAAAATGTAATTCAGTTTTGGTAACTTTAAAAATATTTCAGTTAAAAATGTAATAGATAATAAAGAAAAATATACAAAACAAGTTTTATACAATTTAATAAAAGTAATTAGGGCTCAAAACTTGCGAACTCTTAAATTGGTTGTGTCATTCAAAAATAACCTGAAGCTAAACTTTTTAATAAACCACCTTTTAGTTAACTTTAAACTTGGCTAACCCTTTATAATCAGATACTGCATAAACTATTTCCCATAATAATTAATAGCGCCATAAATTTTGCCATCATAGAGCAAATCTTAAACGGTAGAGTGACTTTCGCGCAGGACTGTGCGGCATAATCCTGAATCCGCCAAGAGTTATTTATGTCACTTTTGACACTTCCAGTTAGTGTCCGTTACATAAACTTAAACTCTATCGATTGACTGATTGCTAACCCTAGATTTTGCTAAGCATGGTCTGAACTTTATTATGCTCGAGAATAATACCAGTCTAATTAGCAATTGTCAAATTTGACGAGCGATTGGTGAAGTGGTGGAGAATCCGACAAAAAATTAAGTACGCCATTTGTGTTCATGGATGGAAAATGAATACAATTGATCATCTAATTTCGAAAAGTGACCAGTCGTATAAAAACGTTTCATGGATTTCATGGATATTATCGAGAAACATTTGCTAAAACTCATTTTTTTTAACAAATAATAAATCACATTCAAGTTTAAGTGCACTTTATGACAAATGTTTAAATTGTCACTATTAATATTTTTTACTGAATAACCTGTAAAACTTAATTCTACAATTTCTGAAAAATCACCTAAAACTAAACTTTTTAATAAAACACCTTTTAGTTAACTTTAAACTTGGCTAACCCTTTGTAATCAGATACTGCGTAAACTATTTCCCATAATAATTAATAGCGCCATAAATTTTGCCATCATAGAGCAAATCTTAAACGGTAGAGTGCCTTTCGCACATGACTGTGCGGCATAATCCTGCATCCGCCAAGAGTTATTTATGTCACTTTTGACGCTTCCAGTTAGTGTCCGTTACATAAACTTAAACTCTATCGATTGACTGATTGCTAACCCTAGATTTTGCTAAGCATGGTCTGAACTTTATTATGCTCGATAATAATACCGGGCTAATTAACGAGTGTCAAATAATATTGTAATTTTTACAACTTTTTAAGATTTGACGACCGATTGATGCAGTGGTGGAGAATACGACAAAGAAGTAGCCAGAGGTAGCGGGTTCAATCCCCGCACAATACAAACACTAGCGTAAGTACATGTAACTTTAACAATAATTAATTGATTGATGAATGTGTAAACTTTTTGATGAAATCTGATAACTGGTACCCATAATAAGCTTTTACTTAGTTAGGGCTTCCGGGAGACTTTTAAATGTCTTCAAAGTGTCTAGGATATATTAACTTCTTTATATCGACCGCATTTCGAGGAAACGCTAGGGATGTTATAAGAATGACATGAGGTCATAGGTATACATACCAAAGGGATTTTATAGGAATGACATGAGGTTATAGGTAATACCTTTCACCTTTGACACCTTCTTGGTATACCTATTAGGTATACCAAGAAGGTGTCAAAGCCAAAACACCAAAATCTCTAGATCTTATCAGATATTCGGTACATTCAATTAAGCGTAGTTTGGTAGAAAGACAATGTTATGAGTGTTCGAAAATTTAATAAAAAACCATTTTATCTTGATCAAGCCATCCTTGTTAGCAACGTAAGTACTTTCGCCGCCATTGTTTTTCGATACAGGCGGGGCGGGTGATATGGCCGATAGCGAAAATTGACAATGGCACTTTCGATTCGAGGTGTAGCAAAAAACTGGGGTAAATTGTTTTCGATGGCTTCCCTTTACGAACTTTTTGTACTGGTGAACTACATAGTTTTACTGAACCCATTTATAACTCAATTAAATTTGAATCGTTATTAAATTCTCTTTTAGTAGTAAGATAGTTCCTAACTAAATCACGTGTTTTAAGCTATAAGAAATTATAGAAATAAAATAGATGAGTTCCTCTCTTCTCTATTTACTACGAGTGAACTTTAGATGAAAAGTTTATTTAGTAACTGTCCTATTTAATTTCCGCTGCGTTTCAAACTACAAATAAGTAAAAAAAAGTAACAGGTAGTTACGAATAAGTAAGTTTAAGTGCATCTTATTAAAACTAACATCCAACATAAAAACAAATGCAAGCAATTACGAGTGCTTACGTTTGATTATATTCGTGTACGAAACCACTAAAATATGTTCATTTCCAGAAGACAAATGAATGCTACCCGCACATAATATAGAGCTATAAACTCCACATCAACTCTTACGACCAACACTTCCTTCCTGCCGTACCTGCATTGCATTAAAATTGAAAATATTACACTCCCAGACCTAAAGCAAGCTAAAACAATAGCGTTTAACAAATGTTCCAACATTGCTTTATTTGCGTACGTTGAATTTACATTTAAAAAATAGGTACGGTATATTTTGTTATGTAAAGTTCAACAAAGAATGTTAATACAAGCCCAGTTCCGCAAGGCTGGCTGTGTGTCGCTATTATCCTGATAATGATAGCAGTGAAGAGAACCTGTTGTTAGAGTGATGTCTCGTTTTCATTGGAATTTATTTTGGCTTCGTTGTGTACCGTACTAAAACGAAAGACTGTAGTAGAATGACTTTGAAACCTAATTAAAAGTAAATGTTGACGCAATGGAAATAATAAAGATCAATTTGTTAAAATTAGGAGATATCTAAAAAGGGATAATATCTACAAATAGTGTGAGCCTCAGGTCAGCACACGCTTCAAGGTAATACAGAAAGAGGACAAGTACCTACCAAACAAATAATATCTAGGTAGTTACGTATATCTTCTGTATGCTTGTATGTTTTAAAAACATTCATGCAAGGTTTGTTAAGTCTGGCTAGATATAGTTTATGTAATTTATTCATTCATATTTGTCATTCATACGAGTATTATTATTGCGAATTAGCATTAGAATCAAGCTGGTATAGACTATTATCATTCAATGTGGGAGTCTTTTCATCAGTAGCAATCACAGACTACATTTTAGGCTGAGTTGCACCACCTAACTTTGACAGTAACTAGGTATTACGATAACCGGTGTTTTTTGTATTTAGTTTGACAGATTTTTGACGTTTGTCATAGTTAAAGTAAGATGGTGCAACCCAGCCTTAGTGAATGATGATAACTTTACAATTGTTTAAACAAAACGTGTAACAGACAGTTAAAGTGGTCACCAAACCGACAAGAGAATGCACAATAGTTTCCTTATAAAATAGGTTCCGATTCATGCCCTAGGTAAACTCTCAGATAGTTTGGTCTACCTAGAAAATTATTTGAGTTTCACGATTGTTAGTCGTACGAAAACCAGTTGAAGAAGCCGGCATTCAATGCAGTCTGTGTATTGTATCGGATTGTTTATTTATAATGCCTTCTGAATCCTGTACAAATTAGAATAAATTGCCAATATATTGGTATTAGTAAAGTATCTAGGCGATAACAAAAAGCTTTAGCAAGCTGTGAAGTATGAAAGTTGTAAGAAATGGTCCGATATCTGCTTGACTTTCAAGAAAATTGCAAAGTGGTAGTAGGTAGATATGATAGATTGGGAAAATATCTCTTCATGACTCTACCTTCAACAGTGTAACATGGCAAGTATACAAGGTACTACTATTTGTGCTACTATGGTAATCAAATACTAAATATTTTCAATTTTACTTAATTGTACACTATAAATAAAATTAAGCCTACACAGTGAAAGATAGGATCTTAAAATGTGCAAAAATGCTACAGTTTATTCTTACCAACAAAAGTATAATAAAATGTGCAAAAATTAACATAGATAGTGAGCCACTGATGGCAGTAGGTTATCTAAAATTAAAATGTTTTGCCATTTAAAATGCTATCTTCTTTTTAAAACGCGTAAGATGGATTTAAAATGAATACACTTTATTTGCATAATTGACGTGTAGGCAATATTCTAACGCCATCAACACGTAACAATACAAAGATGCTAACATTATTCGCTACTATAATAAAAGCTAACGTTGACACAAAACGTTGTGCGGCCAGCACGGACAATTTCTAAAAGAACAATAACCGTGGAAGATGCTGCTTTCCAACGTCGAATAGGCTACAAAGGCAACGTCTGAATATTAATTCCGCCCGTTTTACATAAGATATTCGCGTCGGGCCCGACGGTCGCAGAGGCGGTCGTGATCTTGAACCCACAAGGGCAGCCATTGTCTCGGGGAGGGCTCGTGTGAACCGTGCACGAGATCTTCAAGGGAATTAAGAATGAAACGCCTTTGCTAATTTAGACGTTTAAGAGTAAACAACAACGGCTTTCACGGGAAGAGGAAGTAAATAATCCAACTTGTAAAAGACAAACTATTTTACAAATCAAACATTACAAAAGTGCAGTTGTTCACCTACTCTTATAGATTTAATTAAACTAAATAAGTTTATTTCATTTAAATGATGATCTCGTTATCACCAATTTGGAGGTGCGCTCCTTACATTTTCAGATTTTAGTGTATGTTTTGGTGTGTATCCAAACGCATATTTTGTGTAAAGGTTGGCGGCATTGTTGGTTTTTAGCGCGAAATCACTACCTTTGACGGGAATTTGATACGTACAAGTCGTACAAGACAGGATATCCGTTACTTCATAATATGCTTTGCTAACGATGAGGAACAAAACATGGCGTTGCTACAACACGGTAGCTAGAAGGCTTTCGACAATCTCGTGACTCACGATCCATGCTTAATCAACCAAGAAAGTCATACATAATGGTTATTTATTTTCCCAACATAACCCTAGGGCAGAAGAATCCATGCACGCCTTTGTGCCGCTTGCTTTGCTTTTAAAAAGATATTCGATAGTGACAGATCTGGACCAAACACATTTGCCAGTGAAAGTTGCAATTCAAATAGATGCTCTCAACAGTAACAGTTGTACATTGAGATGCGTTAAAATAACTGCTAATGCTTAAACTTAACCGTTAGTAGAGTAACAAAGAGCTATGATTAATATGTATAAGTAAATTCAAGCGGGCTAGAATGAAAAAGAAAAACTTTGCTTGTTATTTTTTATTCTGGCTGCAGAATTCAGTATACAGCCTTGGGCTTGAATAAAACTCATGAAACCAGAACAAATGTAGCTATTTCTGTAGCAAAAACTCATTTTATGCAGCTAAGAGTATTTTCTTTTATTTTGGTGCAACTTCTAAAACACATTAAATTATAGGTGAAGGTCAAGCAGAACAGGTAGGTACGTGTGTGCCATAACTGTGACGTCATATCCGGCGCACGTGAACGTGTAGCATTCAAATTGTGTCTCCATAACGATAACTTGTAGTTTAAACTGCGTTTTTAAGACTTTTATTCCAATTTGAGTAGGTAGCGCAAAAGATTTCATTTGATAACAATAAAATCGATCCCTTTTGATATTATGTCCATGACAACTTTACAAAATGTCAGTATCTGTTTAATGGTTATGGGAACTCAGTTCCAGGTGTACAGCTATTCACTTTACATAACTTATTGCATGTTTTCCATTTCTTACACATAATTTTTACACAAAACCTTCACTTTACCTTCATACTATCGTCAGCAGCTGTTCATTCTTTTAGTTAAGAAACTATAATTATGTTATTTTTAAAGATATCATATTGATCTACAAGTCAAGCCTGCTTCGACTTTTTAAGGAAGATTCTTACAGAACCTGCTTCAATAAAATTAAAAACATTTTACGCGAGCATGATCATTATCATCTGTAACTGCAGTTACTTGATTTCAGTAATTCGGTGTGCTTATCAGATCTTATTACTGCGATGTCTCTTTATCCACTCGGTTGCCAACTTGTATGGTTTTATTTTGCATTTTTAGAGGCGAATACACCCACACCAAGGGTCTAGCCACGATAAGATCTTATTGATAAAGCTGGCCGTAGTTCAGACACTGCAATAATTTGCGTTGGTGCAACATTTACCTTATATCCTTTCAATGTAGACGTAGCTTCTACTACGTTTTAAATAAATAATAATGCAGTGACAATTTTATTCATTACATAGGTGGGTACAGTAGGTTGATCTGCTCAATAAGGCTATCAGTTGTTCTCCAGATAACCAGGTGCATATGACTGTACAAAAAAGGAATCTAGATCATTTTGCAACATGTTATGGCTCACATTAACTGGAATCACAAGTAATGCTTTAAAAGTATCATTGTGTGAGATAAATACATTAAATAATAAACATTTAATGTATTCTGTTGCGTTCAAAGTCGCCTATAATTGACATTGAGACAACCTTCTAATAAATAATCCAAGAAAAATAAATAGATTCGTATCAAGCAGATAACTACATCAAATCAAACACACTACGTGCAATACTGATGAACTGCATAAATAAATTGCTATGCAATGTAAATACAACGCTTATGACACAATAGTCTCGTATATCCTCAATTCGCTCTCAAGCAATTGCTGAGTTTTCATTGCACAACCCAAAGCTATCTAGACGATTTCACTGACAGAAATATGACTTGCCGTGTGTACAAAAACAATAAATATAAATGCAGATGGACGTACCGCCAAGTTGTTCGGCGCCCGGTTCAACGCGCCGCAAGTTTATCGGCGTTCATAAACCCGTAAATAGATCGAATGCAGTAAAACCAGGCAAATGCAGCACCCGGCCACCGCCGGCTTGTTTCCAATTTCACTGCATTGCGATCGATCGAATTCCATCCAAAGGTGCTCTCAAAGAAACCGATAACACGAGCAAACACTCCGGAATGGCTCAATAGCGGAAATGAGCAGACTCGTAGACTGACAACACTCGAGGCTGTGGCCTGTGACACAAATACTTGCAAAGGCATCCGACTATCAACATCGATTGTCATGACATTGATCAGCCACTTAACAACGTGGGAAACTCTGTCAACATGTTATTACAACTTATCTCATTCAACTTTAACCAAAACAATTTTCGATCACGTCGTTCAAGCACTGTATTAGTCACAAATCGCCGACATAACTTTGGATTAAATTGATCCGTTCCGAGCTCACAGTTCGTAAGGCGCTTATGCCGCTTCCGCTTCCATATTCAATCCGTGCCCAAATGGGCTTACAATATTCTAAAGTTCACCGACACCATATCAAGAGTGCTCCAGATAAATGGATCACGTTACTTGATTAACCGACACGCATCCCTTCCCCTTATCACCCTCGGGAATATTTAAATGGGCTCTGAATATATCACACCCCCCTCAAGAGCCAGTATCCCTGTTCACCTGTCCTCTAGATTGAGAATATAAATGACGTTATCTTCATTAACGTTCGGATGCAATGGAGGTTAATCGGATTAGCAACGCCTTTTAGCTTAACATTTTTTATTCTGATAACTGATCTGATAAAAAAAAACCTGTTGAAAATATAGGGACCTCAATATATTGAGGAACTTTACTACTAAAGTTTCATGATTTCCAGAAATAATTTAGAAAAAATATTTCGCCTTTTAGTATTTTACTTTCAAGCTTCTTATTTAACAAGAAAGCTTGCGCGATGAATAGAAAATAAGAAAGATTTTTATGAGACATGGAAACCGTGTTGCTAGAACATTTTCACTGGTATTAAAGAAGGCGAAAAGCCTAGATGAAAATAAATAAGGCAGTTGTTGCCATGTTAACATTCTCCGCTTTCTGTGTAGGGAAACATATTCCCGTCACATGCGAATTGGAGCGACAATTTGTGACAGCCGTGCGATCTCAATCAACATGGCAATCACGCACGACGACACCGCAACTACTGCTAATGTGCCCGTATTGAAAATCAGCATTCACGCCACTGACGCGCCGTAACACGCCTAGTTACATACACCCATTGATCTCGCAGCGCAATTTACGGCCGGTTGAAAGTGATAACCTGTTTCGATAACTCCATGCGGTCTAATGATCGTGCCCGCATGACTTTTATAAAAAACTAAACCAACTCAAACTTGAACCGAGCCAGAATCAAAAGCCGTAATTTACTAGATAAGAAGTCGCCTCATTATGTGCGGACAGTGTCCGAGCACGCGTAAAGTGTTTTTGTAACCATAAATCCTGTCCAAGATCCTTGTCTCGTCCAAGGTCTGCAAACTCATTCACAAGATCAAGTGGCAAAAAACTGGAGCAATGAACTGGGAGTCACGTAGATACCTCATCAACTCCCGAAGCACGTAGTAGCGTCTAAACTACCGCTCATTGTCAATATTGGAGAGCTGTTCCGAACCACTGGTAAAATCAATAGAGACATTATCGGTTATTAGACGTATGATTGTCGGCAATAGTTTTCCCACTAATGAATAACAAACATGGACAAAGCAAGAATCAACTGCCTTCGTAATATACAAAGACCACACATTATTGTGGCTACCCATATGGATGTAAGTAACCGATGCAGGAAGCAATAAACACAATAATTTACTGGACAATGGGTCTTATTAAAAACGCAATTACTCGTACTCTTTATAATTAAGGTCTTAATAAATAGATATCTAAGCAATTACCAGCTCTAGTCCATAAAGTCTAGCCTGGGTTTTTGCCAAGATTATAAAACAAATCTATAAATATTTTAAGGTAAATCCACAGTTTTCGGACTTCGTAAGAGTTCTAAACTTCTGTTGTTAGTAAATCATCACTAAACTCATCTTAAATAACTTAGAAACGGAGTGTTATTGAGTCGACAACCTTCGATCGCCTGAGTAATGGGTATGGCGAGTGAACAGTTGAACACACTCACCCAAGTGCAAGGCTAAGAAGTGCATCGCCGATAAACCGGAGATGAAAGCGACTGTTTATTTGATTTTCTGCCGGTACGTGCAGGCATATTAACTAAGCGGGCGATGACCTCTCCAACCCGCTCCATGATATTTTCTTCAGCACACAAAACTCCCAATAACGAACTTCGTCTCCAATTTAGCGATGATAAGAGCATATTCGTATAACAATTATGTATTTCAAATACACCGTGTCTCGCATTGCGTCTCCAGCCAAACGTGTTATTAAAACAAATAGATGTTCGGTGTCGGCTGAGTCTTCATAATTAAACTATAAATCTTGTTGCTGCCTCCTAGCGTGTGACATCCTCGGACGCCATGGATATTAAACCGAAGAATATAATTCAAGGCATTATGTGCACCTGGTTAAAGGCTCTTAAAAGCGGACCTTTTTATTGACTACTGGCGACGTTAACGAAACGATATTTTTAATGGTCAATAATGATATAAGCTTTGGTGTAACATAATTACGGTTATTATGGAGACAAAGGCGATTATGTCGAGCTTATTATTACGCAACGTCGATTTATTATTTATTGTTTCTGCCATTTGACGAGACTATCGTCTTGTGCGTCGACCCGGCGACCTAGCAGTCCGCCGGTTTCGTAACCAGGCGCCTTGGCGGGGACGGCGACCCATCAAACATTGTCGGATTACGTTTATGGGCCATTTGTATGGGATCTGCTACGGTTAATGATTTCGACCGTTCTTCCCTCGCTTGGGCAACTCTATTTCGAGATGTTACTTTCATCGTTACGCCGAAGTTGAGCAAGTGCCACTTTTTGTACACTTTTTGTCCAATTGGAAGTTTTTGTGACATAACGTTGCAAGATTTCCATTTGATACAAACCTCAGAGTCATTCGGAAAATAATTGAACTCAAACACGATGTCATTGTATTTCAAATTGACACAGCTGATAGCCACCGGCGCAGATGTGAATCAATGACCTGACTCGGTAGGTACTCGTGTTTCCCTACTGTTATTATTACCAAAGGTAGCGGCATTCAACGTTCCCCTGTTATTTAAAATCACCCCAACCCGCGCCGTATCGAGGCGAAGCTCGCAAAAAGGTTATCTTATTTGAAAACATAAAAGTTATCTGCTTGACTTGTTCGTTTCGTATGTCCATTGCGTTATCTTTGACCGCAACATGTCCATTTAATGTTTTGAGGTAGGAATTTTTATAAGTGTATATCTTCATTCCATTAAGCCCAACTCCATGCAATGCAAAAAACAAAACTCAAGCTTTCTTGAATTTGCATCCTCACCGTTTATTTTTCTCATACCGGCCCTAGACCTTCACTGCACGGCCAAAATCCTGCCCCCGGTCGCAGCAACAACAAAACACATACACAAATTGTTGCACTCTCATTTATTTCACACGCACACAGCTTTATCTGTGGCAGGTACTGCCGGTAAATCACAACAACGATCTTATATACACTTATTAGATTTGATAAGGAAGCAAACACAGTAGTGTTAATTGGTATCACGGAGCGATCTACACCCACGCAAACATGTTGCGACGCGCGTCAACGCCGCGTGACTGCAGGCGTGTCGGCGACTGACACTTTGGCGCTGCTCTGCGCGGCAGGATCAGAAACTAATACGCGTTTCACAAGGTGCATAATAGATGGCGTTAAACGTAAAATATTCATGCAAGTCGCTTGGTTTATTTATGTAGCTGCAATAGAACGTAATCAGTGCACCTACCGTATAAATGTAAACAGATGACATCCTTGTTTAAATTAATATGCCTGCGTTTCTTAACTGAAGAAGACGTTTCATTAATACACGGGAATAGTAGTTAATCCACGTTTCATTATATTAAATTATCACATTTTTTTAATTTACATAGGTATTGATTTTATTACATTTAAATATTGGGGTTTTGTTACTTTTGTAGATCTTATTCCAAACTCAAAAAGTAAAATTTTTGGATCTTTATTTTGATGGTTTTATTTAAGTCATTTATATTTACTATACCTAATTAAGTTGGTAAATATAATTTATTAGCAGTTTAAAATAAAATCTATACAACAAAATTAAATACACTAACCTTATGTTTTTTCCGAGTAGCAATTGTGGTCTGATCTCGATCTTATTCACAAAAATCACATCACTTTTCCAAAAGCTCGCAATTTATTCTTAACATAACAAGATTCATTAAGCCAATTGTCTCGAGCGATTCAATATAAAAGCCCGCATTGAAGAAAACGCCGGTCGGTACAACCTTATTACGATCACTGAAAGAACACAGCTTTATGCTAATCCTGTAAGTTATTGGGTTTTCCACAGCACACGACAATAATAAAAGCACGATTTAAACACGATTCTCGGTGAATAGCGACCGATAACACTATCCATCACCCCATTATCCTGCACGGCCTGAAGTTAGCAGCGAGCGCGCACGTCAAAATATACCATAAATAACATCATACGTATCCGGGGTGCGTCCACCCCCCTCCTTCGATCGCGGGCGGGTGCGAACGGGCGACTCGATTTATTTTCGAAAAAACATTCGAAATTTAAAAGCAAAATGGAAATATGAGGATCAATGCCGGCCGGCGTTGCCTTGCGTGAATCTACGACTATCGTAGTAAGCTTTACGGGCGGCGGGGGCGGGTTACTCGCGTAACAATACGTCAAACCGCCTCCAGCCCGTGCTGCCCGCGGTCGTAACCTGGGAACTCCCAGCGACACCCTGTCTGACCTTTCTCCATGAACGCCAATTAACTCAAACTTTAATGACTTTACTACATGCTCAGCTAAACAATCTCATTCCGACTCTTATTACAATAGAAAAAATATGAAAATACAACACACGTAAACGCAAACAGCTTAAAGAATATTAAACAGAGAGACAATAAAACGTCGTCTTGCATATAACATCCATTCGTTATCCGGGGAAAAATGCGTTGAAAGGAAAAACCGACAAAGGAAGCCTTTTTAGGGACCCGGATAAGACGCGACGCGAAGAAAAAGGAGAGCGACAATTTTTCCGGTTCATATCTTTCTGTACATTTCATTACTTCCGCTATGTATGGACGCGATTCGGGCGGACTCGGGGGCGGTCGAACGCGCTCGGGCGGACTCGGCTGTCTCCGCGATCGATACGCGTCGCCATATGCACCGACACGCTACGCTACAACGTAGCCGCGTAGTGGCTACAACTTCGTAGCGTATGGCGTAAGCTACGATGCGGTCACGCGAACTTGACTTCTGTAGTGCACCGTGTTTTGTTTCAGTACTTATCGTTTTGCTTTGCACCACTGAAAATTATACTACGGCGAAATTACAGCTAAGCGTTTTTCAGACCATTTTAAATCTGGGAAACTTTAGTCTTTAGCCGATATGGAAAACTTCACATGGTTTTTCCATTTCCTTCTTTGTATTTAAATACATACCGGGTGGAAACGATAAGTGATCTCATTCGATTATTTCTAAAATATACAAGACATCGAAAAACTGATTACTAATCCTGAAAGTACTTCACAAGCTCTATCCAATGGTACCAATAATAGGTTAAAGCAGTGTTTTTCAACCTTTTTCATGACACGACCCCCCTAGTATGAAAAAAAATTTTGCGACCCCCCGACCGTTCGCTTTTTTTTTCATGCCTTTTACAAAGATGTTGTAGGGACCGAATTATTCAATCTACAGGGTGTTAGGTAAATGGGTATATGAGCCGACACTAGCCCATGTTAACATAGGCATATAAATGGTATGGTGAAGACAAAAAATTGATATCTTCATTTTAATTATTTTATTTTTCATACAAATCGGATTTTACAAAATTTATTTTGTATGAAGATTAAAAAAATTAAAATGATGATAATACATTTTCTGACTTCACCATACCATTTATATGCCCATGTTAACATGGGCTAGTGTCGGCTCATATACCCATTTACCTAACACCCTGTATAAACATTTATGCATTTGCATAATTTGATTTCGGATAAATCGATCTTTAAAACAACAAACACAGGTTGAAAAACACTGGGTTAAAGAATTAACTGGATCTATCCGAAAATCTAATGTTTTCAGCCTCCATACTAAATGTATGCCAGCCAAACAATAATAGAAGTTTTTTTTATTCAATAATAAACACTTAAAACATTGGTTTATAGTTTTTAATATTACGTGGTTTTAACTACATGTATGGAAGCTGAAAACATTGAATTTTCGGATAGATCCAGTTTATTCTGTAACCTATTATTGCTACCGTTTGAAAGAGCTTGTGAAGCACTTTCAGAATCAGTAATCAATTTTTCGATATCTTGTATAGTTTAGAAATAATCGAGTGAGATCACTTAACGTTTCCACCCTGTAGATCTTTATATTTTGAAGGCTTAGAAAATGTTTCATACATAAACAATATAATTGCTACGTATTTTCTGTAGAGTTTATTCAATCAAACGTTCATACCTACATACATAGGAAATAGGAATCATCCAAGTTTCACTTCGGATTTCCTCGTGAATACAAAGATTAATGGAGTTAAATGAGGCGTAGAGATAATGTCAAAACCGGGAATAGTATCATTTGTCTACACACTGTAGGCAGGGTTCCTCAACGTTGTTATATTCACATAGGTACCTATAAGTCCTATAACCCTTCATTTGGCAGTGATGCTTTTAAGCAACAACCACTTTGAATATTTCTACAGCACCAAATAATAAGTTTTGTGCAAATCATTCGATTTTGTTACAAAGCTTAGTTCAGCAAAACACTAGTAAATCGGTCGTCGACTGAGTTTTGAGTGATTTCATATCCATATTTCTGTCAGACGCCAAGATGACGCGCAATGAGAATAACAAAGACGGAAANTTGTTTCAAGTCACGATCTAGCAGGTCTTCGGAGAAAATTAGCACTTTATGTCTCGTTTCATACAAAAAAAACACAAATTATTTTTTTTAAGCTAAAGTATCAGGTTTAGAGAAAAATGTGATATGACATGTCGTGATGAGTGAGCAAAGGACTATCGATTGGCAATTTTTAAAATTCGATTTTCCGGAAAAAATCCCTATGTCCACTTTAATGCCATTTCGATCCACCGTGCGACATAAGTAAACCACAAACATAGTGACGTGCTTTTTAATTCGACGTGCTGTTTAAAATATTCTTCCAACATTAATGGTCTTTTCTTATTATAACCTGATTAAATTACATCAGTTGAGATTGAGGTAATTTAAACAAAGAATACTTAGAGTAGGCGCACACCGTTGATTTTTCGTCGGCCGATAGTTTAGTCGGGCAGTTGATCAGTATGGGCATGTATGGGAGTGCGCACACTACGCCGATTCGATTTGGCCGATTCTTCATACAAATTAAAATCGGGCACAACAATCGGCCAACTAAAAATCAACGATGTGCGCCTACTCTTACCTACTTAATATCAGTTGTTGAATTCTCTAACTTATTAACTGCACCTGAGACTTTGCCAATGAAAATACTGCTAGTTCAAGACCATTAGACACGACATGAGTACACCATAGCGACAACCATAGTAACTGGAGCACTAATTATGATTATACGCGTTTGGTGAAGACAATATACTATGTAATTGGCATGCCGCATGTAGGTGCAAAGCTAATAAGCAAAGCTTGTACTATGGGTACCTACTAGAGNATGAAGGGATAACTACCCCAAGACTTCCCCAGACGACTGTAGGGCTTTTAGACTGTACAATATTATTTAATTTAATTCTTACCCCCATTACCAGAACCCCGCCGCCGCGCCGTTGAACTATTGTGGTGAAATCTTGTAACACAACTAGGTATAATAATAGCTCAGTACGAGGAGTTAATGATACTACATATGAGAAGGTTATTATTATTAAAAAATAGTTTGAGTCCAACACCTGCAGCGAGCAGAATTAGCACATATTATTTCGTGAACTTGACTAGTTCTGCTATTCACTTTTTAGGAATTCTACTATTTATTTCAGTAACTAGACGATGCCTATAACCTTACCTTGCCAAAAACTCCGTTTACACATATTAGGCGTGTATCGGAACGCATAAAATTTCATTTGACGTTTAATTTGTCACTTTGACAGTTTTCGTCGAAATTCGCCGATTCCGAACGTGGTTCAGCAATTTGTTTTATTAAAATTAATTGAGACTAAATGGTTGATTGGGACTATTTCAGTTTTAAAATTGTTTTAGATACCCCTTAATTTACTACCAATGTAAGAATACTGTAGAAAAATGGATAAATCCAAGTTGTTATCGTAAGTTTGCGTGCTATGTTTCTGGTGTAAACATTTTTCAGATTATTTTTGTTGTACCGATTCAATATGGTTGTTCATTTGCCAGGGGAGAAGAAATAGTGGATAAAGGTGCTATCAAGATCGATGTGACTTTACCTGAGGTAGGTCTGAAAGATGTGAAGCCGGATGGATCTTGGCTGGAGGGAAAACAGATACAATCTGCTTTGGAGGCGAGAAAGCACTTGGTCGAGGCTGAAAGGATTGAAAAGAGGTAGTTACCTATTGAGTATCGATTATTACGTAGGTGTCACACATATTGAACCTTTTGGAGCTGATAATTGTATGTTTTGATGGAAAAAAATAGTTTATTTATTTACAAAAAGATGGAGTTATAGATTATGTTTTATGGTAGAGTAAAATGATAATGAATATAATTGCGATGAAGACTGTAAGACTAGTAAAATAAAATTCAAATATATTTTTTGATTGTTGGCTGTGCTATTTCATTTGGAATAAAAACAAACTAAAATTATGAAAGGACAGTGCCAATCCATGTATGGAAGTTGGACCAAGTGCTGCCCAGAAAGAAACTATAGTGCATTTTGTTCCTCAGGCCAATACTAATTTGTAAACCGGAGCGCACTGAAATCTATCCCTGGAGTTAAGAGAAAAAAAGAGTTTTGTTTGGAATTATTTACATACAAAATATCATCGATGTATACCTACTACGCATAATATTTCGCGATTTTAGCATTAATTAACACTCGTTATGTTGAACTTAACCATACTGCATCCGTACACCTTACTTTAGTACGACTTCGACATTATTTATAAGCGATCAAGCGCTGTTGCAGTAGTTTGGTTAGTTGACCGAAATTAATTATTTCCAAAATAGAGCAAGAAGTTTTAGCTTACAATAACTTCAATAATCCATTGTAATACACCAATAAATTGATTTTTCGCAAGGATAGAGAACTAAAACTTCTTGATTCATTTTGGAAATAACGATTTCTGTCAAGTAACCAAACTATTGCAACAGCGCTAGATCGCTTATAAAGAATGTCTAAGTCGCACTAAAGTAAGGTGTACGGATGCAGTATGGTTAACTTCAACATAGCGAGTGTTATTTAATGCCAAAATCGCGAAATCTTATGCGTAGTACGTATACATCGATGATATTTTGTATGTAAATATTTCAAAACAAAACTCTTTTTTTCTCTTAACTCCAGGGATAGATTGCAGTGCGCTTCGGTTTACACATTAGTATTGATCCGAGGAACAAAAAGGACTATGGGTTGATTCTGGGCAGCACTTGGTCCAGACCCTGGCACTATCCTTTTAAACACAAAACCTTAAATTCATAATTTAGAAATCTTTTTAAATACTTATTATAATATGATTTGATTTCTGTTTCATAAAAGATTTGAAAATATAATAATAGTTGGTACATGTAATAAATATGAAATAATACTTGTAAACATGTAGTGTGTCTACAATTTTATGTTTTTGTATTTCAGCGGTATACTGAGCCACGCAGAGTGGCAAGATGAGCTTCAACTTGCGGAGGTCACCAAGCAGTCTGGTAGCCATTGGCAGTTCTTTGGACACCACCGAGATAAGAAGCTGTACCTGAGACCTGAAGAAGCCTTGTTTTTGATTGAAGTGGTTTGTACTTACTTTTTATATCTCGTCACTAAACAGAAAAGTGCTATAGTGAAATTATCATTATTATTAATGTATGTCACAAGATTTGCAATGCGAATGTTTAGACGTCTATTGTCTCCTGCTGCTGCGGTTCCAAAATGCTACCTAATTTCAAAATTCATTTAATAAAGTGTTAAAAGTAAATTATTTTCTGCAAATAGGCTTTTAAAACACACTTATAATAAAACCACGATAGCCGAACGGTGAAGGGGTCGGTGTGGCCGACTGGAGATACGAGGAACGCGGGTTCGAATCCCACCGCCGCTCGACTATTGTGGTGAGCCCACTCGTAACACAAGCTTATTTAGCTTACCACGAGGGGCTAATGGGACTATTAGTAATTTGGGCAATACAAATTGGTAATAATATTTAAAAAAAAAAAAAAAATACTTTACAAATTAAATAAACTTAAGATATTTTAGCTGTAATACAGATTTTCTCAGTTATTGTGCGTGAAAACATATAATTAGTGTAAAGCTTTATATCAGATTAGTTATTAAGTCAAATAACTGTTTGTTTTCCGAATAAAGTCAAATAAGTAAATAAATTATTTCAGAATTGCCTGGTATTGAAATATAATGGAGTAACAGTATCACTTCAGCAAGCCTACTCCTTGTTACTTTCTGATGACATTACCATCGTCCAATACAAAGTGTATGCTTCTTTAAGTCGATTGGGGTACAAAGTTTTTAAACACGTCCCCAAAGTAGAACCACCAGTTAATGAGCATAAAAGTGACAATTTAAAGTCTGAAAATGTTACTAAAACCAATGTATCAGAGACAGTTACAACTTCAGATGAAAAAACTACTGACAATAAGTCAGAAAACAATGATACCAATGAAAAAATGGTTGAAAACCTAAACATTGTCAGTAATGAACCTAAAAATGCATGTGAATTGAACACAATTGGAGCAAAAGATAGTGTGATGGAAGTTGAAACACCTATTATGACACATACAGATGATAATAAACCTATAGAAAGTGCAGAAGAAGAAAAAACTAATGATGAGACCTTGGAAAAAGAAGAATCTAATGTAAACAATACAATTGAAACAAAAGATAGTTTAATGGAGGTTGAAACGCCAATTGTGATAGAAACAGAGGAAAATAAACCTAAAGAAAATGCAGAAGGCAACAAAACTTGTGATACCTTAGAAGAAGAATCTAATGGGAACAATACAATTGAAAATAATGATAATGTGATGGAAGTTGAAATCCCAATCGTGACAGAAGCAGATGAAAATAAACCTGAAGAAAATGCTCAAGAAGAAAAAACTGGTGATAATAACTTGGAAGTAGAATCTAATGTTGAAACAAAAGATAGTGAGATGGAGATTGAAACGCCCATTGTGATAGAAACAGATGAACCAGATAAACCTAAAGAAAATGCAGACAAAGTTATAATTAGTGATAAGGAGATGGAAGAAGAATGTGTTATTATTTCTGAAGAGAAAGATAGTGATAACAACACCTATGAAGTGAAAACCAATGATAATACCAATGAGGAGACAAATAAAGATTTATCAATGGATGTAGATAAAACTTCAGGTAAGCTTTTTAATAACAAATAGGTATATCCATAAGATTCACAAAACTGCTACATAATTATTAAATTACCAATTATTATTTTCAGACTCAAATGCTAACAGTGATAGAAGTTTGCAGAACCAAATCCGTGGAGCAACAATGAATAATATTAATGTTTCTGATGCATGCTCAACAAATGACAGTGAAAATATAGACCCTTTAAAAAGGTACTGTCAATGGAAGTTGCATAAACTTATGAATCGTCAAGACAAAACATCTAAAACAAGTATTCACCAACAATTCGAGAATTGCCCTGATTTATTGGAAAACCAAGTTGCTACTATAAAAGTGCCAAATGATGATTACATCCCTCACAACATTTACTTGAACAAATTGTATTATGTTATCAATGTAGAGAATATTCGAAAGAAAAATAGCAACACAGTGTCCGAAGCAACATACAGTTTATCAGATGAAGTGAACGGAGCTCATATTAAAAGAGTAACTAGTTCTGGCTTGACCACCACGTCAAATCCTCGTCCGATGCAAACATTTTTCCAAAAATTCGGACCCACCGGACCTTATAGACATTATGCGTACTACAGACCCAGCACTCACTATTACCAATTCAATCTATTTTACCAAAGACCCTACATGCCCTTCAATCCAAGATCTCAATTTTTCCCAAGGATGCAAAACATGCCAACGTTCCCTGGGTACTCTAACAACCCACCTAGAAATACTCAAAAAAACCAGCGAAAGAGACGAAAGGCGTCACCGAAATCATTACATTTTGAGGCCATAAAAAATTTGGCAGCAAAACTCAAACACCTGTGCGACAATGGAAATGTGAAACCTGAGAATATCCAGGCACTCCAGAAAATCATTACTACTTACAATGATAGATATCTCACCAAGTTACGATTAAGTGCAGAGTATGAAGTTGTAAACGATGAGAACATAGTGGAAGTGATTGATTTGGATGATGATGAAGCATCTACTGCCAAAAAACCCAAAAAGGACGAGAAATGCGATTTGTTTCATGAAAATCTGAACAAAATTCGACAAATGGCAAACGCTCTTAGATCATTAGAAGTCCAAAATAAAACATCTGGCAGACATCGGCGAGCACTGTCCGGTCTCATCAAAACATTCAACAAATCATTCAAAGCTGAAATTTATATGAACGAAAATTTTCAAGTGATAGATAAGCGGTTCATTAACCTGGATTCTGACTCAGATTCTGATTCGGTTGTTGAAGTGAAACCGAAGAATACGGGAAAGAAACTGAGAAATCCTTTCAACATCCTGAGGAGGCTAGCTCGAAATACTAGAGGCGATTCTCTTGCACAGACAGGCAGCTCAAATCAAGTTTCCTTAGAAAAGGCATTCAAAAAAACATGGGTGCCAAATGACGATGATTTTGGCAGGCCTGAAGTAACTCAACGCGATATTATGATTGCGCGAATTATTCAAACAAAGAATGACGAATTCATAACAGAATTCTATAAAAACCAGTCATTCGACAACTGGGTAGATCTTAAAATTGCATTTTTACAAAATATTGAAGATACAAATGCACTTCTCGATACCAGAGCAATGATGGATAATAATAACATAGATTTGAAGGCTTTGGTGAAACTGGATGATTGTACTGACATGCTTGCCGTGTTGAAGAAATTGAGTATCATAAAAAATAATAGTGATATCGATAAAAACAATTATCTTTCAATCGATTTTGATGTTTACAACCGAGATGTCAAAAACTTCCGGAAGGCGAGCAGACCAAAACCGCATTTTAGGATTGTGTGTATTGAGTAAGTATAAACTTAATTTCTTTATTTACTATAATTGTATTAAATAATGAATATGCGGATTTCAATTTCACTTTTGCTCTTTTATTTTCAGAGAAACCGCTGCATGCCCTCTCGGTGTGGACATTGCATCTCTCCACGCCAAGTATGAAGACGATGTGACCATCCTATTCGCTGTAGTTGGTATTGGATCAATTTCCTACCTACAGATGAACCCTAGCGATTTGCCAGTCTACGTATCGTGTAACGAGCTGCGGTAAACTATTTATTATTACAATGTGATAAGACTTATTAATTAAGTAGGTATGATATCCAATTTTACGTATTGAACGCAACAAACGAGTTTCCAAACAGGCTGAAAGCCTTTTGGGTTTCTATGAAAATGAATAAGCACTTACTACATGCATAGCGTATAACTATGTACCGCTCCACGACCGCTGGACCTAGTCAGTTATGTGTGCTATGCATGTATTTACATATTCAAAATTTAGACAAAGTTAAGAGCTTTATTTAACAAACGTGACAACAATGCTATTGGTCGCGCAACCAGAGACAAGGCACTTGAGGTTGATGGTTGCACAAAGATTTGTATTTTATCTTTTTTGTCGATTGTCTGTATAATTTAACAGGTATTTTAAGCTTGTCGCGCTGACGTCTTGCGTATTTGTGGGTCAGTGTCAGGATTATATTATTTCACTGTTTTGTTCAATCAATGAACACATTAGGGCGTTAGTAGCGCGATTGCAGCGCGGCAGAGGCGTTTTTATAATGTGAGCATACGCTGTCACATAGTATGAAATTTTCGGCAGCGCGTCTGTCGCGCGTTTGTCGCGTTCATAGATAAGAATAAGTACTGTCGCGTTGCTAAATCGCCTAAATGTGAAAGCGCTCTTAGTCTGTCTGAGTTTACATTAAACGTCATCCGCTAGGGGCGCTGTACAATCTGTCATTCGCTAGGGGTCCTGTACATTTAATGTCACTTTTTTACGCAGTCACTAGTGAACTAAGCCCTATTTCTCATAAAAAAATCTTCGAGTTCATATTTTCAGCGTACCATTAAATGCTAACGAACTGTCAAATAGTTGCAAAAAACGGTTCTGTTTGACGTAACGGCACAAAGTGACGGCGACAGCATCACGCATCTCTTTTTATCACACAGTGTTGCTGCTAGCGACCTATAATATAGTTAAACCGGGAAAGCCAAGAAAAAAAAATTTAGGTGCAAGATCAATATTATTGCTGTTGTCAATTTTCTTAATTGGGCTCTTGGTATTTTGTAAGAGACATTTACAATTAGGCAGTGACCACACTTATAAAAATATGTTGTCGGGGGTCGCTCCCTAATCTATAATTAAATGTGCATGTATATTTATGTGTAAGTATGTGTGATTTTTGCATTTTTGTTCCTCTTCAAAACCGTCTTTGAAAATTGAAATACTATAATTTTTATTACTCCACTGGTTGTTTAATCTTGTATAAACACACAATATTTATTATTACAAATAAATAGTAAGGTTGTAAAAGTTATTGAAGGAAAATGTGGGCAGCTGACATTTTTACTTGTTAAAATGTCATGCCTACATTATTCTCTAAATATGCTAAGAAGAACCACTTGTGTGTCCAATTTAATAATCAATCCAAATAGTCATGTAATGTAGTACAGAGGGCTTAGTGTGAGTTTACATAAAAACGTCGTCACTAGCGGATACTTTCAAGAAAGAAAATCTTCATGGATTTTTTAAACGCGCTCACTACTACTGACGACTTTTGATGTAAAATCACACTAAGCCCTCAGTTCCAAGCGGTCAGTACCTGGAATTTTAACTTTATTGTGTATCTATAGTATTAAATTCAACACTGATTAATTGTCATCACGTTAGGGTTACCGAAAACAGGTTTCCAATTTGGAAAAATATTAGAATAACTTATGTCATACTTTGCCCAGTGTCGGGTATTTATTTATTCTAAGTGAAACTGTTTATACTTGATGTTATGTGAAGATAAATAAAACAAGGTTTTATATCATTGGCAACTTTATTATTTTAAATATCTAACAACTTGGCAAGCTTAATAATTGATAGCGTCTACATGGCACGTGTGTTGGGATGGCTCAGTGCAAATTATTATAACTACTAGGCTTTGCGCGCACGGGTGACTTTTTGTGACAGCATATCTTTCTCTTTTACACTTTTATAAAGAGAAAAAGAAACAACGTAGTACTTATTCTACAGGGTGTTAGGTAAATGGGCATATGAGCCGACACTAGCCCATGTTAACATGGGCATATAAATGGTATGGTGAAGTAAAAAAAAATCTTCATTTTAATTTTTTTAATTTTCATACAAACCGGATTTTACAAAATTTACTAATATACCCATTTACCTAACAACCTGTATATGTAGAGCCATACTGTCACAAAAGACCCGTGCGCGCGCGCCTTAAGGCTCGTTGAAACCTCTCGCAAGTCGAATCTATGCTTGGGTTTTAATCGAATTTGAGCTTAATTGTAGAGTTTTTAAAGCTCAAAATTCTATCGACGTACGTAGATCCAAGCATATTATTGGTTGATTTAAATATTTCGACCAATCACAAACTTGAATCTATTTTTAATTGTAGATTCGTACTTGAAGGTCGTTTCTTAATGCGAGCCTTATATCGATAAGAAATAATAAACATCGATATCTAGACCGCCGCCGTATCATTCATTAAATATTAAGGACAATATTTATCACAAGCCGATATTTGCTTTGTGCGAGTTATCATAAAGTGCAATTTTCATAATAAAGTAGGTTCAAGTCAAGACTTCATGATTATTGTATCTTTAAAAATTTAACTAATCTCAGGCAGGACTCATACTTAAGTTTCGATCTGGTTTCGTTTCGCATGTAGCCTCAAAATATTAAAGTTATGAGGTAGCGGTACCTACCTAAACTTTGAACCCCCAATGGGAATCAAAGTTTAGGTAGGTATGTTACTAATAAATATCGATGTTTATTATTTAAACGATTATTATGTCTATCTAAAAATATCGTATTATAATAGGTGTTTTAATTGAGCTATTATTTTCTCTTAAAAAGTAGGTACTTAATTGTTTTTAATTTTAATGTCTCTTCTATAGTGACATTACCATATTTATCTAACTACCGAACTACCGAGGTTGTGTGTTGTACCAGTTGTACATTATACACAAACAATTTTCAAAAACCTGTGATAGAATAAATTGAGAATCTGATCAAAATTCTGTTAATAGTTGATATTTTTTTAATTATAGTTAATCAAGCAAACAGCAGATTACTTCAATATCTTGTTTTTTTTCTGTTATTTAATACTTTTATTTATATTTTATCTATAATATGACGAACTTACGCAAGCAACGCAATAAAAAGTATTGACATAATTCGAGTGTCGAGTACCTGTAGGTACAAATAAAGTAGGTAAACTATGCTTGGTTTATCTTAAGGTTATCACAGAAACAGAACAGAAATGCTATTAAATACCTTAAACAGACAAACACGTTTATCACAATGTTATTTATACAAGAGGTGACGATCCGTTATATGTATTAAACTCTACATTTCCTTGTGTGCAACAATGTCATAACTTACAAATTGAGCTTTTTCAGGCATTTCCATAATAATAGTGGTGACTGTAAAAACTACACCACTACGTCCACTACATTTACCTACCACTATAATTGTTAGATTTATTATATATATTTTATTATTACGTACTATTAGACATCTTTAAAACCAAAATGACTTTTGGACGATGCCGTTGTTGCAATGAATGCAAAGAAATATGACAATTATTGCAATAACTATTAATATGACGTTTACTTAATCCATTTCGTTTACCTCTTAACACAACCATCGTTTAAAATTCGTTTTGTGGTAAATTGTCAAGTTATTTCCAACTCTTTAAAACCAAATGTATCTAAGTTTTGGACGATGCCGTTGATGAATGCAAATAAATATGACATCTCGGCCAAATTATTGACGATACAATATGGCTTATTATCTATATTCTTCTTTTTCTGCCTTGCCTTATCCCGATACGCGGGGTCTTATGTCATTATATTAACTTAATTAATTAAATATTTTAGAAGGAAGATTACTTACTGCGATTTAAAGCTAAACAAGTTAGTCGACGCGTTAATTGATATAGTTACGGACAGTGATAGTTTTAAACTGATATTTGAATAACATGCTTCATAATCGTATAAATTATGAAGCTAAAAAACATCGAAAATCAATGGAACATGTATAAGGAATACTTAATCAAAGCTAGGAACTGGAAGCAGCTACATTCATGTGCAGAATATATTTAGACTAAAAGGAACTAATGTTTTAACCAATAATTTAGTACTTAAATTAACTATTCTTAAATGCTATTATTTTTCATTTCATTGCAAACAAAACGTATACATAATTTTTCGTTGTTTAGTTTCCATGCACCAATATAGCCTCAAGTACATACTTATATTACAATTTTATGATGGCACTTTAACTTTATAAATCGTTGGCCGTATACTACATTAATCACAACAGTTTATCAAGGCCATCCAAAGTTTATACCTGAAAGTTGGTAGAATCTTTCATTGAAAGGCCTATAGAAGTCCCTTAGCCTTTCAATAGCCACAGGATCTATATGAGGGTGGCTTCTTCCTTTAGTTTTTCCTAAGCAGTGAGGAGTGGGCCGACTCTCTGACTTCAAGAGGCAAGGGAAGCCTTTAGTTGAGTTGAAGTAGAAATGCTTTTCTGTTATCACATGCTTGAGACCCAGGAATTCCTGTAAAAATGTTTCTAAAATTATTTGAAAAAACCAGGCTATGTAGTTCATCTTTGCAACATTTTATTTTTAGTATAGGTTTTTGAAAACAAAAAATTGTACACGTAACAAATATTGACATTGAAACCTAAACACCAGTTTTATACCTGCACTCTAGCCATTTCAGCAGCTGGATCAGCAACCAGTCTTTCTCCACTGATCAGCAATAGTTTTGATCGCGGGAATCTCCTCAACCAGCGTCGAAGTGGCCTCGCGTAAACGCCAAGCCTCACTGGTGGCCACGACGCGTCCACTACTGACCAGGGTCCACCCCAGCCAACTGTGCTGTTGACCAGAGCTAGATCCTCGAAGCGTGGAAGGGATGGTCTTTTGCTAAAAAATATTAAATTATTCCAAAATGCAAATAAGTCGAATCATTAGGCCATCAAAAAATTAAAAAAAAATGTTTTGAAGTCGCTGCTACTATTTCTTTTGTTACTTCAAATTCTGAAAATAAATATTAATTTGCAGATTACAGAGACACATTTACCTGGCAGATTGCGTATAATCGCTAATGGCTCTTGTAACAGGGTCTCTAACAACAGCCAACAGTTTGACTGAAGGGTTCATAGCGTACACCCTTTTGGGGGCCGAACGTGTCACCCAGTACGAAGGCGTCTTTTCCATCGTGATCTGGCCCTCGAGGGTAGGGGGCATTCTGTCCCTAAAAGGTTGAAACTTTATATTAGCGGTGTAGTAAGTAAATAAATAAAGACAATAATTATAAAAAAGGACATTTCATGGCTCAGTTCTTTATAAATTTATTCTAAAGCAGGATATTTAATCACTTGCGCATATAAAATATTATTTTCTCGAAAAATCAATTTCTTGAGATGTGACACTATTGCATACGAAAAATAAGTTTCTTACCTGTACCATTCGAATCCCTTGTGGTAAAACTTATCAAAGAAATGGACTTCAGATCCTGCAGCCCGGACATCTGGATGTAACCTGGAACACAAATTAAGCTTACCTACCCTCAAAAACTAAGGCTAAGTAAAGTACCTTGGGGACTTTTTAAGTTTTGAGTCCACAGTAGAGTTGCTATAAGCCTAGACGCAAACCATCGACTTTTAGTTGGCGATCGTTGGGCCCGATTTTAATTTGAATGAAGAATCGGCCGATAGCAAATCGGTGTAATGTGCGCACTTTCATACATCTCCATACTGATTAACAGCCCGACTCAACTAAGCTATCGGCCAACTAAAAATCGGTGGTCTGCGCCATGCTAGTTTTTAATCAGTCTTCTAAGTAGGCTGTGTTTGTAATATCAGCTCGTGTAGAACTCCTTTTTTTAATAACATAATTTAAATATAATAATAAAATACCTTAAGAACTCCAGCAACGCTCTAGTGCCGCACTTCTTTACTCCTATAATAAGCGCATCGGGCAGCCTCTTCACCGGCACCAAGTTTTGGTTCTTCAGCCGTCTGTACTTGTTCTCCGACCAGTCCAGTCCCAGCAGTGAAGCGAAGCGCACTGTAGCGCTTTTGTAGCTCGATATGTGACGTTTTAAAAACAGATATTTGATCGTCAACTGAAAGTAGATTATTCAAAAAATCTTTGTTGTGGATAAAAAACAAAAAAGACACCAGCGTCAAAAATATATTACTGTTGCTTACATATACCTACTGCGCATTTAAACTTAATTTGTTATCAAAGTTAATTAATGAAAATGTATTTATTTAAATCGACTCACCTGTTTTTCGTCAACTAAACAAGAATTCAGAGCATAAAATAAATATAATAGAAATAACAATATGAAATAAATAAACATAGTTCGCTTCGATACCGCCAGAATCCATCTCATTTCTGTTTCTGGGACTCATTGGTAAATAGTTTTCGTCACTTCCACAAACTTGCTATCATCACAGATTTAATCTTAACCTCTAACCGCTTAATATTTATTAATAATCCACTCAACTTGTAGCAGTCTTGCGAAGTAGATAACCATCCGAGGACAAATCTTTACAGTCGAATTATTATAAACTACAGTCTGAATACATTTAGATATAAAATACTGAGATAAAATTTGTTTTGAGTGGCATGAGGCTGTGAACTGCGAAGTTAATAAATAGAATATTTATGTGACTTGCGCAACAACTGCGCAATCGCGGCCGCAATGCGATTTTGGACACCGATGTTCATTCCGGTAATTTCAGCTCGCGGCTTGTGACGCCGGATGTTAGCTATTAAAATTTTGAATTTCCCGCGTCTTGACTGTCGCATTTTCCGGAAGTGCATTTTTTTTAATTTAGTAGAATAAACCCACAGATTATACAATTGAAAAAATCTGTAAAGAAATTGTGTTTTCTTTTGAGTTTTTCTCAAGGGGTTTTCGCAAATATGCGAAATTCCATTCAAGTAAGACGTGGATATTCCAGAAAACTACAGTATGTATAGAATTTTATGATCTCTTTTTATTTACTTTTGTCGTTTCGATGCACAGTTTCGACGTATCCGAACGTTGGTGTAATACCAACATTTAGAAAATAGGACAAAATGTCAGGCCGACAGCTAAATAAAAAGAAATTTGATCGCGTTGAACTTTGAAGCTGTGAAATAAATTAAAATGACAGTCCAGCAGCTTAGTTCGAATATTTCTGACGAATCGGAGGATATGGTTAGCTTACCTCCCGAAGAAGAAACTTATAGGCGAAAATATCAGTTGTTATTGGAACGATGTGAAGTCTTGCAACAGGATAATGAACGAATAGTGAATAGGTTCGTGTTTTTAGCGATATTATTCGGTGTTAGAGGTTCTTGTGAATGTATTGGCATTCGATGATGTTGCAGGATACACCAAGCGAAGACAGTAACTAAGCGCTATCGTAAGGATATCAAATTGTTGATAGAGAGGTTGGATAGGCATAGAGATGGGTTTAGAACAGCGTCGATGGAAGTGGAATCGAGACCCGAGGTGATTGTCAAGCCAAATCGCGCCACGAACAAACCCCAAACTAGTTCAAAGCAAGCGGAGAAGCAAACCACAGCAGGTGGCAAAAAAACTGGACCTAAGAGAAAAAGTAAAGCTGACAAGGTAAGGATATATTTCGCTTTTAAGCAAAATTAAATAACAAAAAAGGAAAATAGTTATCAGAAAAAGCAGGGTTTTAATTACTTACACAAAGATTTATTTATGTTTTTCAGCCTGAAAGAGATCCAAATGCACCAAAAAAGCCTTGCAATGCATTTTTCATATTTTGCCAAGAACAGCGACCACTGTTAGTAGCAGAAGCAAATTCTGAGATGGGAACTGAGCTATCTAAACCTGAAGTGACCAGACAGCTGGCTTCCAGGTGGAGATCACTTAGTACAGATGAGAAAAGGGTGAGATTTTTCTTGATGTATCTGTAAGCTATTTTTCATGACTAATGTCGTCGCTTGCCTCTCTAACTGACGTATCTGACATTTTTTTCGAAACTTGAGTTTACACCATCATAATCAGTTTTGCAAGACGAATCGATCTGTCTAATCGCCTGAAAATTTTGCAAAATGTCAGTTACGTCAGTTAGAGAGGCAAGCGATGATGTGTAGTTCATTGTAATGTAATGTAAATAATCAAAAATTTATGTTTCCAGGTATATGTTGCTAGATTTGAAAGATCAAAGGAAAAATATGTTGAAGAATTATCTGCATATAACATCAAAAAGGAACAATGACAAAAGCCCCCTGATACCACCTAATTTTAATGTGATAGTCAGCTTTAAGATAGGCTAATAATAATGAATAATGTTGTTGTAATAGCAACAAGAGAACTGTAGTTGATTCTGCAGAAATGTTCACTAAGAAAGTTGCATTTGAGTTAGTGGTAAAGGTTTCTAAAATGACAATGAAGGTTGTATTTAATTTTTTTCACTTAAATCTCAGTCTAGATAGGTATTTAGGTTAATAAATTATTGTAAAACGTCATTGATTGCATTGAAATAAAACTAAAAAAAATCAGCAACTTTTCAGTTGTGCAATTTGTAATTGTAGGGAATAACCGTTTTATAATAAGGCTGTACTCTCAGCCTAGACTTGTTTGAGCTAACTTTGCTACCGTTACCTATGTTTTCTCCATTCCAAATTCAAAGGTGGTTATTATTTTATCAAAATCCATTCAGTATTTGTCTTAGAGATGCACCGAATGTTCGGTTGAATATTCGTATTCGGTACATTCGGCATATTTTTTTCATGTTCGTATTCGGCCGAATGTTCGGTTGAATTGCCGAATAATTACCGAATATTAAAAGTATTGTTAACAATTAAAAAAATAATATTTAATTAAACAGTTTGGTTAACTAATTACTAAATAAGTGTGGTTTATAGCGAAAGTATTTTATAGTTTTTGAAAATGAACCAGAAACTACTTGTACCAATTATTTATTGTGAAATAAAAAGATAAATTTATTTTTTATGAAATTGAAAAATTTAAGGACACTGCCAAAACTGCTTTGAGTAACAAACAACTATTTTCAGAAAACTTTTTTTAGAATAGTTGTAATGTAATAACTACTATCTTAAGGAACCAACACAAGTATTCAAATATGTTTATAAAATCAAATAAGTTTTTTTAAATAAATATCTATCTAGGAATGTAGGTATGCTAGTGAATGGTGAACTAGGAATTGTTATAACTATTTGTAGTTTTAATTCAATGTAAGTCAAATAAAATTCTTTAAAATCAACAATAAACAAATTATATCATCCGTTCACAAATGAAATTAAAAAACAAATTTATAGAAACTTTAAGAGTCAACATTAGTTGGTAATTTAAGTTTTAATCAAATTTGAACCGAATGATTCGGCCGAATATTCGGTTCGGTACATTTTGAACCGAATATTCGGCCGAACATTCGTATTCGGTTTAATCTACATTCGGTGCATCTCTAATTTGTCTGGTTCTGAGTTTATTATAAAGGCAAGTTTTTGTACATCATTCATACAGATTTTAGTAAATTGGAATTGCAAAAGCTTGAAAAGCAATAAATCTATAACTTTGTATTTTGAAACTCATTGTAAACTTGCTACAAATTTTAATCTTGAAAGGTATCAATAATACAAACTCCAGCTTATGTAAGGAACTGAATTGAGTTGTTTAACAACAATAAACAGAAATGTACTTGTAAAATTTTAACTTTTATTTCATAACAAAAATCCACAACAATAAAATAAAAATATATTGTGCCCCAAATCAAATGCCTACGATTCCATTGTTGATATCTATAATATAAAAATGAATCGCAAAATGTGTTGGTAAGCGCATAACTCAACAACGCCTGGACCAATTTTACCAATTCTTTTTTTAAAATGTTTGTTAAAGTCCAAGGATGGTTTTTACAGCGAGAAAAGTTTGAATAATTTCCGGGTAAACCCTAAAAACCTCGAAACTTCACCCCTAAGGGTAAAACGGGGTCCACGCGTACGAAGTCGCGGGCGGCTGCTAGTACTTAATATATTTTTCAAGCTTTGAAGTTGTCCTTGTGGTTGTGCCCCAAATCAAATGCCTACGATTCCATTGTTGATATACTTAATATATTTTTCAAGCTTTGAAGTTGTCCTTGTGGAGGCGAATAATTTTCATGGTTTCAATCTCATCATTTGATTTGGCAAACTTCATGACTGAAGATTGATTTACCCTCATGAATGGGTTGTATAACTTTTCCTCTGCAATAGTTGATGGGACCTACAAGAAAAAACATAGCTTTACATTCTTAATTAAAAAGGCAAAAACATACACACTGCAGTATTTCTTATATTCTTACTGTAGGTTTGCCTTTCTCTCTCATGTCCTTAGACCACTCCATCTTTTTCTTTATCTCCTCATTGGTAGGTTCTACATGAGATGCAAACTTCAGGTTTTGTAAAGTGTACTCATGGCCACAAAACACTTTGGTCTGGTCTGGGAGTCCACTGAGTATGTTTATCAGAGCCTGGTGCATCTGATCAGCTGTACCCTCAAAGAACCTGCCACATCCAGCCAGGAACAGTGTATCACCTGAAAGACAGGAATTTTCTGACTATAGTTTAAAGTTCTGGAATAATTTGATATACATATTTAGTACCGTTTAAACCTAAAATTAGACACATCTAAATGGGTATTCAATATGATTCAAGATTATTTTAATCATAGTTTAATCACCTGTAAAAACTGCTGGATCATTTCCTTCTTCTGGAGCAGATACAAAGTAGCAGATATGGCCTGACGTATGGCACGGTGTGAACAGGCACTGCACATTTAGGTTCCCAACATTGAACCGAGTGTTGTGTTGAACCTTCTTGGTTAAGGCACCTATGCGGTCGTCTCCACCGTACACTTGAAGACCAGGATGCTGTTTCACTAAGTCAGAATTGCCTCCTGCATGGTCCCTGTAATTTGGAAGATATTTTTTATGTGACACAGTGAATTTTTTTTTTTATAGAACTCATTTAAATGAGTGTAAAGAAAATGTAAGTAGTTGATTCATTTAACATTTCAGAACAAAATAGCAACAGAAGAAGTAGTTGACTGATATACCTACATCTATGATTATAAGAGGAAGCTAATTTAGAAGTTGGTAACAACATAACATTTACCAATGATGATGAGTAGTCAACACAGTTGTCAAATTCACACCCTGTTCCTCCACAGCCTTCAATACAGCACCAGGGTCCACAGGATCAACGATTGCAGCCTCTTTTGTGGCCTTATCCACAATGAGGTACATGTAGTTGTCTTGCAAGGCAGGCAGAATTTTCACATCCATGTTTTTGTACTGGAGATGCTCAATAGCGCTGTGAGCTTCACGTTGGTTGCGGACCAAAGCTGAAAATTTTAAATAAGAAAAATTCAAATAAATTGAGATGTTTGAAGTGGTTGGATTGTGTAGAGGAGCGAGTGTTAATGCTAGATAACTTGGCATTTGTTATCATTGATGGTATGGTAAGCCAAAAAAGCACTGAAAAGATGGTACACACCATTTAAATAATGGTTTACCAATTTTGTTATACACATAATCTGTTTGTTTTTACAACATGTTACCCTAAACAAAATAATGCTACTCTGGAAAGTATATACTTTATTTATTGTGTAAAACATGATACACAAAACGCAAACTATTTTGTTCAAACTGTTTATAAACACGGTTCTATCGTTTTCGTTGGATAAAAACAACAGTAACATAAAACAGATACATTCAGTACATCAAAGTATTATTAGAGCTGCAATATTATTTTGTTTACAAACCTATTACCTACGATAAAATTCTATTCTTACCTTGAAAATAGAGCTTCGTTATCTGTTGAGATAGGCCGAGTGGCAAAGAGTTCACAATCCTGGCAAGCATTGAACAGTATAATGGTACAAATAAATAAATAAACTCTGTAAGATTATTCTTCAATTTAGTCACAAGTAAATATTTCCAATTTTAACTAAATAAATCTGAAACACCAACCACTTCAATTCACTTGTCAACAAAAAAATTCGGCGAACGCCAGCTGACAGTGACAGCTACTGATGAACCGAAAAAAGTAAAAACCGGTAAATTGTTTTAAAAAAAACAACTAATTAAGGTCATTGCATTGTTAATCTGAATAAGATCATCACAGACCACAGTACCAATGAGGATCAGTACTGTTGTAGAAAATTCAATAAAACTAGTATCTACGTTAATCTTTAAGACATAAGAAAGATATATCTTTTTGAATTATCCAAATCGGACCATTACTTACGAAGATATTAAGTAATAAACATAAGCCGTTTTTGCCGCTAAAAGTCAACGTACGCAAGGCCGCGTGACGTCATTATATCCGAATCGAGCGCAGCCGGCGTACTAATGGGATGGAAAATATTTTTTTCCGGCTAAACTATCAGTTTTAGAAAAAAACTTTTAATAACATTTATTCATCAAAATAAAGTAACCTATCGACCAGTAATTTTTAAAAATAAAAATTGTGAAAAATAAGTATTGCTATGTCTAATTATGTTCAATACAAACAATCATTAAGTTACACTCACCCCAACCGCGTCTCCGCATTGCATCGAATCCTATGAAAATGTGGTTTTTAGACATTTTCATTTTCATAGGATTCGATGCAATGGGTTCAAGTATTACGTAAGCAGATTTCTTACCATTTTTTACCCCCCCGCCCCCCTTGTCATCAAAAGTAAGCAATGCACTTACCCCCTCCCCCTATGCTTACGTAAACATTTTTAGTTATAAATGTTTTTTATATTGTAATTTTTAAAATAGGAAAATTCATGAAAATATTAGGTTTAACTGATACACATAGAGTTTCAATGCTTACAATACGTTTAGTATCCAAACAAAACACGCGCGCGGGAGGTTAATATGCGGACTACGACTCTCAAATTTCAATGGGCAGTGTCGGCACGAGAGTAAATTATTAGACAAGTGAATAGCGCACGGTAATTTCCCTAATGTTGCGGTAGTTCCCCTAATCAGTTCTCAAAGCGAGTGCCTACGCATATGTATTATTTGCGGGAATCCCCGAAAAAACGTAAATAACTAACGATGACGTAATCATCATCTAGACCCCCCCCAAATATACCACCGCGGAGACCCCATTCGCGTCTCTGCGTGCCATTGAATCGTATGAGCGTATGGATTTTTTGCGTTATTTTTCACAATTTCCATTTTTAAAAATTACCTATCGATAGCTTACTTTATTCTGATGAATAAATGTCATTACAAGTTTTTCTCTAAAACTGATAATTTGGCTAGAAAAAAATATTTTCTATCCACGCAGTACGCCGGCAGCGTTCGGATCGGATATAATGACGTCATCGTCCCCGCGCCGGGCGGTCAGTGAACTTTTTTAGTAATTTGGCCATAACTTCGTCAATTTTTGTCGTAGAACAAAAATTTTTGCACTGTGTATTAAGGATTTCTTAGCCCTATAAATCTGCATTCACAGCTAAAAATCGAAATGATCCTCATTCGAGCCCATGGACAACTTCAAGGAAAATCTACGAGGAAAATACTCATAAGGTCAAATTCAAATTCAAATTCAAATTGTTTATTTGCCTACTAAGTGTACATTCAACTTGTTATTCCTGCGCTTACATCTCGTGTGGCGTTTTGACCCTTATGGTAGCCACACACACGTATAAAGCGATTTAGTGGACTTGCACAACAAGTTGGACTGAAAATACTGGAACCTAAGTCAAAAATTGAATAAAAGACTGTCCCATTATGACGATGAGGAGTCACCTACCGATACCGGGACAAATCCTTGGCGCACCGGTGATGTCACGTCTCTAGCATTTTTTTTTTCGAGAAATAAAAATTTGAATATGTCACTTTTTTTGACACTTTTGACAGTTGCACTTGCAGCCGGAGCCCCACGTGTGGTTTGTTTACGTTCTGTAAAAACTTTAATGTGATAAAAACTTACAAAAATGAAGAGTAAACCTGTGAAACATAAAACTACAAACACATTCCGGGTAAATATATTGTTATATAAATGATACACCTTAGGTTATTAATTTAATAAAGCTTAATAAAATACCACAACATTTGAGGAAAGTTTTAAGTTCTTAGAAATTAAGTCGTAAGAGGAACCAAATTATCCCCAAAAAATATACTAGTATTTCTAACTTACAGAGTAATAAACTTTAGCTAATTGATTATACTAATTAAGTATTTAAGTTCATAATAATATAACCTTAAACACATGGTACACAAAATTAAATAATCAATAACACAAGCAGAGATCATTAGAAACATGTGTAATATTTCATTTGTTCTGCTTGGCAGAAAAATATAGTTTTCTCTGGGTTTAACACTAACAAATTTATGTTTTCTTGCAGTTTGTACCATTTGCAGAACGTATCAATTCAATTGACATCCGTCATGCAGCTCTGTACCACATCGAGCATGCATACACACAGCATCCTGATGAAAACGACACACATTTTCACCTGGCGATACAGAAATGGTACGCTCTCAACTTGACAGAAAACTTTAAGAAGTTCCGTAAAGAAGTGTTTGGAATCATCACAGTTCCTCAGCTGGTTCACAAAAAAGAAGAAGTATTTGACATTTTAGAGAGATACCTCAATTTGGAGGATCAGTTGTGTCTGCAGCCTTTATTGGAGTAAGTGATTTATCTATTTTATGTCAAGTAATATAGGATTAAGTTTACTAAATTAAGAAATAAAAGAAACTAAATTGTGTTAACAAGGCAAAGATGCAAGCATGCATCTAGCTATCCAGGGCAGAAATGCTGCTACATTTCTGTCCTGGATAGAATTTTACATAAAACCCTATTATTTGATTAACCTTGATATTTAATTACTATGCCATTTCTTTCATCTATTTACAAAACTACTATAAACTAATTTGTATCTAATGTTTTCAGAATCTTGGTATCTTTAGCAAAGGATTTACGCAACGACTTCTACCCACAGTTTCCTAGATTTCTAGATATACTCATAAAACTATTAAACACAAAAGATGCAGACAGGCTGGAATGGACTTTGGTTTGCCTGGCGTTTCTTTTCAAAATATTAAAACCGAATTTAAAGAAAGACATAGCAGTTGTCCTGAAAAGAATAATTCCGTTACTTAGTGAAGAACATCCTCAGTATATTAACAATTTTGCAGCTGAAAGTTTTGCTTTTGTTGCCCGAGATATACGAGATAAAAAGAAGTTTCTTGAGCTTTTATTAAATTATTTGAAGACAAATGATGATGTAAGTATTTATTTTACTTTTAGCAACTTAGACTTTCTTACCAACCTAAGGCTGACTAACTTTTAAAAAAAAATTTTTGTAAAGCTTATTTTTTTGTATTTTACAGGCTATCACTGGATGTGGTCATCTTTTATTTGAAATGATAAAAGGAGTTGGTAACAAGTTCCATAGTTGCATAGACACCTTCTTACCACTACTACTGCAGACACTCAAAGATGATAAACAGTATCAAGATGTCCTATTCAAAGTCCTCACACAAACCATTGAAGACAGTCTACAAACTATTTCTCACAAGGAGTACACAATATTCTGGTCTAGTGCTCTCAGGTTTATTGAAGAAATATTGAATGAGAATGATGAAGAAAGTAAAGGACTAGAATACATTCTGAGGCTTGCAGGTCAAGTTGTTGAACACCAGAATGGAAAATACTTAACCAACCCTCCACAGTTTGTGCTCTTGCTTGTAAAAGTTATATGTGAACAGTTCTCTGAGAATGTACTCGAAGTGTGCGCCCAAATTGGTGCCCTACTGCTTTTATCTCCAAATGTATCACTGTCCCAGGAACATGCAGGGATCATTGTCAAAGTCCTACTCCCATTGCCTTACCCAAATATTTTGATTAACTTTGTAAGAAATGTCATTGACTATGCACAGTTTGACATGCACATTTTGCCCCCATTCCTTAATTTCGTTCTTCAGTCCGGCTTTGACAATGAAGCAATGTGTACATTGACCAAGATTTGTTTGAGAAAGTCTCCTTTATCCATGAATGGTATAAAACTTTTCGAATGGGTGAAATACCCAGTTGATTTTGGGGCTGGTCTTCCTGACTTCATGGAGCATTGTAATACTGTCTTGAATGACGATATGGAGAATATTGTGGAAAACCCTTCGAAGTTAATGAATGTTCTTTTCTGCTTGCCACACATAGAAAATAAAGATGTGGATTACTGTGTGACGACACTTAGCAAGCTCATAGCAAAGTTGCTGCAAGTTCTGAACACTTATAACATTGCAGTGCAGTCTGAGAACAACCAATTTCACTGCGATAATACGGCCCTTTCCAGGTGTGCTAGACAAGTGTTATTTATACTAGCAAACGCTTTGGAAAGTGCCATTCACATTTCCAGTTGCAAGAAGTTGAAAACCATCTGTGATATTGAAATGCTCCTGTGTGTGATACTGCCATATGCTGCAGATCCTAATTACTTGGCAGCATTGCATCTTCTGGACTTATATTTGACAGCATATGAACAGGAAAACGGATTAATTTATGCACACCTCTCTTTGATTGATTCATATCTGAGGAATAACGTGTCGTCGCCTTTTCATATTGTAAGTATCTATCTATGGAAAAATCCTTATAACACTTCTTGAGTTAAAGATTTTTTAATGCATAACAAGGCAGGTATTTTTACCGCAATCGCACCTGGTGTTAAGTGAGATGCAGTCTATGATGGTTTTTACGATGGTAGTTTTTTTTATGTTCTTCAACTACACTTTTTCATTTCAGGTTCGTCTGCTGACAACTCATGTTTACAAGCTATTCGAAAATGTCCCAGAGCTAGAAAAGACTGCGCAAGTTGGCGGAAGTGTTGAACGATTTTCCATATTCAGTAGATGCTTTGCCGTAGAGTCCATCCAACCTTCCATCCAAGAGTACAGGGCTCAGATAAACATGCTGCAAAAAATGACCTTCAATACCACCCAGTACACTCTTGCTAAAGAAACAGATTTTCATTTGTTTGCATTGAACTATATGCTCGGGTTTCTGTATGTAAACTTCAAATTGCTCTGGGAACCAGTCTCAGAATTTATCGCTGGATATGGTAATGCGCTTACCGCGGAAGAATTCTGGCCACCATTCTACAAGACATTGACGATATCGTTCGAAAACGCCAAGAAGGATCTAAAGAAGTTTCAATTCGATAGTGAAATAGACACCAACTACAGCTTTCTGAGGCAGTTGTATACAGAATACAATAGTATATTTGAGAGACCAGATGTATACAACTACAGGAATTTGATCTTGAAGGTCATGACCAACTGCGTCCAAGTCTGTGAAGCTAAGAATCGAGATGTAGTGGTATTGTTTTTGAACTTTATTGAGGGTGAATACAGAAGGAATGATGGTGGAAATGCGCTGAAAATTGATGTTGAAGTTCGTAATAATACTGCAATGGAAGTCGATGAGTCGGCCATTGAAAATGCTGCAAATGCAGAAGATATTCCAGAAGTTATTGAGGAACCGAAAGAAACAGCGTCAGGCAAAATAATTTTCAAAACACTCATAAACATAATGCAAGTTCTGGCGCAATTCAAAAATCCTAGAGCACTCCACAAAGAACCAGTATTCTGGGAACTTTACATGGAGTTTCTGAAACACAAAAATGCAGGACTTCAGAAGTTTGCTTTAGATTGCGTTTTGAACTACAAAAATAAAAGTGTCACTCCATACAAAAGCAATTTGTACAACTTGGTTGATGAGAACAAATTCAAAGATGAACTGACTTTGTTTAAGATCACAGAAGATTCCCAGAATATTCAGCCTGATGACAGACAGCATGTTGTTCCAATAATATTGAGGATACTTTATGGAAAAATGACTTCGAAATTAGGCGCGGATAAGAAAGGCGGTGGCCAAGCGAGGAGATCCCTTGTGATGAGATATCTAGCTGGTTGTAATGAAAACGAGTTGAAAATGTTTATTGAAATGGCTTTTTCCCATTTACAACAACAATTGACCTTAGAGCCCAGGCAAATACTCGAAAACACAATGGCTACTTTGGATTTGAAATCAATCACAAGTCCTGGAAAGCTTCACAGTATATTGAATCTTTTTGAGGTGGTCAAGGAATACTTTGGTGGTTACTTGAAAGATGACTTGCAGAACCAATTCTTTAAAATATTCTATTCGGTATGCTCTTTAGTTGGTGCTGTTTTATCCCAAGGAGATAGAGTCCATGTTGGATATGTCAAAATTATGAAGAACCTCAGAACACTTTGTTTGGGAACACTTAGAAAGCTATTTGACCAGTTTCATGAATATCCTTGGAGCAATGATGAGTTGTACGTCATTTACGAGACGCTTATTTGGCCATTGATTCCAAAATTACACATTGAAGGAATCCATACGCCTACAGCGTTGTTAAAACTGTTGAACATATGGTGCCAGAATCCAAGGTATTATGTTCTGTTGGTGACAGTTTCTGAAAAGGATAATACTTTGTGCCCATTGCCTGCACTGTTTCAATTGCTGTTAGCACCCAAAACAACTCCTGGTGTTGTTAACACTATTTTGGACATGATAGAGAAACTGCTAACATTAGCAGAAGATAATGAGGAGAAAGAAGTTCCTCCAATAGAATCATTCAACGTCTTACCTACTACTGACAGCAAAAGCATAGAGAATGTAAAGGAAATAAATTTTGGAAGTATTATATTGATACCGCACATTCCAAGTATTTTGGAAGTCATGAAGCGACGTATAGCGAATTCGGCGAAATCGAACACCGTTAATAGAAGAGACTTGCTCATCCTCTCAAGAGTGACAGAATTAGTCACGACACCCGAGTTATGCGACGATCTGCTGAATTTGTTGTTGCCAATTCTAGTCAAAAAGGTGTGCATGAATATGGCTGAAGAAAACATGGAGCATGCTGTGACGACTATAATAAACTTACTGGGCCACAGCACGAATCCCCAAATCTACATAAAGAACATAGCGGTTCTATTCAATAAAGTCGCACCAGTCGATGTCAGGAAACTCTTAATCAAATTGCTTTCGTCGATCGCTGAGAATGCTGATAAAAACAAAGATGTCTTAACCAGAATGGCTAGTATCATTACTGAAATGAACGCATACAATAAGAGGTGGATAGAGCAGCCTGATTTTGACAGAAGAATAGACGCTTACAAGAAAATATATCAGCTCTCAGAAAATAACGAAATCGATTTAGATCTTGCGATTCTGATCGTCAACAACTGCTTTTACTCTATCCGTACTGAGAAGGACATTGGTCTTAGGGATGGAGCTGGTCTGTGTTTGAAGAGAATTCTTCCGAAACTCCTTTCCAAATATTGGTCTATGACTGATGGGCAATTCCTTGTGAGAGACACAGTACTGTCTCTGATTTCCTCTGGGATTAGAGACACGAAAAACGAAATTCTCAGAAATGAAAGCATCGCGTTGCTTGGTGAACTAGCCAGAGAATCACCCGACGCAGACGTGGTATTATCTGACCTCGCCCATCTGACCAACAAGGAAGATATTGAAGTAGATTTCTTCGAGAACATGTGTCATTTACAAATGCATAGACGAGTTCGAGCTCTGATGAAGTTCTGCAAAGTTGCCAAAAAGGTTTCGAAATGTCCTACTCCTAGGACGCTCACCAATTTCATTCTACCTTTAGCAACAACGTATATTTGTGACGACAAGTACACAGACAAAAATACGTTGATAGATGCTTGCATCGAAGTCATTTCGACTTCCTGCAGGTTACTTCCATGGTACCATTACGAAGTAATATTAAAGACGTATTTGAACAAAATGCGTCATTCCACAGAACATCAAAAGCAGTTGACTCGTATATTAGTAGGCATCCTGGATGCTTTCCACTTTGATTTCTCTAAAGTTAAGAACATCGATTTGCCAAAAGCTTTGATTACTAATACTGAAACTGGGACCATAAAATTAGGCAGAAAGAAAGCTAAAATAGAACAAAATGCTGATACAAGTGAAAATGCCGAAGTGGTTGAGAAGAAAACTGAAACAGATGATGTTGAAATAAAAGAGAATGAAACGCCAGAAGAAGACAAAGTAGAAATAGATGTAGAATCTGAATTGAAAGCGGCAGATGATGAAGCTGAGAAAGATGATTCGTCTAAAGAAGTTTCGGACGTGCCAGCATTTGAACGGATCACAAGTGTTTCACCTTCCGTTGCCAAGAGGATTATAAAGTCACTATCAGCTGGTCTACTCCCTCAATTAAATAGGTAAGTCCTTAATTATTTTTGTCTCCGTCAATGTTTTCATATTTTTTTACTGCTTAGAGCCTGACCTATTTAGTGATAGTCGATAACGCCTTTTTTTCCAAAAACAGCAACAGCCATGCAGATTTAATATTCTAGTTATTGATAAACATTTGCTCAGAGTAATAATGTCAGTTCTTTTAAAGATTTCATTTTCATATTCTTCTTTTTATAAAAAACTAGCTTTCCGTGGAATTTTGTCTGTTACAGAAACACTTTATCGCGCGCGTCCCTGTTTCAAAAACCGGGATAAAAACTATCCTATGTCCTTTCCCGGGACTCAAACTATCTCTATGCTAAATTTCATCAAAATCGGTTCTGTGGTTTAGGCGTGAAAGAGAGACAGACAGACAGAGTTACTTTCTAATTTATAATATTAGTATAGATTGTGTTGAGACTAGAGATGAAACGGATAGTAGTTTGGCCGGATACCGGATATCGGATATCCGGCCAGCTGCTAGGCCGGATAGCCGGATATCCGGCGGCCGGATAGTTGGCCCATTGTCTCGTTGCATGTCGTGACGAGTTTAGCGTCGCACAGGTGCTTCGAACGCGATCAGTGGGTCTATTAGTAGACTAGACTAGTCACACTTGAAAATCGAATCAGTCCGAATAGAATGTCGGATTTTGCCACTTGTCTAGGGGGCAGATAAATTCGGGCGATTTCGGTTGCCTTCGTGAGTGTGTGATTCGTTTACTTGCTGCGTAATCTGACCGAACTGCATCATCATGACATCAGACCATCAGTGAAAAATGATGAGATGATGATGATATTTTATTTATATATTTAATGTTTCTAGCAAAACTTTTGTATCTTGCATCAAAGATAGGAAGGTGATTATTTTTTTCAAATATCTGCAATTAATATCGAATCTGTCAAAAAAAAGAAATCTGAGAAAAATCAACCCAAAAATAAGATATTTTTTTTAAAGCCTACTAGGTCATGGAATTTTAAAATATCACAAAATTAACTCTATCTCCTAAACTAAGCAAAATCGTATTATACACATGAGGGTGATACACCTTGATGTACCTCACTGTTTTGGCCACCGTGTATACAGGGTGACTTTTGTATCAGTATCCAAATTTTTTCCTGACATTAGGTATCGTTTATAGATGACATTTTTAATAAAAAATAGGTAGGTCAAATTTTAACATCAACTATTTTTTTCCTAACCAATTAATCACGTAGTGTGGTTACCGCGCTTAGCGCGTAAACATTTTGCGGGAGAGCTGGTCGAGCGGAGAGCTGGCAACGTGTGGCAACGCTCGACCGGCCGGCCTGGCCGCGCGCGCGGCGCTTCAATCAGTCGCCCGCGCAACCCATTACGAGACGCGCGTATCGCTGCGCGCGCCGATCGTTCCGTCGCGGCTTCGTGCGGTCAACGTAACGATGNGAAAAGTACTTTTGTTACCGCTCTCGGTGATTTTATTTTCTTTTTGATAGCGTAATTATTGTCGTAGGTATTTAATTTTTCTACCATAAATTAGTAAGTCTGTTTAATTAAAACTAATTACCACTTTGAAATCTTTTGCATTTTGACGGTCCTAAGCCCGTGAAAGTATGAAGGGAAAATCGACAACTTATAAATCGTAATTCGCAATGAATGAAATGCGGCGCGGGCAGGCGCGTACGTGTGTGCGTGCGTAAGCGAGTGAGCCGTGACCACGGTGTAAGTGTTTTTTCAGACTGTTTCTGGGTGTTTTATTTTGACATTTTTGTACTGGACGATACAAAAATAAAAAATACGTGTTTTGTCTTTCGCTTCATAGATTATTATATTAAAATTTGGATACTGATACAAAAGTCACCCTGTATTTACTATTTGTGTATTCGTCATTAGAGTATATAGCCCAGAAAAAAAATTAGTTTTTTTTAAAGGCCTTAATATTATGGCTTTATGTAACTTTTTGGACTTGAAATAAAACCGGTCATTATTATAAGCCATTTTATTGATGTTTACCTCTAAGATTAAAGTATTTCATTTCATTAATAGGAAATTGTTGTAGTTTTTTAATATCCGGTATCCGGCCGGATAGTGAGTTACTATCCGGTATCCGGCCGGATAGTAAATTTAGGCCGGATATCCGGCCTACCGGATAGTTGCCGGATATCCGTTTCATCTCTAGTTGAGACACTCTTATGTCTTCATTATACTGTGGCTTTTTAGCACGGATGTTCCACTTGTTTCTCTCTATGTTTATTTTCTTTAATTTTTTATGTCAAGTAAATTTTCTATTCTATCTAACTTGTTGTTTCCAGAGCAATAGGCAAGATGACAGATCACGAGGAGTCCCACAAGGTGAACAGACGCCGCACGGGCATCGAACGGCAAGAGGAAGAAATGATGCGAGTGCCGATTGCGCTTGCTTTGGTTAAACTGCTGCAGCGACTGCCTGGAGAGCCTTTGAGGCACCAGCTGCCTGGGTAAGTGATGATAAGTGAACCCTAATACAATCATGTAAGGTGGTGTTCAGCTTGACACTATTATTATTATTTCTTGAAGGTTATTAAACCTTTGTTTTGTCACCTGTCATCCGATTTGTACTGCAGAGAAGACGAACCTTAAGGCCCAGAACAGACGGTGAAACGCAACTGCAACGAAACTGCAACTGCTAGTTACTTTTGAGTTGCATCTAAGTTTCTGCCATAGCGTCCGTTGAGAGACCACACATGACGCGACCAGTTTGAAACTTTCAGTTTCAGTTTCATTCATCAGAAAGTTGCAGTTTCGTTGCAGTTGCGTTTCACCGTCTGTTCTGGGCCTAACTTCGAACTCCTACCTATGTTCTTCTGATTAATTTCGTTGCGGGTCCAATGACAGTTTAACTTACCCCTAAGACAAACTTGACCTTCATTGGTTGGGTTTTTAAAGATGGTCAAGCTTTATATCTAAACTACACAGGAGTTGCAGCGGTGGGAACGAGAGGTGGGAATAGTTTGGTATCTTGTCCAAAACTATTACACTGTGCACTGTTTCGAATCGAAAATACCGAATTTTGTTATTATAAAATTTTATCACTCCACGGAATTTTGCAACAAAATCTTTTATAACGATAAATAAGATATTTATTTACCTTCCCGACGTTTCAACTCGGTTGCACGAGTCATGGTCGCGGGCAGACTGAAGAGATGCGGCGTCGTCTGCTCAGGCGTTATTCGTTATTATGCTCATTGGATTTTTTTTTGTTCCAGCATCATCATAAAACTGTGTTCCTTCTTAAAATCTCCATTGAAACAAGTGCGTATCGCAGCCAGAGATATCGTCAAAAAAATCATGATAACTGTCGGATCTTCTTACTTAGGCATCTTACTCGAACACTTGACTTTACTACTCACGAAAGGCTTCCAATGTCACGTCTTAGTTTCTACAATACACACTGTGCTAGACGCTTTGAAATCTGACTTCAAAGCTGGTGAACTAAACGAGAATTTGGATTACATATTAGATGTATGCACAAATGATTTATTTGGTGATTTATCAGAAGAAAAAGAAGTGGACAAGCTACATTATAAAACGCCCGAAGCAAAGCCCAGCAAGAAAAGCTACGTCACTCTTATGATTGTATCCCAAAATATAACAGAGGGTTGCTTGATCAACCTTCTATTGCCTTTCAAAGAGGTTCTACAAAAGCACCACTCCAAAAAGATGGTTTTAAAAGTGCAAGAAGCTCTTATGCACATATCAAGTGGTTTAGTCACTAACAAATTCATTGATATCGAGTCTCTATTCATATTCCTTCACGGTATCGCCTCGGAGAGCATTCCAGAATTCGTTTTAGGTGCACCTAAGAGGGAAATAACTGAGGCCCAGAAGGAAAAAATGCTTAGAGCGAAACCAGACTGCTTCATCATCCCAGAAACGCCTAAACGAAGTAAAGAGTCGCAAGTGAGGAACGTAAAAACTTCTGGCAAAGCCAACTCTCACGTTTTAGTCGAATTCAGCATGAATATTCTTTATGTTATACTCAAAAGAGAGAAAGTCCCAAGAATGGACTGCAAAGCATTCGTAGATCCATTGATACCTTTGCTAGTTGATGCGTTGAAAAGCGACCATGTCAAAGTAACGACTGTGGCTATGAAATGCATTTTGACTCTCTGGACTATTAGAATTAGTACGCCGACGTTGGAAGAAATGATACAGGATGTGGTGAAAACGATATTTTCGATTTTACACAAGTATGCCACGTTTGAGATTAGTAAGCAGAACGATAATTATCATCTAGTCAGGAATGCATTTAAGGTAAGTCAGTAAAGATAATAATTTTTCTTACATTTTCACTGTGAAACCTCCCATTTTAATTGACTCGTCAAGGCTAGAGTGAATAGGGCACGTATAGCGTATGTACCATCTTAGACTGCACCTCACTTAACATCAGGTGTGATTGCAGTCAAATACCTGCTTTGTGATCTATGAAAAACATACTGGAAACATTTGCTTGTAATGTAATAGCTCTAATTCCTATCACAGACTTTTACATTACAGGCTTTTTTAGTCGTTATTATGCTCATAATAGGGACCAAATTATGTTATTTATTACTGTTATTGTTATTAAAAGTACTTTGTGTTCACTTACAGGCAGTCACAGTCCTCATCAGAAACGTGAAGTACTACAAATTAGAGGCCGAACAGCTTAAAACGCTTCTCCTATATGCAGAAGAAGATTGCATGAACGACGAGCGTCAAGCCAACTCATTCACTCTGCTGAAAGCTATTCTAGAAGCGAAACTCGTCTCTACAGAGTTGCATGAAGTTATGGAAAAGATATCCAAGATCTGTATATTGAGTGAATCAGCTAAATCGAGGTAAGTTTGAAACTGTCATTGACCTGTTGTTTCTTGTTTTGGGGGCACCCTGTATAATGTCAATGACCACTCAATACAGATTGAGTAATTCGCTAGTTCACAAAACTCATCATAAAACTCATTTATATTTGCAAATAGGCTTTTAAAAAGCACTTTTACACGTCCCAGTATTAACCCTACCACTGCTTCGGGACAATGAATGGGCCAGCGGAGAAGAAGCAGCGCAAGAAACTCAGTTACTATTATTGTCAGTGTGATTATTCTTATGTTATTTTTTATTTTATTTTCTTAAGGACTCTTGAAACTTGCAGTTCCGGTAACGAAAAAGAAGACTTCACGGCTTAACCAAGTGATGGTCTTGTAGGAATCGCCGTACAAATTATTTTAATGTTATTCATCATCATCATCATCATTTCAGCCATAGGACGTCCACAGCTGAACATAGGCCTCCCCCAATGTTTTCCATGTTGATCGATTGGTAGCGGCCTGCGTCCAGCGCTTCCCTGCTACCTTTACGATGTCGTCGGTCCACCTTGTAGGTGGACGTCTCACGCTGCGTTTTCCGGTACGCGGCCTCCATTCCAGAACCTTTCTGCCCCATCGGCCGTCAGTTCTGCGTACTATGTGCCCTGCCCATTGCCACTTCAGCTTGCTAATCCGTTGGGCTGTGTCGGCGACTTTAATGTTATTATTATTGAATTATTTCCAGGGAAGAAGCCCGCACAATATTCGTGACGTACCTAACGAACTACTCGCCCGGCAAGAAGATGGACAAGTTCATTCAGTTCTTCGTGTCCCAGCTTAATTTCGAGCTACAGCACGGGCGGGAATCATCTCTGAAGTTCCTGGACATGATCATCAATAAGTTCCCAGTGGTGAGTTGTGATTATTATGCGAAATGTGCCATTGTTTATAGGACAACTAAAAAGTATTGAATAGTTAGACAATTCAGAAAGTGACGTCATAACTTTAACAGAAAACTCTATTTCAAAATAAAGATGAAAACGTTAACTATATTGGCCTTGGGTAATTGGCGTCAATAATAAAAATGCAAGACGCCTTCTTTAACAAACACTTCATTCTAAACTTCAAAAACCAAGATATTTTTCAAATGTCTGTAAAACATATTTTATTGAGTATTCAGTTCGTGACCCGATGACGCCATAATCCTAAATCATAATTATCGTAACAAAATCCTATCGCGTTTTGACAGCTTTAAAGTATTTGATAAATTGACAAGGTCACTACAACACCCTATTGTCAGATGGTAAAACTGATAGTCTGTAATAATAATTACAACCAGGTCAAGTTAACTGCGCACCTCGCTGGAACTCTTCCTCGCACTCACCCGCACACCTTCCCGCATTCGACCCATTCTTACCAGAGCGTTGATGTGACGCGCAGTTAACTCGACCGGGTTGTATAGTGATACTGAAAGTCTGTGGTAAACATTTATTTATATTGGTACTGATATTCTGTGATAATTTCCAGCAACAACTCTCCAAACATGGCGACTACCTCCTACTAGCGCTCGGCGCGTCAATGCTCAACGATTCTGCGCCCGAGTGCCGCGCCGCCGCCGCCGCCTGTTTAGAAGCTATGCTCAAGAGACTGCCCACATTGGACAGGAATAAACTGTTTGATCTGGTGCTGACGTTCTTCCAGGATACCCAAGTGAGTTTAGAACCGATGTTGTGTTTAGTTTTATTGTTTGGGTACTTAGGACGACCATGGCGCCGTTTACCGGTTGGTCATTTCAGGCATAACTGGGACGAAGTCGCTAAGAGAATGCGCGGTCCTCACGTCAATAATTGGCTGAGATGGCGCAGAACAGACCAAATTGGAGATTCTTACTGTCGGAGGCCAAGAGTCATTTATCATTATTTTTTACTGTAGTTAGTTGTTAGGTATAAAATGCAATATACTTTAGATTGGAGTAGATTGTAAACGTTTCATTCGTTCATTCATTCATGCGTCTTAGTGATGTTGATGCCTGATAGCAATATATCTCTAAGTCTGTGGGCGTATGACAACGGTTCCCAACTTCCCAATCATGTTTAACGCTATCTTACACATTAGTGAATGAAAACTTTACAAACATTGATCCCATGGAATATGGCAATCATCCCTTAATAACCTACGTCGTATTTGTTCCAGCCAATCCACTTCGAGCTCGCCGCGCAACTAAGCACTCGCTTCGTAAACGTCGAAGGCGACGACTTCAAAAGCCGCCTCAGCACCGTCCTCTCTCTAGTCAGCAGCAAAATCCTTCTACTCAGCAACGACATAACCGAAGGCCGCTTCGTAAAACTACGGCTAGAGCAATCCGACGACAAAACGGACGAAGAAAAACAGAAAGAGAAAGACCACAGTTTGATTCAGATTCTAAACTTGATTGATAGGATAACAACAAATTGTTCGAATAGCATCAAAGATAAGAAGTTTATAAGCGACTTTGATGACTTAGCTCAACAGTGTCAAGCGTTATTGGGGTATCCACACGCGTGGGTAAGATTACGCGCGGCTAAGATTCTGGGCACCATTCTCTGTGCTGTGAATGTTGAGGAGTTGGATCTGGTGGTGCAGAAGAAAGCTGAAAGTGAGAGAGGGTTCATCTATTATGATACGGAGGTGTCTTTGAGGAGTTTGGTGCTGGATCTATGTGCGCAGTTCACGCCGTCCGTTACTAAGGAAATGGCTGAGGAGGTAAGATTGTATTAAAACATTTTTGTATTTGGTAGTTTAGAGACTAAACTTTAGGCGGCGCCACTGTGTTTTATTGCGAAGTGGTAATTTAGTTTATGGCGTTAGTTTTGAAAGCATTACTTTTGGAATTTGCTTTCATTCTGTAGACCTGTTACTCTTACTAGACAAGTTACAAAACGCGATAGTTGTAATTCCGAAATCATTTCACTCCGGTAATGTTTTGTATGTAGTTGCATCGTTCCATAGAGCGATTTCGAAATATAAACTGTCAAGTTTTGCAACTTGTCTATGGGGATCGTAAACGAGAATTTGGACCGTAAAAACATCAACAGACCTGCGTCTGAAATACTTGAATTTTGGAGGAAAAATCGAATAAGTCAACACTGTGGCATCTTACCAAGTTGTTTTTTTTTAGTAAAGGCGACTGTACGCCTCATCAAAAATAATGCACACTTCAAACTAATCCTCAAATACCATTTCAGGTGACATCAGTACTCTTCCAAATATTGAAGCTAGTCCACAACATGTCCAGTTTCAAGTTAACCCCCAAATGCATAGCGGAGGAGAGTAAGGAGGAAGCGGAGACCACGGCCAAAGTGAATCTCCGCTGGATACTGTTCAAGCTTAGGAAAGCCGTTAACGTTGAAGTGGCTAGGGCGCCTAATTCTACTAATATTGTAAGTATAGCCTGACCAGGAACATAAAAACCCTCGCCATATTGTGGAAAACTAATGGTACTAATTTCTTTTAATGGCAACAGTAACTGAAAACTTCATTGACATGTCACCTTGCATGTCAGTCTATTGTTGTCAAAGTGTAAACAAACTTTATTTTAAATGTGTGCAATTGATTTTGTGAATTAAATTGCTAAAATATTTTTATAGTCGTGAAAGAAAAGTGGTTCACAGTGTGTTAATGTATTTGTCGAAGAGAAATACTTACGGTTCGGACAATATTTTCATTGAATAATGTTTCCGACAAAGGTTGTCAAATTGACTGACATGTTTATCGTATAGTACAGTCCACTATGAAAATTAGCTGTAGTCTGTTTCAACTACCTATTTTAAAGTTTTTTGTCACTTTCTAACTTTTGAATTTTATGGAATTGGGATAGAAGTACCGAGTTTGAAGCGTTCATGAGCAGACATTGCAGTTGAATATTCAAGTTTTGAATTTGATTATTGATGAATAATAAAATAAATCCTACTAGCTCGATTGATGGTTTCATTTAATTTATTTAAACCAGGTTACCTTTAATAATATTTTTTCGTTAATTTATGAAAATATCAAATTAGCCCGTAATCCTGAATCCTGTTACATAAATTTTGCCTATTAATTTAACACATGTACGACTGTACTCAGTGTTGCACTATCAAATGCAATTGACGCGCCTCTATGCCAGGGTTTTTATGTTCCTGGTCAGGCTATATTTTGTATGTTTTGAAATATAGTTGTTGCAATTCATGAAGGCGAGTGAGTTTTACATGTGTGGTGGCTCGCTACTGTTCGTTTTTCAAAAGTTTTGATAGACATTACACTATCGTTATGTGCATGTACACGTACACACCACAAGTAAAGCTCACTCGCCTTCGTGAGTTGCAAGAACTTTACATAGTTAGCTAAATGTAAGGACACACCTGTATTTTGAAATTACTAATTAACTAAGCAGACGTTGATATGAATTTTTTAACAGAATATAGTTTTTATAATCTATAATATACTAATTTGATAAGTTAGTTTGCATAGATATTGATGAATCGATGATATATTGCAGAAGGTCGTCACATAACAGTAAAAAAATGGGGCTAAGACTGTAAACTTTAAATTTCATCAAAGTATTCAGTCTTCAATCCCCATTTGCTATCAACTTTCTTGTTTTTATGGCCTAAAGTCTTTATCTTTTATTCCAGAGAATATCAATATTCACAATGTGGACCCACCTCATAAGTTCGCTAGAAACGGACGACCTAAACAAGATCATTGACGTCATCCTACCGCCGATAGTGCGCGAACTGTCCGTCGGTGACGTGGGGGCGCCCGCGTCGCCTGTCAAGCAACTCGCGGGGAGGCTGGGCAAGAAGTTGAGAAGGAAGATTGGGGATATAGAGTACGGGAAACTAGTGGCTGAGGTGCAGACAAGACTGAATATTAGGAGGGTTGAGAGGAAAAAGGTTCGTATTTTTTGCTATTCATCTTTTATGGTCATCATTTCAGCCACAGGACGTCCACTGCTGAACATAGGCCTCCTCCAATGATTTCCATATCGCGCGGTTGGTAGCGGCCTGCATCCAACGCCTTCCTGCTACCTTTATGAGGTCGTCGGTCCTCTTTTTTGGTATTAACATCATGTTATTACATTGCACTGGACGCTACTACGTATGTTACGCTTTACACTGGATCGAACCCTAACTTCCAACTCCTTTTTTTATTTTGGGTGGTAAAAACTCCTATGTTCTTCTGATTAATTTCGTTGCGGGCCCAATGACAGTTCAACTTTCCCCGGACAAACTTGATCTTCACTGGTTGGGTTTTTAATGGCGGTCAAGCTGTAGACCCTGGCTACACAGGAGTTACAGCAATGGGAACGAGAGGTGCATGGGAATAGTCCCGTTTACCTGCTACTTTTAGTTAACTACCCACTTGCAGTCGCGCTACTGCACGTAGATAGATTATAATAATATTGGACCTCTAGTATCTCACGATCGCCCGATTACAAAATTTTCGAGTGAAAACGCGTCATTTGGACAAGCTTAAAATAACGTGTCATATTGATACAAAATGAAATGTAATCTCGTTCCTTATTTGCAGGTTCTATTACAAGAAAAAGTGCACAATCCAGAAAAGGCGGCAAAGAGGAAATTACAGCTAAAGGAAAAGAAAAAGCAGGCAAAGAAAATGAAACTCGAAATGATGCACGGAAAGAGGCCTAAAGCCAAGAAACGAAAGGCGGAGGATATTGATGTAGAAGACCAATTACTACAAGACGACGACTGAAGCTATACTTATTAATTATACTAAAGCTAGAATATGAAAACTGAAGCTATATAAATTGTATTAAAGCCAGGATAATGAGAGAGAAAGAATGGCCAATGTCCAAAATAGGCCACGCCCCTATTAATAAAAAGTTTTAAAAACTGATCTGAAGTTAATATACTTGAAAAATTGGCGTAAAAGGGATGGAGGTCAGTATAATGTGTTCTGTACCCTTTATTCGTCTTTCTCGTAAAATGTTTTGGACATTAGGACAATAAAATAAAGTCCAAAATATGATGGCAAATTGCCACCGCCTTATTCGGAAATAAGACATGTGATTGTTATTTTTCTTCATTGCTACATTACTTAGGTAGTCGTATTTAAAACATGTCGTTCAATATTCTATATTGTATTTATTTTGTTTATCTTAAGTTTTATTTCGACCTGCGGAGAGCAAAGTTAATTTTTAAGAAAACTCAAGTTATCGTGTAAATAATAGTTACATTAGTTAAGATTGTTACATTGCGTAATAAACATATTTTATTTTCAAAATTATAGAATTCAGTTTTATTTCTAAAGCAATACAGTTTGTTTTAATAACGTGTTCGAGTTATATTCTGCCGACCAATCACAGAGCTAAAAGTTCGTTCGTTCTTTCGTTCGTTCGTTTTCAGCCAAATGACGTCCACTGCTGGACAAAGGCCTCCCCCAAGGTTTTCCACAATGAACGGTCCTGCGCTGCCCGCATCCAGGCTCTTCCCGCGACCTTCACCAGATCGTCGGTCCACCTAGTAGGAGGCCTGCCCACGCTACGTCTTCCAGCCCGTGGTCGCCACTCGAGAACTTTCCTGCCCCAACGGCCATCGGCTCGAAGTTACTGCCCTATTAATTTAAGAGTTCGTAAAACTGGTAAAGTAGGGGAGACCTAGGAGAGTTGTGACAATTTTTACTTTAGGGGCCATATCTCGCTCAAAAAACATTCGACAGCTATGAATCATACAAATTAATGTAGCGCCGTTCCTTCTGTTTTTAAAACAATCACCAAAGTTAACTAAAGTATTAGGGTTTCTAAGAAAATCACCAAAATCTTAGACCACTCCCTCTGTCACAACTCTCCTAGCACCGAGGTAAGTTGTGACAGGTACCGAGGTGAGTTGTGACAGCATTGTATTTCATCTATTAGATATAAAAATACCATAATACTCAATCAAATATGATTTTTTAGAAAAAAAGTACTTTAATCATCCTTTAGTAACAATTAAAACAAATAGTTATAGGATATCGTTACACAGATTGAGCCATATTTCTCCAGCTTTCATTTTTCTCCCACGACACTGGATTTTTTTTATTACATTTTTAGATAATATAGTCACTTAATATATTTTCTTCCTCTTCTGTAAAAATAAAATAGTCGCGGTGGTATAATCCATAGACGGAGCTTCGCCTTCTGGGTTTACTTGATAAGCCTATTTCTTCTTAATATATCTTGACAAGTTTAGATTGTAAGAGGTCGCAGCGTATCTTAAACTTTAACCGTTTTTAACTTAATCACTTCATAAGCCAGGTCCTATATTTCGACTCCAGCAAACAGTTCCTCTATATGGCATTCATGTATAGTTATTAGGTATTCAGAATCAAAAAAGTAGCAGCAGGCAATTAAACAAATTATTAAGAACACAAAAAAACACCTAAAAACATCGTGGAAATGGCCCATCAGAAAAATTAAGTAAGCTAGGAGAGTTGTGACAGGCTGTCACAACTCTCCTAGGTGTTTGAAATGACGACTTGGTTCGAATAATATTTTTTATTTTCTAAACACGATGCGCACACAAAATATCAGTGCTACATTTTGAGACCTGAATAACCATGCAACTTGAGAAAAAATAACACAACAGTGCACATATACTAAAACATGATTTAAATTGAAATAAAATTTTGACGAAAAACTTACTTTTCGAATTTTTTTGTACACAGACGTCATATTTACGAAACCGTGCCTCGTGCGCCGCCCGCAGGTACTTAGTCAAGAAGAGCGTCTTAAAAGCGACAAACAAGCATTTTTTCCAGCTTCCTAACTATATTAAAAGTGCTTTTTTTAAGCCTATTTACAGAAATAAATGAGTTTTAATGAGTTTTATTAAGTAAGGAGAAATCGTCCTTGTCACAACTCACCTCTGTCACAACTCTCCTAGGTCTCCCCTACATAATAGATTGGTAGCAGTTTTAGTACCTATTGCATAAAACAATACTGCAAGATCTAGTAGGTTTTGTTTTAAAAATACCACGATTGTCTGGTGTATCATCATGTGGTGTGGTCCGCTATAGTCTTTATTATTTCAAAAATGTTAACACATACATACAAAGGTAGGCCTGTGATCGGATGAAAGTCCTTTTGAATATTTTGATCCATGGCTTTGGCTTTCGAAAATTATATTTCGCAGCAGACATAGTAAACAACATTTTTATAATACCTGCTGACTAGCAATGTAATTCTAAAATAAATACATAAATAAATTAATATTTGAGAGACTCGTATAGTGGTCCCACTGTAGGACATCGCATAAAAGGAGATTGAGCCCCACCAGCGTCCCTATTGCATAGATATTCTTTCTGAAAAGGGAGAGTGAAATAAAACAACCGTGTATAAACAAAATAATATTGCTTTATGCATTCAAAGTACAAAAGAAGTATCAACACAACGCCGAGCAACACCGAGAAATAAACATCACAATGTAACGCCTTTTCATAAAAGTGCGTGAAGCGTAGATTATTCATTTACATTAATTAGTAAGGCGGGGTCTACACAGGCGCGGATTTGGCATGTGAAAATAAATTTAAGTAGTATAATATTTATGACTACCTAACGAAAAAAGTGTTTTGTCTCTTTTCATCTTCGTGAAATAAACATTTGATTGAAAGTGACAAAGTTTTTCTTTTTACTTGTTAGATAAAACAACCAAAATTGCTTGGGTATGTCTCTTTCTTTGTTTTGTATTGTATGTAACGGAGATCACACTAAGTATTCTACGTATTTCATTGATATTTCGTTAAAAATACTTTCTAAAATTGTCCATGATAATATTTAATGATCATCATTGACTGTAACTGAAAACCAGTATAGCATTTTAGTTGCTTTAAAAGGAGAGTTATTTCGAGTCAATGACCAAAGCTTTTTAGGTTACCTTTCAAAAGTTCAGCAAAGCTTAGAAACAGTTTGACAATCACTGTACTCGTTTCAGAGCATAAAATATAATAACGTAAAGATTGAGTTGATTTGTCAACCACCACGCGATTAAGAGTATATTATAAGAAGAGTATACGATAACGTATCGATTGAGTTGATTGTATGCCATTCTCAAACTGAAACTAACAACAACTGAATCACCGTCAGGTTCAAAAGGTATTTTTCTTGTGCCCCATCGTCCTGTGTAGACCAAGCCTACTCACGGCGCCTGTCTCACAGGCTAACGACCGTTTAGGTACATTTTCACAAACCATTGTTTCTTACGAATGATTGGTAGACTAGATTAGTGAAACAAGCGTTCGCGTTTGTATTAGAGAAAATAACCATCATTTACAATCCAAGAAGCGTAATATAATTTTGTTTCACAATTGTTTTTATACTACTTGAAATACACAATTCATACCTCAAAAGAACTTCACAAAACATGCAAGAAATTGACAGGTACATTCTTAGATTAAAAAAACTCTCATAAAGCGTTGCGTTTTATTAATCTAAGGGTACATTATTATAATAAATCACAGGTAAATTATATTCGTTCCTTTTAAAAACATATAAGCAATTGGATATTCACAAAACACCTACAATGGTCCAAGTGCTAAAAATTAAATCAGCATACATAATAAATATGATTTTCTAATTTATAAGACTAGAAATCTTTACACTGAATTAATTTAGTTTAGCTAGACTGTATAACTAAACAGTGCATAGAGCTTACAGTATAGTAGAGTCGTAAAATATATAATAGTTCTACTTTTAACTAATACGGTTCCTGAGATAGTTTTCTGCGAATCACAAAAGATTGGCCATTTATTAATTTGTTGCGTTTCACTAACTGTGGTTGCGGATAACCAAACGAGGTATATTAGTTGGTAACTACTCTCTAACGTTCTGTTTCCATATCGTTGCTAGGTATGTGCATCTCTGTCGCTCATGCGAACAACTTGCTTTGAGTGAGTGGAATGGAATGGATAATAATTTTACTTCAGAGAACATTATAGGGAGTAGCCATGCTGATACCGATTCGTTTTTTTTAAATATCTCTAGGAACGAACTCTACTAAATTGATGTCATTTTGGCATAATTCGTGAAAGCTAATTAATTTCAGCTACAAGAGAACAAACACCCTTGGCAAATTTGCCTGCTGCCTTAACGAAAAAGGGTATAACTACAGAACATTCGAAAATGAAACAAAATTTCTGATTTGCTGATTTTTTGGTAATCTTATTAGGCTCATCATAATAAAATATATGGGTACAACTTTTTACGCTATTTTTTTAGTGCCTCTTTTTGTTAAGACTGCAGAACTATTTACAATTTGTCAAAATGTGTGAATTTGGACATGAATGATTATTCAATTGTATATTACACCTAATTCAATTCATAAAGCGTTGCGATTTATATTAATTTAACTATATTTAATTATTACTCACGAATTTCTATCTTTAGGGGTAAAACATCAAATATTTTATTATTCACACATTTCGACCATTTGTTTTGCCTTGCTTAGCTGGAATTGATAATTTATTATTAGATTTTTTTAACTTCTTCTAAGTATAAATACTAATAACTCTTAGTAACCTTCTATGATCTGAGGTCTATCTTGATTATAACTCAATATTTCCCTACACATAACTAATATTCATTTCAATAAATTATTCAACTTCGCTACAACTAAAACTCTACCTAATTCAGCTATTTTCATTGAACTAACTAAAATTTTTATTTTTATCTCAGCACCATTATCTTTCAACAACACACTCTTTTTTGTTTTATTGCATTCGTCACTGATTATGCGTAGTTTTTTTTATTCAGCTCATCAAGAACAAAAATATATTATTTCGTTGACATTTTGACGACATGAAATTAATTTTAACATAGGTATCAGATTTAACATTTTTTCAAGCTTGTTTTCAAGAAATTGACAATTATAGAATGATGACTTTACATTTTATGATTTTAAGTTCATTATAAGTTTTAAACTTTAAATAAGTAATAAATTGTAACTGTTGTTATAAACAGATGTTTAAATATTATAAAATAATTTTTAACGATACGAATAACATCGATAATATTTTTAAAAGTTTAAAATTGTTATAACAGGTATTATGAAAAGTATAGTTTTTAAAAAGAAGGCGTAACGATAACTTTAAATAGCAATGGACGGCTGCAAGCTCTGCGATCACCTAAAACATCGTTTCTCAACCTTTATTATCATATATTATTTATTTTTAGTTCTTATGAGTACAAAATATTATTCATCTACACTCAGCGGCACGGAATTTGGCCCAAGCCTAAACAACCAGATATGAGGCCAAATAAGTGTCGTATACCTAAGTTTCGTGTGACATGTTAACAGAACATTTGTTTTTGTTAATTTAAGAGGCTAGATTAATAAAAAAGTGCGTCTGTTTAACTTTTTTGACTCTAGAAACGCATTTCGTTGTTGGAGCGTAAAGATTACGGGTAAGTTTAAATTCGATATTAAAAGTTGTAAGGGTTTGGTGTTTTGTTTTTTGTTTTTAAATTAATCTTAAGGTTATTCTCAATTCTATAATTTGAGAATAATGCCCATTACTCCAGCTCAAGTTGCTCAACTAGTGTTGCTTAGAAGTCAAGGGCGTATGCAGCGGGAGATGGCTGAAACTTTCAATTTATGGCGTACAAACTTAAGATACACGTTAAAAAGGCATGACCAGACCGCCATTTACACAAGAAGACCAAGAAGTAAGGAATTAAGGTGTATGTCAGCGCGCGATGACCCGATTATCGTGCTTGCAATATCAAGAAATCCAGTTCTCACTACGTTTGAGATACGCCAGCGTTTAGAAACAGCAAGCCCAGTGAATATCAGTGAGCACACAATAAGAAGAAAGATGGAGGATCATAACCTGCATACTCGAAGACCAGCTCGAGGACCAAAACTTCTCCGATACCTTCGCGAAGTGCGACTGACGTTTTCTAGAGAACATGCAAATGCGTCCAAGGCTAATGGAGTAAAGTTCTATGGATCGATGATTGCAGAGTCACCTTAAGAGCTCCAGACGGCCGTGAAAGTGTATAGAGAAGGTGCGGAGAAGAATTAATACGCGAACAGACAGTTTTCATAAAGAGATTAACTCCATTAGTCTAACGTCCAATTTGCATGTTCTCTAGAAAACGTAAGTCGCACTTCGCAATGGTATCGGAGAAGTTCTGGTCCTCGAGCTGGTCTTCGAGTATGCAGGTTACGTTCTTCCATCCTTCTTCTTATTGTGTGCTCACTGATATTCACTGGGCTTGCTGTTTCTAAACGCTGGCGTATCTCAAACGTAGTGAGAACCGGATTTCTTGATATTACAAGCACGATAATCGGGTCATCGCGCGCTGACATACACCTTAATTCCTTACTTCTTGGTCTTCTTGTGTAAATGGCGGTCTGGTCATGCCTTTTCAACGTGTATCTTAAGTTTGTACGCCATAAATTGAAAGTTTCAGCCATCTCCCGCTGCATACGCCCTTGACTTCTAAGCAACACTATTTGAGCAACTTGAGCTGGAGTAATGGGCATTATTCTCAAATTATGGAATTGAGAATAACCTTAAGATTAATTTAAAAACAAAAAACAAAACACCAAACCCTTGCAACTTTTAATATCGAATTTAAACTTACCCGTAATCTTTACGCTCCAACAACGAAATGCGTTTCTAGAGTCAAAAAAGTTAAACAGACGCACTTTTTTATTAATCTAGCCTCTTAAATTAACAAAAACAAATGTTCTGTTAACATGTCACACGAAACTTAGGTATACAACACCTATTTGGCCTCACATCTGGGTGTTTAGGCTTGGGCCAAATTCCGTGCCGCTGAGTGTATTTATCTGAAAAACTGGCGAAGTTACAAACATGAAATGACTTAGTTAATTAATTATAATAGCTTTGATAAAATGTTATTCACGAAAGACTTGAAAGCGTAATAAGGTCCTAACTTATTTTTTTTCTTTTTAAGAGCTTCAATGGTGAGTGGCTATTTTGATTATAAACTTTTTTTTAAATCTATTTTATCTTTTTTTTTAGATATCTTGTTTCAGATTGAGAAACGATGACCTAAAGCCTTATTATTTATTTCTGCGAAACCCGAATGCTAGGATTTGTTTCAATATACAGAAAAGTTTTAAGTGAACAGTATTAAATTAACTAGAATATTTTACTGCCAATGCTGTCGTAAAGTTTGCGCAGATATTAAACTTGTTATAGGTCAACTCAGTCAGTGCCCGAGGTATGGGAGAGGCACAGAAGGGGTGACATTGACATAATTATTATGACAGAGCATATAAATCTGCGCCGTAAGTGGAACTGGATTGGCCACACTCTCCGAAGGGATCCCGATCACATCCCCAAGCAGGCTCTGGATTGGAACCCCCAAGGAAAACGCAAGCGTGGTCGCCCCAAGCAAACTTGGCGGCGCACTGTGGCAGACGAGGCGAAGAAGATCGGCAAGACTTGGAGCGAGATCAAACACATAGCTCAAGACCGAACGCGATGGAGGACTGTTGTGGACGCCCTTTGCCCCATCTAGGGGACATAGGACCATAAGTCAAGTAAGTCATATAAATCTGAAGGAGATCTGAAGTCTCGCTGACGTTTGACGTTACAAAAACACCCTTCAGTGCCGCTCCCATACTTTACTTACACCCGTATTCACAAACATTACTATGAGGTCTCACAGTGCGCGTGGACGCACAGGGTGACAAACGAACTAATCATAGTGCTCTATTCAACGCTGTGCGTTCGATTTGCTGCTTCACTTAAGCAAGCATCGTTTGTGAATACGGGCGCTAGGTACTGATTAAGGTAAAAGCTAGACCATAGTTATTACTATAACAAGTTATTTGTTTAAAGCGTAGGACTTGACATTAAAAATAATAGTATCGTATTTCTCAGGACTTTAGTATTAAAAATCTGCAGTAAGAATGAAAGCATGGCTGGAAACATCTTAAAAACACAACGGTTAGATGAGATCTTTCCGAGGCTTTTAAAATTGAATTGACTGCATTTGTAGTTTGACAATTTTAAAATCGCTTAATTGACTATCTATTAGTAAAAAAAAAACCAACTGTTTTAAGACAACGCCATACACACTGGTCCATATTTTCACTCCTCGGGGTATTTCTTTATTTTTACGTAGCTTTTGTAGTGTTAAATCCACGTGCTTTTCGTTGTTTCTTGTGTCAAAAGGTACTTACGAGTAATTTAAACCTAAATCCGTTCTGGTGATCCGATAGGGTTTTTTTCTTCATAACATAAAGTTGCATTTTTCTTTAGAGACCATGACAATTTTGGATTGTTATCGGAACTTCTTGTGTATGTACGAGGGGCGGCTGAAAAGTTTTGAGCCTAGGGTATTAAAAATGCCGATAGAAAAGTATAAAAAATATATTTTCCTCTTTAATTTCCCTCTACTACAACGGACTTCTTACGTTTGTGTAAAAGAGCTTTTAACCCACTGAAAAAAAATTCGCAATCTTTGCCTTCGAAATGAGCCTTTAACGTCGCCTTAATTTCTTTGTCATTAAAAAATCTTCGTTCCTGAAGGTCTTTTTTCCAATTTGAGAATTAGACAAAATAGCTAGGGATTTGGACTAAACTGTGTAGTGGGTGATTAATTTCTTGAAATCCAATTTTACCTGGGGCAAGCCATGCAACATGCGCGATGTGCGCGGGCGAATTGTCTTGCAATAACAGATTTCCTTTCGGCAGTTTGCCTCTCAATGTTTCAACAACCACTTGACGCACTCTTATCAACAGTACAGTGTAACAATCTCCGTTTATTGTAGTTTTTTTTAAATAGGTAGTCAATGAATAAAATTCCTCCACAATCCCAAAAATAGTGTCTATGAGCTTGGGTGTCGATCACTCCACTTTGAATTTCCGCGGCGGCGTTTTCACTTTTAAATCCATTGCATTGACTCTTATTTTGACTCTACATCGTACTGCCGGATCTATTACTTATCAATAGTGACAATGTGAGAAAAAAAATTGCTAGGATTATGGCCAAAGATGTACTAAAACTCCTACGAAGTTGTGACTCGACGCTGGATGTCGAGCGGCGAGAGCATTTTTGGCACCCATCGCGCGCACCCCTATTTCATGTGCAAATTAGTATGAAAAATATCGCCAATACGTTCCATGCTAATTCCTATGGCTTCAGCTATCTGTCACAGCTTAATTCGCTGATCTCTAAAGCAAGATTAATTTAATTTTCATTATTTTATTCGTTAATGGCGAAATCTGGCCGCCCTGACTTGCGGTCATCTTTTAGCGACTCCCTGCCATGCTTGAACTATCGGATCCAATCTTTCATGGTGGCAAATGAAGGCCCAGACTCCCCATAAACTGTAAACATCTCATCAAATGTTACCGTCAGCGTTTTGTTCCTCTTTTTGAGGAATTTTATGACAACTGTGTACTTCAATTTCGTACATTGCGCGGATGACTGAGACATGATGATGTTTACGAATTAATTACTAAAAGCGTGATGACGCTAATGAAATGAAACTTTGTACATATACCAAGTAGGTTATTGGCAAATTAATTAAATTTAGTGCGAGTCAATAATAACACTTGAAGATACTTAGGCTCAAAACTTTTCAGCCGCCCCTCGTAGGTACCTTACTTGTGCTCACATTCAAATATCGCGCCCACCACCGTTCTATTGTTACCAAATTACTCGTTCTGTAGACTTCTGACGTTGTCACCTTCTTACCCTACCCATTCACAGCAGCATGGCAGACAGGGGGTTATACCTCATGATTTTTGAGAGCAGTATCCATAATAAAGAGGTCGTGGTGGCCAATGCGACGCCTCCCCAGCCTAGATCTAGTGACCAGGCGGTAGAGAACTCCCTAGCTGACAAGAGGGAGAGGGCAGGAGCCTGAGGGCCTATCACTCCGTCCCCTGTGTGGTCACCGTGGGAACTGCCTCGGGTGGACACCCGCTGGATTCTCTTGAAGTGGATGATCATCAAGGTGAACATTGCGAAGAGACCTATAAAGAAAGGACAGAACGCTTTGTTGCAACAGGTGATCAACAAAAACAAATGAGAATCGCGATATTGGAACGTTTTGCAAAGTTTGCATCATTCAAACAGTTGATAAATAAAAACAAGTGAAGATCCATTATGGCCATGGGCCATGTTACGAGTAAAATACTGGCGAAATCAGGATTAAAAAAAAAAGAAAAAGTAATGTTCACAGAAGTGCCAGTAATTTTAACTAACGCAAAGTTTTACAAAAGATTCAGAAAGACAAAAATATCCGCCGGTAAGAGCGAAATGCGGATACGTTTGGAAATGTGTACCTACATTAGTTCGTATTGAATGAATTTATTTAAACTTCTACTAATACACTAAGAGTAGGCGCACACCGTTGATTTTTCGTCAGTATGGGCATTGGGCATGTATGGGAGTGCGCACACTACGCCGATTCGATTTGGCCGATTCTTCATACAATTTAAAATCGGGCACAACTATCGGCCAACTAAAAATCAACGGTATGCGCCTACTCTTAATATGCATTATAGTACTGTCTACTCACCAGCCAAGAGGTACATGACTCCTGTAATGAGGACGGCGCTGATCTGGTGCTTGCATATCCCGAACGCGCCGACCAAAGCCGCGCTGCCCAGCACGATTAGACACACGAGCGCACACGATATTGATAGGTTCTGCATCCCTGGAAAATTGGATAAAATATTGATTGTAAATACGCCAAAGTGCCATTGGAGATGGCAAGCCTTTAAATTGTATCAGGACTTTTTTTAATGCAAAACAAGGCAGGTATTTGACCACAATCGCACCCGATGTTAAGTGGGATGCAGTCTAGGATGGTACATATCTGCTCTGTAAGTGCCTATTCACTCTCACCTTGAAAAGGCCCGGATTATAGTCTTCGGGAAGAAAGACAGCAGCAGGCAACGAATTCCAGTCCCTAGAGCTGTTCGCATTATAAAAGAGTCATCGAAGCACTTAGTGCGAGCTGGTGGAATGTCAACAATATAGGGATACGCTAACCTGCGTCTGGTTTCCCGATAACGGCAGGGGGATGGTGGAAGGATGGTGGATGGATTAGTTCGTGTGAAGGACACAACAATCACGCCATATCTAAGGAAAATCTTGTACAAAATCGGCCTTTAACGTGGTGACTGATGAGTGACTTCTATATTCCTATGATGACCAAGACTTGTATTAATTTTAATGGGAACTTTGAGGTTTCCGGCTACTGGAACCGCAATAAACTGGGACCGCGGTCCCGGTCCCTGGATCCATAAAAAATATTTTTGTACTAAAATATATGAGTGGTCCCAGTCGCCGGAAGAACTATTTTAATTTCGCTCACCACAAAAGTTAATCGCCACAAACGAAACGCATTTCTCTAAGCCTTTGACTTGAAAACACAAATAGAGCGTTAAACTCGGTTTGCCATTAAAGTAACTGGGGGAAACAGCCTATAATGCAGCCCACTCAGGCATTCCGTGCTCCAGTCAGCCGTCAGAATCGGAATAGTCGCTAATTACGTATTCATAAGCCGCTGCAGAACTTGGACTGCCCTAAAAGCCAAGTTTTCCGGGGCCTTTATTTTTGTTGAGTAATTTAGTGTCGGTTTCTATGTGTACTGATACTCCGTATGGTCGCCTTAGAGCGTAAGTCTAATTTATATTATTAATTTCGGTCAATCTTACAGATTACAGCACGCAGATTTATCTTTCTCCTGGAAAATTAATTATTTTACACTTAAGAGGTTTTCACTCTAAGGCATTGGTATTATCTTCCTATTCTATTAACTTTTATTTTTAGCCGAGTATAAAAGCTACCACCGTTAAATGAAACCTGAGACACAGACGCTCTTCAATTTTTACAATTTATAAGTAATTCAAAAGTGGTTTTTTAGGCGGTTTTATCACTAGGAAGCGATCTATCATACTACGTGCAATAAAAAATTTTAACACGTATATGTTTTCATTTAGGTACTAACATGACGACGCAGTATACTTCGAACATTCTATTAAACAAAAATGTGTCAAAAAATTGCCACTATAAAATTATTTTCGTTTTCACGTTCACTCGAAACCTCATGCATAATGATATTCATAAAAAACAAGAGTTGTGACTTGCAAATAAATCACGCTGTCACTCCACTCATTCATTTTCGTCGAAATAATTTGATAAACGAGCTAAGTTTCTAGGCCAGCGAGTTGCCAAGGTCAGGGGAAATGAGGGAAAAATGGCAGGGATCTAAAGGATTCGTTTAATAAGCGCTCATTCGCGTCGGGGAGCTAATATAGCTTGACAGGGTCTTATTTTCACGGCCTTCGGTGTTGGGAAACAGTTTAGGAACATCCTAGAGTTTAATGAAGAGCTAACTGAAGTCGTAATTTTAAGTTAGTGGAAGGTTTGTTACGATAGATAAAGAAATAAGTAACTTATTTAATTTACCTTGATTCGGTAATTTTGAAATATGTTATGCTTTTGCTGATATTGATCCTGTAGGTAGAGCCTTGTGTGATAGATCATAGAACTATAATGTATGACAACAATAATGTAGAACAGCTAGGAGTAGAGTTAAAAGATGTATGATACGAGAACACATGTTACTTATCTACATGTTTTTAAGAAAATAAAAAATATTTGATTGATACTTACGATGTTGCCAATCTGCCCGAGGCTCCTCATCATCGCTCTCCGCTAAGTAATTTGTGCACAGCGGTTCTGTGGGGAACCCGACTCTTGACAGCATTCTTACTTCTTCCTCTAAAAAGGATTAAAAGTAGGTATAAGATTAACAAACATTATTCCTTAATTTAGAAGAAATATGTCGTGGCAAAATCTTTTTGGTATTTGCAAAAGAATATTCGTTAAAGTGGAAAAATCCGGCAAACTCATTTTGACTACGGTGAAATTCGTGTCACTTTAATCAATTTTTTTATTTCAAATGTAAGGTCATAACGTCTTGTAACGACGAATAGAATCAATTTCGTTGAGAATCTTGAAGTCTTGACCTTTAGCGAACGTTTTCAATATGAACGTTTTATGAAATTGTGTCTTATATTTTGTTGTGTGGTACTTGTAGAGTATTAGGTACATTATTTTTCTATTGGTATACCTTCCAGAGACACGCACATGGTCCATATTCCGCCGTTCATCGGCACTAAAAAGGTTCCAGCTCCCTTCCTATTGTGACCAGTTTCCTCGATCTGTAACAAGAAGAATTAAATTAATTGTAGAGAGGACAGTTTACGTTTGAAAGATTATTTTGAGATCTTTTGTCCTTTACGACGCACACCAATTAAGTGGTACGCAAAATGTGTTTACGAAGAAAAATCTTTGAGCGGAGATCGTCTACTTGCAAGCGAAACGTAAGATAATTCTAGTCTACGGGACTATTCCCACCTTTCATTCCCACCGCTGCAACTCCTGTTTAGCCAGGATCTACAGCTTGACCGCCAATAAAAAGTAATGAAAACCCAACCAGTGAAGGTCAAGTTTTTCCCGGTGGAAAGTTAAACTGTCATTGGACCCGCAACTTTATAATTCTAGTCTAATAAACAATAAATTATTATTTACAGTATTTCCTAAATATAACCAGAGCAGAACTACCCACAATTAATCAAAACGGTTCTACCCACATGTTTACCAAATCTTAGCCGTAATTAAGTACAAATACGATTACTCGACCCATTTGCCAATTTGATGTAGCTTAGTGCTTGGATTTATAAGGCTTCCCCGGACTGGGTAACACGTGTTTTCATAATAAATCGGTTTATAGGCATACTGACTTACAATTAGTAGGTGGAAAATCATAATTAATATTTATTTGTCGAATTCAGCAATATTCTAATGAAACTGCAATTTAACTCCAGTTGATGATGATGATGATGATCCATCCGACCGATTTCGGCCATGGGGACCACTCCGACTCCTAGCTGTCTTGGCGGCGCTGGTGTGCCCGAAGGTGGGACTCCAGTTACTATAATCCTAAAGAAACTAGAAACCAACTCAAGTGGTTCTTTGTCTGCTAAGATGAAGAAGAGACAACCCGAAATAAGGTCAAGTGTCCAATTCTGTTATGGAATAGATTTCAAGAGCGACTGGAACCGGACCTAGTAAGTGAGCTTAAATTCGTATTACAGATAACAATGACTAAATCATTAATACATCACACAAAAGAGTTCACCAAAACAATTAAAACATACTCGTAATATGAACCGTTCAGAATTCAATTTTGGTTATTGATTGGTAAGGACTTACTCATCGAGGAGTGAAGGAACTAAATATTGAAATTCGACGCTCAATTTAAAGCATAGAACCTATATTTGAATTTTACACCTAAGGCAGAAAAATATTTTTTAACTGACAAACATTACCGAAACCAAACCAGTTATCAGCAGTTTTTAACTCCCTGAAAGTTAAACTGTGCTAAGGTTGGGTCATAATCGATAGCCATAAACGGGGCCTTCGAATGCAAGCTCGCGTGCACAAGCGGGGTGCAGTGCCCAAGGCGCCTGTACACTCGGCAATAGAAAAAAATATTATCGAGGACTAGATGACCCGGCGAACTTCGTACCACTTAGTATGCTCATCAGAAATAATGTGTGATTCTAATGGTGAAGGAATTTCACAAATCGGTCCAGCAGTTTCGGAGCTTATTACAAACATTATTATTAAATTGTTTTCTCTTAATTTTAGTGTAGAAGATTACTCGCTGGAAAAGATTTATATTTTAGCTTGGTAAAGCTGTAATTCGGTCTTTTGAATTTTGGTCTAAATCCAGTGCTTAAAGTAAATTAATGTCTAGCATTTAACTAAATCTTTTTCTTAAAGGTTTTAAACCTTTGTTTGTCACCTGTCATCCGCTTTGCAATGGAGGGAAGTCGAACCTTAATTTCGAACTCCTCCTATGTTCTTCTGATTAATTTCGTTGCGGGTCCAATGACAGTTTAACTGTCCCCCGGGACAAACTTGACCTTCATTGGTTGGGTTTTTGTGGCGGTCAAGCTGTAGATCCTGGCTACACAGGAGTTGCAGTGGTGGGAACGAGAGGTGGGAATAGTCCCGTAGCATTTAACTAGCATATCCCAAGCCCCTGATTCTTAATACAGGCATTTACCTAAAATGTCATGTACCTAAACAAGTACCTATTATTATGTACCTACCTCTTTCATTAGATTATTTTTCATTTGATTCGATATTGACTCTATCACAAATTATAAAGCTTTAGAGACACGTCTGAAGTTTTGAAGGGGCTTCGCACAATCGCAAGTCTGTCAGGAGAATTTATTACCACACCATACTATGTAGAAGTCACTTATATTAAAGCAACTAACATACTTTAATCTAGTGGTAGAAAAGAGTCTTTATTACCAGGAAATCAAAACTTTATTTCCAAAGCGACTGTACTTAAATTCACTTGGCGCCTCGATCGCCTTGACCCGACGCATCAGCAAGTATCGGAATCCACAGCAGTGATATAGCAAGCTATGTTTGAGGCTCGAATAGAAGGCTTTGTTTAGTATACCATGCATTGGTCGTAAAATAGAAGCTAAAAGTAACTCGAATGTTAGCTTAAAAACTAGTTCCCTCGCTGGGAACAAGGCAAGATGGCCTTTACGACAAACTTTTTCATGTTTCAAAGAATTATAATTGTGTTTTGCCTTAGAAAGTAAGTAATGAGCAATCACAATTTAAATATTCATGTGGCCCTTAAAACGTACGTTTCATTCCAATACATTTAAAAACGTTGGTACGCAATTAAGGATAATCGCTGTCCATTTCAAAGCGATTAACTGTAGGTATCGATTTAATCAATAAATTCGTACTCCATTCATTGAAGTTAAATTGCTAGAGCCTTGACACGAACGCGCGAAACAAGCCCTCTTTCATATAAAACTCGCGAAACTTCTCTACCTTTTATTAAAAGCGAACTGACTGACTCATTCACCACGAAATCTCAGAAATTACAACTACTAGGAGTCTCAAATTTTGCATGGCGGTTCCATTTACTAACACGGGATTTAGCAAAATCAACCCCTAAGGCGGTAAAAAAACGGGGTCCACGCGTACAAAGTCGCGGGCGGCCGCTAGTTCTCTATATTTTTCCCCATTTCGTTTGAGCCAAAACGACTCTTATAGGGAAACAGCTACTCCGGTTTCCGGTGCAGAAACTATATATTATGTTTGTCACTGATGAGTCATTGGGATACAAATGGCATCTCATGAAACTTTAGTACAATGGCAGGGATTCTATTCCAGATTCTACGGTGAATAACTCGGTTTTATCCTCATTGTATTTTCTTAGTACTAAAACCAAATGATTTCTTTTTCATTACTTTGTTTACCAAGCCTAATTAGCATTCAAATATGCAGTGCCAGACTAAAAAGTGGTGTTTCATTGCTTTATTTTGAATCGTACGCACATGTTACTAAGATTACACTTCGTTTTTACACCTGGCCTTCTTCTTGGCCTTGTTTATTGACTAATTTACCTACCTACTCATAACTTTTTATTGCTAATTAGCGACCCGCTCCGACATCGCACGGGTATAAAACCTTCCTCTTGAATCACTCTTATCTATTGCTGAAACATTAAAATCCTTTCCGTAGTTAAAAGATGTAAGCGAACAGACAGCGAGAGCGACTTTGTTTTACTATGAAATGATAGTTTTTTTTTTTTTTTATGCTTGCCAAGGCAGGTATTTGACCGCAATCGCATAATTAGCTGCTGAAAAAACGTGTTATAAGTAGAATTATTAATTTATTAAGAATGTATGTTTATTACAGTCTATAGATGGACACTAATCACGTATTCAGCGATTCACAGCACGTGACGGTTGCCATCGGAAAACATACGCGTGCTCACTTCAGCGACTGAATATTTAAACAACAGTGTCTTGCAATATGACGATTTACGTGCTTGGTATGGAGCTAGGAGCATCTAGATTTCTCCAGAATTTTCTATTTTGTAAGAACTAAAAGTGTAGAGCTCCTTTGAGCTGGGAGCAGCTGGATATATCCAGGATTTTCTATTCTTGAAAGTTGTAGAGCGCAATGCGGAGTGAACTCTGCAAACCATCTCAGAAAGACAATAAGTAAATAGTTAATGTTTAAAATGATCCATGAAATGCCGATAAAACGAGACAATAGTAAAGTCTTAGGGAGGTTTCAAGGGACCACTAGGGTGTCATAACATCAGACTATCAATTTTTGTTGTAAAATGGCTTTCACTAGTTACATAAGATGCATCAAAGTTTACCTTGATGGCCTGTCGTATTTAGTTCCTATGCAGTCTTCTATGTATAGCACAAAGCTAAGAACCCTGCCAAGGCTCTGGCAATACAAGGATTATGCTTAATATTGGGTAAAATAGCATTCCATTTAATTTAAACAATCTAATTTAAATTTATATTTACAATACTTTTATTGTCCCTGTAGTGTGCCTTGATATTGCAAGCCTTTGTCTCTACAAATTTAAGTTTTTATAGCCCTACAGTGTCTCCTAATTTTGGAAGGCTTTAAAGGGGAAAATAGGAAATGTCAAAGTATCTAAGAGGTTCTAAGGTAAAATATGACGGCTGTGAGATTAGTTACACATAATTAACATTTCAAAATGCTAAATGCGGTAAATAAGTTTGTTTGCATGCTTCTGTTGTTGTTGTTGTAAAGCTATGAGCTTCAAAATTCACAACAAACGCAGAATAAAGATAAATTCGCTTCGACAATGATACAAATGCTGTGGCTCTAGGCAACTTTTCGTTAGGTACTGATTTAAAATATAACACAGCCAGCCAGTTTACGAGTAGATGGGTACGGTTTACAATTTCCCATACTTACTATACCAATTCCCACCTTTAGTCCTGTGTAGTTCGAATCTACCTACAGAATGACCGCCAATAAAACCTAACCAACGAAGGCCAAGTTTGCCCCATGAGAAATTTAAACTGTCATTGAACCCGCAACGAAGTTAGATAGGAAATAACAAAATACCGCAGTGGTTATTGTAATTACTGCAGTATAGCCATTTCCATTAGTTGATTACGAGACAAATTTTATTAATTTATAATTCCAACTAGCTTGTATATCCAATGTCCAATTATACTGTTGCCTGTCTGTTTGGGAAACTTTGTGAGCGTGAAATTTAATAAAATGTTTCTGTTTGAAAAAGTTCTAAGTGCTACCTATTACAAAGAGCTCGTGGTTAATGAAATAATAACTGCGTATTAGTTAATACTGATAAAAGATACGCCAGTAAAGATAAGTATGTTCTAGTAAATAATCGAATTAAGCTTGCTAGGAATTTTCGTATGTTTCAAGGAAAATTTTCGCCACGAAAAATACTCATCAAATTTTGCTAAAAATATAATATCGAAAATTGACACCTTCTCGATACCAGTGTAACTTTAGTACCTTAGTAGCCTAAAGGCGAGTATTTTTTGCAATAAAAAGTACCTAATATAACCTAAAAACCCTCATTAATTCTATGGTGCCATCGGATTTTATTCGCCTCACTCGCAGATAACGTCCTACGAGTAGGTAAGTATGTTATCGGTAAAGGTCGCGTGATGGGGTCAAGGCGACCGATAAGAGCCACCCCATGGTCCCATGGTGCTGGGACCATAAAGTTCTTTGTTGCAGTCGATAAATTCGCAGTGTAGTTGCGGTCGATAATTCGCAATGGTAGTAGATACTTGTGCAAAATATGTCAGCAGCAAAACCGAGAACTCAGAATAACCTCGTTTTTATCACTTTTCACATGGAGGATTGAATTCAAAGTAAACTGGTCACAGGTTCCACACACTAAAATAAAAAAAATAGTGAAAATAACGGCCGGCCCAAATAAAATAATACCTAATCTATGCATTCCTATTGCTGAAAATGCGAAGCGATATCTAGGGCAATTTTCTAACGCGACACTAGAGTTATTATTATGTTAGTTGCATCTAATGCTAATGCAAGGTACATTCTCAGAATCACGTAAGCATAATTCATGCACATCCTTTGCATAAAAGCACACAGCTTTATGCATAATTTAGTACCTACCTTTAAGGCTGAGTTGCACCACCTAACTTTAACGGTGACTATAACGATAACCGGTGTTTTTTGTGCGAAATTTAAAATTTTTGACGTTTGTTTAAGTTAAAGTATGATGGTGCAACCCAGTGTTAGGGCTGATTTTTCAATCGTCGGATAACTTTTAACTGAATAATAAGTTTGGCATATTGACAGTTTCAGTATAAGAAATATGTCTACAAGTTTATACTTCAGTTAAAAGTTAACTGATGATTGAAAAATCGAATGCATGTTAATCGAAGCACTACATATAGGTAGGTAACAAACATGTAATGGTTTGAAAAAAGTTAATAGGGCCTCGTTGACTAGCTGACGAAAAAAATACATTAAAGATTACACAGGAATCAAAAATAAAAGGAAAATATAAGATAAAGCTTGGGTACACTCTCTACTATAGTAGCTATAACATTATTCCCGAAGCTCTATGCTGTACAACATCACATTTAAGGCTGTACTAACGCTTGTTAGATGCCAATTAGAGACAACGTCGGTCATTAGTGTTCTTTGTCGTCCGTTCCTTTGAAACCACTGATTTTTGTGAACAGAAAGACGCTAAATGTATTGTTACTTGTATATCTTTAAATAGGTCCTAAAAGCACATTATTTTAACACTAGCGACCCGCCTCGACTTTCCACAGGTGCTACTAAGTATACTTACATTTTTTATTTTTTAAATAGTTCTTAGATTTTTTTTTTTTAACTTCAGTCGAAAACCTTAGTCATATCTCGTATTACCATACCTCGTATTTACTAAAGTTTTGTATCCTTATTTGAATAATCTTTTGGCATATACCCTACGTTTCGCTGAAAAAGCATAGGTGCGCGGAAAGGTGCTTTGGCACGGATTTTTGTTTGCGTAAGAAAATTGTTTCCCACTCTACTTTGCGAAAATGTTACGAGTTCTTACACACAATTCAAGTAGCTACATCTCTCGATATAACAGAAAAAAAATGTTAAAGTATTAAATCTTTAGGTATAATAAAACTTCATATTTCATGGGAAAATAATTCATGCTAAGCTATAGGTGTACCAGAATCTCATGGCAAATAGGGAAAATAAACTTTGTTGAGAGCAATACTGGGGAAATTGGAATAAACGATCTTGATACTGTTTAATTTTTTACTTTTATGACTTTAATTAATACTAATGAACATGAAGTACGAATATACATTTTAGGTAGGTATGTGTATGAAGAATGTTGTTATACATCAGAATGTCTTGGAAATTAAATAAATCGTATATTACTTTAAGTAACTAATTTTATTATGCATCATACTTTTAACTTATCACTTCATTTAGAACTAGAAAACGATTCTAAGAACTCCACTTGCATTTCTTGTTCTTCAATAGACAGATGATCAAGATAAAGAGGTATTGTAAATAAATTGCTCTTCCAGCATTTCAATGGAGAAGTTTCTGATGTTAAAAACACTATATTTCTCTGAATGGGATTAAAATATATACCAAAACTAAAAGACGGTGAAGTTTTTTTTTAAATCGATAAAGAAATGTCTGAGAAATAAATTATTTAAATTACCTACATATTTTCGCGTGGAACTGAAACATAGGCGGTGCTGTTCTTTTTGTATATGGCCAGGTCTGGGATATTTAAAAAAAAGGTTACAAAATACTAAGAAAGAATCTTGAAAGCCCTAGCTGAAAAATTAAACCTGTCAACAGCACTGGCTGGATCAGGGGTGATTTACTGTTTGTACTCCGAATGACTGTCGTGAATACACCGATCAAAATTGCGTGAATAGTTCAACTTTAGGGCCCTGTAACTTATTTATTTGTAGAGATATTTTCATGATTATTTCACAATTATTATTAGTTTTACTAATATTTATTTCAAGTTTATTTAGAAGAAAAAATTAGAAACTTCTGCATTATTCAGTCTTGCTTGATGAAATCTTTTTCAATTTTCTTTACATGGTCATCATAACATCTGCACCAATTTGTAAGATATACCTGAAAACCCCGATAAAGCAGCTATTAAGTAAGAATAAAATAAAAAAACACAACCCTCCTTCTGACGCAGTTGGGTAATAAACTAAATGTATCAAAACATTTCAGTCCAACTTACTGTCAACTCGACGCGCGCTTTAGAATCAAAGATTGACTTTGAATTATAACTTATTTTACAATTCACATTGAAAACAATATGCGTTGCTTGAACTTTTTCGACTTTTTCACAAAAATAACAAACAGTCAAGAAGAGATTACAAAAATTTTGCAGCGGCTGACAGATTTCATAATTTTCTTTGACAGGAATGACAGGTGACAATTAAACCATAGACAATTGCCATATGAAAAACACACTTTTCCAATATTTTTGTTTGCCATGAGATTCTGGTACACCTATATTTCCGTTATTAAAATAGACCTGCCTAGAGCTACTGTGCTACTTCAGCTGGGTTGCACCATCTTACTTTGACTTTAACAAACGTCAAAAATCTGTTAAACTCCATACAAAAACACCGGTTAATGTTATAGTTACGATTAAAGTTAGGTTTAGGTGGTGCAACTCAGCCTTATTCTGCTTAGCAACACGATTCTGTTCAAAACACAAAACATCAATTTCAGGATTTCCAAGAATGGATTAAGGTATTGTCGAAATTTCAGAATTATTTATAGAAATCTTGGCACTTTATATTTCAGGCTTAGTGAAAGTGTATCATTTAATTATTTACGTGAGAAAAACTTAGTGAAAAAAGTATAAGACTGTCATTGTTCCCTTCGTACTGAAATTCTACCACCTTGAGTATCATCAAACATTTGTGATGAAGCTCAAAAACTTCGTATTCTTATTTATTATTTTTGTAATCTACTTTCAAATAGGTACCTACTTAAGCGTCGTTTCATAACACCGACGGGCAAGACACTTTTCTTTGCGTTTTATCTTCTCTCTATTATAATAACACCACCATAAAAGAACCGATTATCACCATAAAACACCATGAAATCTCGCGGCAACTTATAAAAAGTCAAGGTCCCCATAATGTTCATAATTCGGAAATGAGACATAAATATTCGTCCCCCTAATGAAAGGGGTCGGGGAACTCAATTATGGGTTTATTTTGGTATTCCAGTGTCGTCGCGTGCTGCGTATTGCCAAGGTTTGGGAAAATTATGTCGGGCTCAACGTAAGCTTACCTGAGATAGAACATAACTTTGTTAATAAACAAACAAATTGGAATTTTCAGACTAATTTAGGATTAGGACAGTTTTGGAATTGAGAATTTACTAGGTGTTAATTGCGAATATTTCTGATACTAAACAAGCCTGAAGAAAATCAGTTCAGGTCGGCTAGTTTTGTTTTGTGGTTTTGGATGTCTCCACTTTCCGAGGGAAGTCGAACTCCTCTATGTTCTTCTGATTAATTTCGTTGCGGGTCCAATGACAGTTTAACTTTCCCCGGGACAAACTTGAACTTCACTGTTTGGGTTTTTATTGGCGATCAAGCTGTAAATCCTGGTTACAGATAAGTTACAGCGGTGGGAACGAGAGGTAGAAATAGTCACGTAGTTTCCCGTAGTTAAAAGCTCACCATCAGGTGATCTCAAGCTTTTGTCTTCTCTTCTAAGTAATCAATTAGACTAGGCATTTCTTTGTATTGTTGTCACCAAATTGCCGTCACAATATTGCCGGGGTTTTAAATGTTTTAAGTCGGCACAGCTGTGTTTTAATTTCTTTTTTAGTGCTTCAGCCAGTTATTAACAAGATTTTTTCAAGGTTCCACAAATTAAAGTATACCAGTAGTGAATGTATCAATTAGTAGGTAATTTCAGCCTTGGCTGACTGACTATGTCAATACATGGAGGAATTTGAGTTGGTAGTGCGATTTATTTACTTCTGCCATCAATTCATTGCTACAGTAGCAACTAAAGACATTATATGGTAATGTCGTCATTTTTGCTATGAGTTAAATAGACGAATAAACAGAAAAGTATACAGACGCATAACAACCATGATAATAATATAAATTCAAGACACTTAGATCAAATTACATGCCTATTTTAATTCTTAACTTTATTATTGGGTTATTTCAGAGATAAAACAATATTCAAATGAGACAATGAAACATTTGTTGAATCATAATAGGTAATTTATTTGTCGCTCCCCAAGCTAAGCGCTCATTTCAAGAGCCTTGAATAAGTAATACAATTAGTAGGCAAAGTTTTAAAACTCTGTCGTGGTACGAATTACAACTGCGTAACCACAGGGGAGGTTTCAGAATCGAAAAAAAAACATGAAGCGAGGCTAATATTTAGTCGGCTGAATATGGTTTTAAAAAAGCCTATTTTTGGGCTCTTTCATGTCCTCTCTGCTAGACAGCTAACCTTTGCAAGCTTCTGGGTCAACTAGGCTGGCCTCTAATGACAGCGGTAAAATTAGGTAGACTTGACGACAAAGTTCATAGTTTTTGTACTTACCTGCAATATCATAAGATATTAATGCTCTTGTTATTAGCGATACTTCCTAAGTCCCTACATCATGCATAGAATGCAGGTTCAATGTATTATTGAAATTACTTAATTTAACAATATGCAGTTCACGTGATTTTAAATGTGAGTTTTATGTTTAATTTGCTATATGTAGAGTATTAAGTAACTATAATAATATCAATCAATAAATTGCCATAAGTACTATGTAGGTACTATAACAACACTATTGAGAACAGCTTGTCTTCATTATTTACAGGTGTTTTTTTATAAAAACTTCCTATGACATTACGAAGGTGAAATCGCGTGAAGAAACTCTTGGTACTAGCCTTAGCAATAAATTACGTAGTAACATCAGTAATAATTTAGTTTAATGTTAGGCATATTCTCATAAAACCGCCCATCACATAAAATACGGGGACAATAAAGTACTTTTCAAGAAGTGTCATCTCTTGTAAAGCTCGACGAGATTTCAGTGTCTGAAATTTTGGTACTTTCTGTACTTGTCTGAAGTTTCTTCGAACTTTTGAAAAGCGGCACTTCGAAATCAAGCCTGGTGAGTTACAATTTAATGTATAAGTTTCAGATTTATTACTTTGTGTGACTTTAGAAAATACATTTATGCCCGTTTTCACCATCAGTCCTTAATTTTTAAGTGACCCCTATGAAAACGAAATTACTGACTGTGTTACCATAGGGGTCACTTTAAACTTAGGGATTGATGGTGAAAACGGGCATTAGTGTTTAAGTTTTAAGGGTTATTTTTCCACAAACGTTTCATGACTTCTATGTTTCAAGCCTATGGTTTTGACTACAAAAGGGTTCTTGTTTATTTTTATAACAATTTGTTTTGTACATGTTTATTGACCACATAATTTATATTAGGTTTACTGAAAGGCACACCAAAGAGTGGTACTACTCGTAAATCCAGACTTATTTTCTTTTTACTTCCAACGACGTCATGTCGTTGACCTATAAGACGCCGAACAAACATTAGGACCACGTGTAACTGACCTTCTAGTCTAGACCCAACCTAGAAAACCCTAGTTCTCGTAGGTATTATACGCCCTAGGCTAAACAGAAAATGGCCTGAATAAGTTACGCTCTACAAATTACTAGTCCATTAAACAAACAGTAGATTTAATGATACTGAAGCAAACCCATGTTTAACCACTGTTAGTGTTCACATGAACGTACTTTGATAATACACATTACATCGAAGGTTGTTCCCACCGTTCAATGTTTTTATTATCACAACGGCATTGAAAGTTTGAATCAACCTGTTCGATAAGAAAGATGTTCCGTGGTACGGGGCACGGTCTGATTGAGGCATATTATATGGCCTTGAAGGCTTATAAAATCCGACAGAGTTGTTACAGCATATAATATAGAGCATGTAAATCTACCTCTACTTTCTCTATCTAGCTGTGTTTTAATAGGTCAAGAACTTGGTTGCCCAGAATTTCTAGTAGTTTTCATGAAGAGGAGTGTCCGCAACCAGAAGAAGTAGTTATAAGAGTAAACTATAAAAAAATCGATAGCAATTGTTTATAAATCTGACTGTAGAGTTAATAATGCTATCAAAAACATGCCCATACAAAAAGGCGCCGCTCTGTACTCTCTTTAATCTGGGCTCTAATCTGCTTTCAAAGTACCTACTCGTAACATTCATGAATGTCCGTTTGGAATCCGTAATCACTTCATCACATCTTTTATTGCGCAACTACTTGCGAAATTAAATCCATCTTCTTTATCTATGGGACTATAAAAAACATAACCCTCCTTCTGGCGCAGTCGGGTAAAGAAGATAGTTATAGACCGTTTCATCCACGAAGACGCGCCCCACCATTCTACCGTTAATGTCTGAGTGCTATCGATACCTGCTAAATTATCCATGAGTGCACACGCACACTACAATAATGACGCTCGGATTGCTCGGATCAAATTCCCCGCACCCCGCGCTTCCCTCGACCAAAAATTGGTGGAGGGCGTCTTCGTGAAAACATCTATAGATAGAGTGTGGTTCTTCCGCCGCTTGTTCTCAGCACCAGCCCATATTTTGTCCCGAATTAGTGGTAGGGCAAGCTATATTTGGGACGTGTATAAATGCCCTAGTAAGGGCCTATGTACTGAATAAACTATTTGTATTTGTAAACCTACCTTAGCGACTTTATCGTCAAGGAACCATTGCAGTGCGGTGTTGGAGGCGTTGGCGAGCGCGACCACAGCCGCGCGCTCCCACGCCACCTGCTCCCAGTGGTCTGTCATGATGGAAGCGCACAGCATCGCTGTGGAGCAGCTGGAACAAACAACGTATTTTTACTTTTAAATTCCTTTAAATAAAGTCTATACATATATTTAGAATCCGGCTCGAAGGACCAAAAATAGCATTTCCACGCCACCTGCTCCCAGTGGTCTGTCATGATGGACGCGTGACGCCCTTTAAATAAAGTCTATATATTTAGTACCCGGCTCGAAGGAACAAAAATGGTGGAGCGAAACCAAAATTGACGGCACTCTAAACTCCACCGTTTGTTACTGCCATAGTATCAAGATAATCCAGGCAGAATATAGTTGACCAAGTTATCCACTTACAAACTTTAACCTAACTAACTGCAAACTTTCAAAGCATTATAAAGTAAAGTTCTTGTTAGATAACATAACAAAGTACCGACAGCAAAGCTTCATTATAATATTTATGAAAGTTACCAATTTAAATACCCGTGCTCATTCTGTGAAGGACACGTTAAGCCGTTTGTTGAATTAAGCCATGTCAGCCTTCCATGACAGAACATCAATAATAATTAAATAAGTCTTCACGAGTTGGCTTCACACTTTTATGAAGAGAACCAATATTATGAAAATTCTGTGCAAATATAAATATCGTTGATTCCATTGTACATTTTCAGGAACAAGTACCTACTTTATTAGGTAACTAACCACCTCCTACGAAGTAGCAAGCACACCTGGTCAACATACGTTGTACATATGTTCCAAAAACATTACAATTTCCATTTGTGTCCATATTGACGAAACGCCCGTGTATTTAGCTTTACGAAACAAAAGCCTCTCTTTCAGGTATTGTCCTGAAAGTTGGCTAAACACACGTGTGTTTTTGCGGCTTCTAATCCAAAAGAGAACAAAGGGTTTTGTTACAAACCTAAGGGGTTGTTTGTGCTAAGCTTACCTTTCACGTTTGCCTTTATTTACAGTACAGTCAGCATTAAAGTAACAGCATCCCGAAGAGCATTTGATCATAAAAAGAAAATATACTTGTTTACGTTTATTTATAAGATAGCTTGCGTTCCTTTGATGTTAATGCTGATGGTACAGGGGTAATAATTTTCTTTTTACATAATGACGTTCAATGCCTGGTTATTCCAGTGATTTAGAAGATTTTTGTATAAAGTTTAACAGACTTGATGTTTATGGTGCAATACAGCCTAAGTTTATCTTATAATTTTATTCCATTATAAAAATAAGGCTCTTATCTTTTTATACGATTCATAAAAGTTTTTTTTTTTTGCAATTTAGGCTTTTAATAAGCGTTTTTACATGGCATAATTTTAAATAATGGAAAAATAAAAAAAAGAAATGATTATTCAGTATAATTTAGGCTATTCTCTTTTATTTTGTGGTTTGCTAATTGCGTTTAGAGTTCATGCCAATATTTTAAATCCAGCTGGAGTTGCCTAAAAACCTGGTTCGCTTTATCACAATCGTTTTCGTATATAAATGGAGATCTTCGGTTTATTGGAAATGCCTTTAAAGCAATCTGGATGGGCTCTCTCGACCGGAACTTTGTAATTGAAAATTTAAGGGAACATTTCTTATTTTCATTGGAAATGTGCCCCTATTCAATTTCTATTTTAAGGTAGCTTTACAAAACAACTTAATGTTACCTACTTAAGGTAAATCGATCACAATCATACTTATGATTCCCATAATAACGTACAGCTGTATTGAGTGCGTCGACAAAGCAAATTGATCAATCAATCACTGATAATTGTGGTCACACATGGACACATTCTCTCTAATGAATGACATATCTCAGTGGTATTAACTGAGAGGTAAATTATCCTAGTATTGTTATTCGTATATATCTGAGGAGGATAAGTATTAGGCTTAGGCGACTTATCTTGTATCAGGTATATGATACTATAGAAACATATTTACGCCCATATTCACAAACATCACTATGAGGTCTCACAGTGCGCGCACATGAACCAATCACAGAGCTCTATTCAACGCTGTGCGTTCTATTTGCTGCTTCACTCAAGTAAGCATCGTTTGTGGATACGGGTGTTAAAGTTTATTGTTACGGCTTAACCTACTTTCTGTTAACGTAGTCTGCCCGTCTCAAGTTCTACTGTAATTCTGTACCATTTATTCTGAATAAGTTTATTCCGACATTTTCAGCTAACCAACTGAAAACATGTCGAGTCGAGGTGAATAAAATCGGCAAGACCAAGCGAGATCAAGCGCGAAGCTCAAGACCGAACACGATGGAGGACTGTTGTGGACGCCCTCTGCCCCATCTAGGGGACATAGGACCTTATGTCAACTGAAAACATGAAGAGCCCTTTACTTTTTTATTATTTAGAATATCTTGCATGTCCATTTAGGCTCAGTAGTCATTTTAGTGCTTGAAGACTGAAGTAATAGTTTTTGTTTAATCAATCCGAAATCCCAAAATCCTACCTTAATATATTCAGAATCAACACGTGTAGGGTAGGCATAAATCATTCGAAATGACCGCTAATAACCGTTATTATTTCAAGTGGCGGTGTTGCCTGAATAAAATATGGAAGCACGGTTCGTGTCTATAATCGTAGGCGATAATGATGAATTTGATTTCCAAAACCACACCGTTGTCGTTTTCAACCCGTGTTGTTAAAACGATCATTTTGGTCACATTGATAGTTATTTTACATAATTATACCTACCTACTAAATGAAAATAAAATCATCACATTTTGGGGCTTTTGTCTATTACGAAATAAGTAAGAGGAATATTACAAGTAGTATGATGTAGGTAGCTGCATAAGTTCATTTACGAAAAGGTCTTCTGTAAGCCATTCCTTAGATATTTGACAAAGCAGGATTCCAGTTTTAATTTCTCTGACGATGCTGAAAAAGTCCGCATAGCGTCCAACTTATGATCTTCATTTTATTTAACAGAAAGTTAAAACTGGTAGATATACGCTGAGATTTTTCTCGTAGTAATTAGTAAAAAATAAATGCCATGTATTCGATTCGAATTCAAAGTTCAACAAAATGTTACCGGTTTTTTTTTCTGAAATTAGATATAGGTAGGTAGGTATTATACGTACACACCATACTAGGTATACCTACTATTAGGTTTGGTGACATTTAAAGTTAATGAGAAAGTAATCACCTAAGTTACATACGTGGAAACCAGGTATTCTAATGGTAAATAAAACATGGGCAAACGTACGCTACACGAAATTCCCCGAACCAAAAACGTTCAAAGTCAAATACAGTAATGGAATTGAAATTACCACGAAATTAGTGATGTTTCCAAACAAAGAACATTAGTCCATCAAATTCAAGGTCTGGGTGAGCCGTTGTTTGAAAGTTCAACTAGACTGGGTACTTTATTTAACATTATACAACATTGTAATGTACCTACAGCAGCATGAAACTAACTTAAGTTTAAAATAGGGTTGTCAGTAACTTAACTGAAAGTTAAATGTCATTTGATTTTAAAAAGTTGATGAACACTGAACCGTCCCAGCCGGTGCAACCCCGACATTGACAGGAGGGCGCTACTATCAATACTGGGTTTCTGGGTTAAGTTCTGATTTTTGGAACATTGGAAAACATTGAAGTAATAGTAGTAATACTGAGAACATTAGTGCCGATGTATGCCTCTTGATGTTTCAGAATCGTTTGACTCGCAGTTTGGCTATAGGTACTTATGAAAAAAAAGGAATATCTGGCCATACCTACAGTATTTCAATCGACTTTGTTTTTTACGAGAAGTGTCGTGCTGGTAAACTTGGCTCTCACTGTAAATGTCAATATAAAGTGTTATAAAAATGTTATGCAGAGATATTTTCAGGCCAGAATAGAGCCATTCATGCTTAGCATATAAGTCGTAGACCTTTATAGACCATTTGTACGCCTTAATGTTTTTAAACAAAGATGGTTTAATAAACTTAAACTAAGGCCAAGCGCTACTAACACAAACGTTAAGACAATTACCGTGCTATAAAGTTAACAAAGTTGCCTAAAATTACAGTACTCAAAAGCTCATTCAAGTGCCAACCCTGTTACGTATGTTACGCTGTCACAAATGACCTTTTGGGAGACGAGTTTACGCGAATTGCGTAACCAGAAGCTTTTGGGCGCTTTAATATTTCATTACGCAGACTAAGCAGACGAAATTCGGGTAATGAAGTTGGATAACAATTATTTTGTTAACAACTTAACGTAAGAGGTTTTGTTTTAAATAATAAAAACAATTATGTAAAACATACTTTTCAGTTGAAAAATCAGCCAATATCTACATAGCTCAGTAGAGCGGTAACCCCATAAAGTCGTGGGTTCGTATTCCTGGTAAAAAGTTAAAAATAATAAATGTAAGAAAAACGAAAACAAAAACAAAAAGATTAGGCTCACTCACTGGATATCATTGGAAGAAGCCAGAAAGGTCTTGCATGAATGACTGATCATGATGACAAAAATTATCTTAATTGATAACAACTTAAAGCCTGAATTACTTACATGAAAGAAACTTCTCTCACACGATTTATATCCGCCCATGTGATTTACACCAACGAAACTAAAGCCATAAAAACAAGTGTCGTACCTTTTTCTGAGAAATTGCCCGTGGCAGATCCCTACAGCCAATTCGTTGTCAGGTAAATACAAATCACTAGAGAAAAGGTGTCTTCAATTTCTGGACCTTGCTCCGTTTACTTTAGTGGCCATTCTTGGGTTTCTATGTAATATTAGGCTTGGTTTCTACCAAGGCGTACCTAACGGAGCGGAGAAGTGTCAGGCGGATTAATCTATACTTCTATACTAATATTATAAAGCTGAAGAGTTTGTTTGTTTGTTTGTTTGTTTACTTGAACGCGCTGATCTCCGGAAATACTGGTGCGATTTGAAAAATTCTTTCAGTGTTAGTTACTATACATCACGCTACGATCAATAAGAGCAGAGCAACAATGAAAAATGTTGCGAAAACGGGTTTTCACGCGTACGAAGTCGCGGGCACAGCTAGTTTTCTATAGAATTTGACAACGGGGCTGCGCCGGTGCGGAGCGGAGAGCAGAAGTGGAAGTAATGAAATCTGATTGGTTATTCAAAACACTTATCCGATCGGCTCCACTCTGTTCTGTCTTGGTGGAAACCGGGCCTTTGTTTGGTCTAGGGTGGAGAGTAATAGAGTAATATCCTCGGAACATTTTCAGACTTAAGAGTTTCATGGTTCAGAAATCACACTGTGGTGGTTTCCAGTCTGGTATCTGGATCGAATAGAAGGAAAAAATTATCCTGTGTTCATACTGTTCATGTGAACGAAAAATGAGTCATGGGGCTAGGTCTATTTTTATCACTGTCACTCAGTCCAGGAACTTCTTATCAGTGAGAGGGATGGATGGATCAAAAATATGGACACGGCGCGGTGGCGTTAAGGATTAAATATATCTACCCCTCAACAGATGGCAGCTAGGACAAAATAGGAATATTTCATATTTTCCACAACGTTACTTTTCCGCAATTTTCTCTTCTCTTATGACAAACAAAATGCCTAAAGTTGTGACTAAAGTATTCAAATAGGGGTAATTTTCACGCTGCCAACCAACATCAAATAAAATCACAAAGGAGTGGTCGGACAGAGATAAACCTAAAAACCCAAAGCGGCTGTGAAACCGTCTATTCAAATAAGCCTACAAATGGTTCATATGTTTCGTCCCCGTTTCAGAACAATATTCGTGTCATTTCAAACCGCAATTGGTTTATACTCGTATCTCCACGCGAAAATACGTTTACGTCTAACATACCCTCACAAAGGAAATTAAACGGTTACCGAAAACCGCAAACCAATGTGATTTCTCTACTGCAGAGTTTCTGCAATACAGAATTGGAATCTTGCTTCGAAAACAGATAAAAAATAACGAGTTCGGCGATACCCCGGGAGGAAATTTTTCATCCGAGCTGTTATCTTTTTATTTCTTTGCCGGTTTTCTTGGTTGCGCAAGAAAAAGGGATTCTGTAATTGCGGTACTAACATCAAGCTCAATTAGAGCTGAATATTTTACCATACCTTTGCGTTAAGCAAGCAATAAGAAGCTATTGTGTTCTCTGGAATATATTTGAACATTAGGCAGGAAAATTGAACCATGCAAAACCAAGTTTAACATTTTCATATTTTGCTTGTGAAAATAATTTTCGCTTTTTTCGCACTTGAGTTTCGTGACTAATGCTCATTATTATAAACCCTTTTTTCATGAAAACTTAAACCTTATAACGACGTTTTTAAGCTAAAATTATCTTTTGATTTCACAGCTATATAAGTTTTATCTGCGGAATTAATTCTTAAATAGCATCAGGTGATCCGTCTTTCGTTTGCTTCCTGTCACATAAAAAAAAAGCTATAATTACCTTACCTAAAACAAGTTATAATTACCTTGCTACATGATAAAAGAACTTGATACAGTTAAACAGTGAGCACTCCATATACAATTCACAACAGGTGAATATTGAGCAAACTTTGCCCTTAAAATCGTGTAGGTACTTTTTCATTGTAAGTGCTCGATTAATTTACTTGATCTATGGTTTAGACTTACAAATTAGGTACTTATGAATACCCGCGCTCGCTCGCGCATCGATTCTGTCGGCGCCGTATCGGCTGGCAGACGGTCGTACGTCACTATTATTTACTATATACATTTTGCTCCTTCGGGATTACCAGGGAGGATTGTGGTGTTTTTGTAACAGATCGATACAGCTTATTTTGTTATTGGTTTCTTCCATGACACTATATTCATGTCTCAGTAATATTCAAATGCTTAAAGGTGACCCACTTTTGTTCGATTGTAGAAACTACTTAGGTATGTAACTTGAATGACAATGCAATGTTACAGTGTCATTGAACTTGTCTAGTTAGTAACTATTTTATTGGGACATTAGTCCCCATTGGGTCACCGTGACCCTCGAATAATAGACTTTTTATTGTGTCTGGTTTCTGGATTTGTTTACCCGTTTCACGTATAATGTTACACTCAAACTACAGTATAATCATATTATTATAGAACGATATCACTAATAAAATCAATTTAGGTGGGGTCGTAATACTAAAGGACCACCAGTACCATACAAATTACAAACTAACTAAACAAAACTTGCTCCATTGTCTGTAGCAAATCTTCGTAGCTTATACCTACTACGAGCGCTGAACTTCGTAGCTCTGTGCTACGTGTTCCGCAGTTAAGCTACAAGTTCGTAGCGAGAGAAATGTAGTAAAGGTGAATAAACTCTTTCAAATCACGCAAATTAAAAATCGTTTCATCCACGAATTTTTGGTCGAGGGAAGCGCGGGGTGCGGGGAGTTTGATCCGAGCAATCCGAGCGTCATTATTGTAGTGTGCGTGTGCACTCATGAATAATTTAGCGTGTACCGATAACACTCTAACATTAGCGGAAGAATGGTGGGGCGCGTCTTCATGGATAAAACGATCTATAATAATGTATACGCACGCCATAGAGACAAAGTACTTAATGTAATTACGTACATTTTGATTTTGAATGATTTAAAAGTAGACTTTGCTTAAAACTGAATTTTTATACTGAAATTGGGACGAATTTTCACAGACGGATTTTTTTATAAACTAACGTAATCATGAAAAGTTCCACCCAGTAATACAGTGAGAAAGTTAATAAGTTTTTTATAAACTAACGTAATCATGAAAAGTTCCACCCAGTAATACAGTGAGAAAGTTAATAAGTTTTGTGAGAAATTCCACCCAGTATTTTCAACTTTGTAGCACAAGTATACTAATAGAGGCTTTTCTCAGTGCCTCTAACACTGTAATTCACCTTTGCCCTTATATGTAATGATGGCTTATTTAGGCTTTTAGTTCCTTCCTTTCGTTAAGACGTTAATGCAATAATCTAAAAGCTTCTACCATCAAACATCGTAATCAGAGCGAACTTCCGATACTTAGTTAAGCTTTTCTCTTGTCTTGAAAGCTAGCAATAGGGCTGGCACTAGCTAGTTACTGTTTTAGAATTACAATTTATTATTCAAAAATACTAATGAAGCAACTAGGTAATTAAACTAGTTCATAACTTCGGAAGAAGAGAGGGAAGTCGAACCTTAACTCTTCCTATGTTCTAATTTGGTTGCAGGTCCAATGACAGTTTAACTTTCTCCTGGGACAGACTTGACTTTCACTAGTTGGGTTTTTATTCAAAATCAAAATCAAAATCAAAAATATTTATTCAGTTTAGACCACAAGTGGCACTTATGAACGTCAATAGAAAATAATAAAAAAAGAAAAAGGTAGCCCTTATGGGGCACTTTACATGTCTCCTTATCTTTTGGGCCCTACCAGCGCTTCGAGACAAACATATGGCAAGTGCTGAGAAGAAACGCCGGAACAAACTCAGTCACCACTTATTGCCAGGAATTATCTAACGGTAAGAATAGTCAAATTTAAGTACATCAAATATGTGCAGACTGAACTGACCACGCATCCTTGTCATCAATATAGTCTCGAACCTTGTAGTACCCTTTGGACATAAGGGTATTTTTTATATGTATCTTAAATTTGTTTATTGGCAATTCGACAAGGTTGTGTGGTATTTTGTTAAATATGGTAATACATTTCCCCAAGAATGAATTACCTATCTTATGCAACCTAAATGATGGAACAGCAAGTTTATTAGGGGACACCCGAAAAATTATATGTACGCTATTTCGTGAGTCAATTAATCGCAATTTTAAAGGAATTCTACGTTTTCATATAACTTTTTTCTAAGCCATATCAATTGTCAAGGAACACATGAAACCACTATTACAAGTTTTATTTAAATAGACGTTCCTTCGCCTTTTTATAAGCTTAAGAAGTTGGAGCGCTAACCTTACGGTGAGAGCAACCTTTGCAAGCCGCTCGGCTGTTTTTGGCTCTCTGAGAGTTTGAAGCTTCGTATTGCTCTCATTTTTGGCGCCACAATGTTGGTACTTGGTTTTTTAGATAGCTTAAATAATAGAGTTTTTGTAGTAATGAAAAATTTTTATAAATAATATTCCATTTGCTTATTATTTAAGCTAGAAAAAAAACTTACGAACTTACGTACTATCACGAACTAGTAGCCGTTACCTTAAACAAATATCATCGGTAAATTCGTTAAAAAAAATTAGAGTGAGTTTGGGTATAATTCAAAGACTTTTCAGTACATTTATTCAGTTTTATTAAAAGTTTATAATTTGACAATGTATCTCTTATTATTATTAAAATGTTTACTGTTTTGCTGTGGGGGAGTCATGCATGTTCTCCTACACTGTCCATAATATTCAAAGTTGTTGCCGTTGCCTTTACAACCACCATATATGAATTTGTGGCAGCCCTTCTCTTTGGTGTAGGCGAATCTGAAACATTCGAATCATATAGTTCCAAAATACTGGACTGTCCTATCGATGACATTGACAGCGGGGCGCCACCGTCAATACCGGATCGCTGGTTCCGATTTTTGCCATGTTGAAAACCATATAGTTGAACGATGGTAGCGCCCCCCTGTCATTGAGTTTGGCGGGACAGTTCAGCGTGGGTCATCTATAAAAGCGAATTACCACTCACTATTAATGTCAAAATCTCAGAAACTATAACGCCTAAAATCTTAAAAAATTGCAGGTAAGTCCTTAGACATCCGCTAAAACGAATTTTAAGAAACTCCATCCCTAAGGGGTAAAACGGGGTTCCCGCGTATGAAGTCACCACGCTTCTTAAGAGTTATTTTGACAATTTTATTTTGTAAGAACTAATTTCTTCATCATCATCATTGCAGCCACAGGACGTCCAGTGCTGAACATAGGCCCAATGAGTTCCAGATCGTCCGGTTAGTAGCATCCAGCGCCTTCATGCTAAAGCCCGGTCGCCGAGCACGTAGAATTTCGTCCAATGACCCCAAGCTACCCATCCTTATCGCTCGTGCGTAATTGTATTGTCGATATCAATATTCTGACTTCACCATACCATTTATATGCATAATATGTTAACATGGGCTAGTGTCGGCTCATAATATACCCATTTACCTAACACCCTGTAAACATATGTATATTATAATAATTATTATGTATTATATTGGTGTTTTTGTAGCTTTTTAGCACCGCCTACTCAAATTCTCAGTTTTGCTCAAGGTCAGCTGGGAGAGAATGCCATATGGCATTATGCTCGCCTTTTTGTACGGATCATTCTTATGTGTGTGCAATAAAGTCTTTAAAAAATAAAAATCACTACAAAATTTAAAATCGACACCAAAAAAGTGCACTAACTAACATAAAATTAGAAATCTTGCCTTTACCTGGGAACGTGCCTTTTACACGGGCCAGTTTTAACTGGCTGTAAGCATTTATTGTATCCTGTAAATGAAATACACATGGTTAAGGACGTCGCACATTTATCAACACGGAATGGGATCGTTTAACCCTATCTACTCCAGGCGTTCAGTATTCTTTGTATGAAACTTCATACTACAACGTACACTAAGGTTCGGCCAAAACAACGTGATCACACGCGATCAGCCGGCGTGCAGTGATATCGATCAATCTCGCATTGGTTTGACCGAACCTTTATCCGCACTCTAACGTAAACGCCTCGCCTCGCGATTGACAGCGCGCGAAAGACAATACGGTGTTGATCCCTTTCCGAGTTGATAAGTCTGCTATGAGCTTTAGATACGAGCGGTCCCGCCGAACTTCGCACCGCCAATAAAAAGTGGTCTTAACTTAACTATAAAATAGCAATATTGATTTCTGAACGTGTCCTGTTTAATACATAATAATTTGACAATAGCTTCGGTAAATTACATAATGTGTGACGTGAAGTGCCAAATTGCGGAAAATGGCGTAGGAAATATCTACCTAATTTAAATAATAAACAGTAATTTAACAGAAGATTTTTTACTAACTATTTTTTTATTCTAACGGTGAAAGAATCTTTCAAATCGATCCAGTTATTTCGGAGCCCATTACCTCCAAACAAACAATCAAAATCTTTGCTCTTTATAATATTAGTAAACATTTTTTTTAAATACATATTCCAGTTTTATTAAAATAAACAGATTATATTTTACAACAAACACAAACTTAACTAAAAAAAGAATAAAAAAATAAAAACTTATTGTTTTCTCCAAAATAAAAGAGTGTTCGCGCGGCAAAGTTACGAGGCTCCTGGCTGCATTTTCCTCGCTGGATACTAAGCCTTTCATATTTTCCGAAATATGAATTAACTATTAAATACGGGATTAAAAATATTTTTATACATTATTAATTATATTAATTCTTAATTTTTAACTATTTTTTAAAATATTATTTTTTTACAGTTTTTTGATACTAATTTCAACAAAGTGACCAAAAAAGTTACAGTGACCACAAACGGGGTCTTTACCCTACGACCATGTTTTTGGCGGTTATTCTTATGACAGAAAAAACTCATTCGGGCATCAGGCTAGTAAACGGAACTATTCCCAGCTCTTGTTCCCACCGCTGCAACTCCTGTGCAGCCAGGATCTACAACTTGACCGCCAATAAAAACCAGTGAAGGTCAAGTTTGTCCCGGGGGAAAGTTAAACTGTCATTGGACCCGCAACGAAATTAATCAGAAGAACATAGGAGGAGTTCGAAATTAAGGTTCGACTTCAGAAGTTAGTACCTAATAGGTAATCCAAATCGAACGGAAATCAACTGTCAAAATTCAATAATTACTATTAAATATGTTTTTGGTCGAAATATCTACGGGGCCGTCCATAAATTACGTCATCGATTTTTTCAGATTTTAGACCCCCCCCCCTACAATCATCCTATCGTCATTTTTTAATGACCCCCCCCCCCTTCTCCCAAAATTGACGTCATTACCAGTTTGACAAAATTAAAACACTTGGTTATAGAATCACCTTATATTTTATTTTTTTAATAGATAGAGTGATTCTTAAGGAAGGTTTATATGTATAATACTGTAAGTACCACGGGCGAAGCCGGGGCGGGCAGCTAGTATGATATGTAATACTAGCGGCCGCCCGCAACTTCGTACGCGTGGATCCCGTTTCATCCCCTTTCATCTATCACGCGGTTTAGATTTTTTCATACAAATGTTTTTTCCCGCTAACTCCCGTTTCCGTGGGAATTTTGCAATATCCTGTTGTAACTAAGCTTTAAGTTTACTAAGATACCTGCATGCCAAATTTCAAGCGTCCTGCCAAGCATCGAAAATGTGTTTGATAAGAGCAACCCCTGCATCGGTCGTACTTTTCCCTTTTGTGAACCCATATTGTTTTTCATGAAACAGTTTATTTAAGTTAAAATGAGACAGTAGTTGATTAAAAATAATTTTTGCAAATATTTTACTGAGCGCAGGTAGTATCGATATAGGTCTAAAGTTGGATGGGTCACTTTTGTCTCCTGCTTTAAATAATGGTATGATTTTACTATGTTTCATCAGGGTAGGGAACTGACCTTCGTTAATACATTCATTAAAGATATGAGCTAAATGGGGAGCTATAAGAGGAATGATGGGTTTTATTATGTCTGTTGATATGCCCCATATATCCTCTGTCTTTTTTATATTTAGTTCTTTGAAAGTTTTTATAATAACTATGGGGTCTATTTGTCTAAATTTTAATGGGCTATTGCAAACATCAACACAACCTTCGAGAAGAGACTTTGCCTGAAATGAACATGAATTAAGATTGCTTGTTGTTATGATTGGTACATTTGAGAAGTAACCTTCGAATGCGTTTGCTACCTTATCATTGCATTTAATATACTTATTATCAATTTTTAATGCGAATGTGTCATCCCGAGGTATAATTCTACAAGTTTCTTTATTAATACAATTCCAAGTAGCTTTAATTTTGTTGCCAGAGTTTTTAATTTTGTCACGTATGTAAATAGATTTTGCCATAGTACAAACTTGTTTAAAAACTTTTGAGTATTTTTTTACATCTACACTAATATTATAAAGAGGAAAACTTTGTTTGTTTGTTTGTTTGTTTAGTTGTAATGGATGCCTATCCATCAAAAACTACTGGACCGATTTTAAAAATTCTTTCACCATTCGAAAGCTACATAACTCACGAGTAACATAGGCTAAATTTTATTTTGGAAAAAAGTAGGGTCCCNATGCAGTGACTGGTCTATATTCTATTTCCTTGCTCGATGGCACAAAATGGTGTTGAAAAGACGCTATTTGACCGCAATGATCAGAATTAACAAAATTTATTATTGATTTCTCTAGCACTAAGCAGTTATAGAATATATTGTCTAAGCAAGTAGCTGATGTTGGAGTCACCCTAGTTGGTTCAGAGAAAAGATTTAACAAGTTAAAAGATTTGAATAAATTTAAAAACCGTATTGAAAGAGAGGAATCTTCTATTATATTGATATTAAAGTCTCCACATACAACTACTTTCTTTGAACTACACTCAGCGGCACGGAATTTGGCCCAAGCCTAAACAACCAGATATGAGGCCAAATAGGTGTTGTATACCTAAGTTTCGTGTGACATGTTAACAGAACATTTGTTTTTGTTAATTTAAGAGGCTAGACTAATAAAAAAATGTGTCTGTTTAACTTTTTTGACTCTAGAAACGTATTTCGTTGTTGGAGCGTAAAGAGTACGGGTAAGTTTAAATTCGATATTAAATGTTGTAAGGGTTTGGCGTTCTGTTTTTTGTTTTTAAATTAATCTTAGGGTTATTCTCGTTTCCATAATTTGAGAATAATGTCCATTACTTCAGCTCAAGTTGCTCAAATTGTGTTGCTTAGAAGTCAAGGGCGTATGCAGCGGGAGATGGCTGAAACTTTCAATTTATGGCGTACAAACTTAAGATACACATTAAAAAAGCATGACCAGACCGCCTTTTACACAAGATGACCAAGAAGTGGGGAATTGAGGTGTAAATCAGCGCGCGATGACCCGATAATCGTGCTTACAATATCAAGAAATCGGATTCTCATTACGTTTGAGATACGCCAGCGTTTACAAACAGCAAGCCTAGTGAATGTCAGTGAGCACACAATAAGAAGAAGGATGGAGGATCATAACCTGCATACTCGAAGACCAGCTCGAGGACCAGAACGTTTCCGATACCATTGTGGTTTCAAATAATTCATAGTTACTAGATGGGGGTCTATATACACATACAATAACATACAATTTCCAAGTCTTTGCCGGAGAAGCCTTGTACATTCTGATGCACTAAATTAAAACCATTAAATTTCTTTGTACCCGAATTTTGTATGCCAGAGTTATCCTCTATTGTCTTACGATGTAATTTAAATTATGATTTGGAACAGATTCCAAGGGTCGAACATCCATGGTCTGCTCAATAAAAGCAGTTTGGCTAGCCAAATTAATGGCTAAATATTTAATAAAATATGATAGCGAATTCGCTATTCGTCTTTTACAATATTTATTTAGATAATTATATTTATCTATTGTCAATAAACATTTATTTTTTAAATAATTGTTAATGTCAATTACATGGAATTTGCATTGATTATATGTCAGTGTATTCAATGTCAAATTCAATTTATATCTTAAATTATTTTCCTCCTGTGGCAAGCTTCTACTGTAGGGGAATGTGAACAAAATTATTTTATCTACATTAAGTAAACATAAACTATCAAAAATATTTAGTAGGTCTTTTTTGCCTACATTGCAATAGTTAATTCCCGCGTATACATCGCAAAGCCTGCTCTTTAAAGATAAACGAAAACTTAATTAGATGTCGAAATTACTTTACATAACTGAATAAATTAAATTTACAGAAGAAACTTCAAAGAAAATTAGTATACTAAATAATTATATTATTTCTAGGTTTACTCTTTGACGGTCTATTGTTTTCCATCAACTAATAATGTAGACTGTCACGCTAATCAGTCTTGAAGACCTTGTTTAATGGATAACTAAGAATATTTTAACAACTGATGAAAAATTATGACTAAATTATGAAATACATCTAAAAGAAATATAATGGAACATGAAATCTAAAGCCAGTTAATCTAACTATCAAACCGATAGACTCAACAAAATGTACTTGAGCCAAAATAGCACTTCTGTTATACCCCCATGACCCAAATACCCACCGGCTTTAAATCTCTATGGTTTTTGCCAAAGGTGGAGGTTGTCACCATAAATTGCCCTGTCCACTCCCAATTTGTACAGATAAACCATACAAACGTGGAATACGTTAAATAATGGCAAACTAGATAGTGTGGCGAGGAAGTGAGGTAGGTAGCTTAGTGGCTGAATATTTAGATATATTCAATTTAGGACATAATTTAATGAAATGAAATATATTTATTTGCTTCAATCTTGAGTAATACTTACAAGTTTTTAAGATTTAAGTTAGGACATAATTTAAGATATTTTACCTGCCTAGCTCGCTTTTAATTACATTTCTTGTAATTTGTATATCCTGTAATATAATAAGCTGACAAAGGTGACTTCTCATACAGCTATAAACCAAGAACAGCCTCTTCAAAACACCATCTCACCCATTGGCTATACATGCTTAATTGAATCGCTAGTTTACGAGTCTATCGGCAAGTTGCGACGTGACCCCACTTCTCAGCTAATCAAGTGCCCTGATAACCTGCATGGACCCTCGTCAAACAAGTTCGGGCATAACTATACACTATCACAAATTTGGAGACCACACCAGTTAGGGTATTAACTGGCTGACGGCGATATGTACTTGAAATTTAGAACAGAGTTTGTGATCAAAAATTGTGGAGGCAATTTAACTTAGTTGGTCCTCATCCTCATACTATGATAACATTTCATACTTTACTGATGAAGTTAGAGGAAGCAGTTCAAAAGCAACATTCGTTAGTAAAGGCTTTTACCGTAGACAAGTAATAATAATGTAGGTATATTGCTACTATGGTGTTGTCTAGTTTCCAAGAAAAAGTGGGACTAAGAAACTCTAAGGCTGAGTGGCACCATCTTATTTTAACCGTAAACAATACCGGTGCTTTTTGTATGGAGTTTGACAGATTTTTGACGTTTGTCAAAGTTAAAATAAGATGATGCAACTCAGCCTAAGCCTGAGTTGCCTTAACCGTAACTAAAACATAACATAACCGGTGTTTTTTGTATAGGCTTTTTTTTAAAGATTATTAGCAATTTGTATTGCCCAAATTACTAAATAGTCCCATTAGCCCCTTGTGTTAAGCTAAATAAGCTTGTGCTACGAGTGGGCTCACCACAATAGTCGAGCGACGGTGGGTTTCGAACCCGCGTTCCTCGGATCTCGAGTCGGCCAGTCCCTTCACTGTTTGGCTATCGTGGCTTTGACAAATTTTTGACGTTTGTTGTCTAACACATACATAATATGATAAAATATCAAGGTAATGTAACAAATGTCATGGTTTTATTGTTTATAAGAGTAATTGTCCATGGTTTTAATGAACAGCAGAATTTTTGACCATAAAAATCGAACCCATGGTTCAAAGGCATGTAAAATCACCGCGTCGAGAACCAAATCTCCGGCGGTAACTCCCGCCCGAATCAAATTAGTCTTTCAAGGCGCGAACAAGAAAATCCGAGATTCCCTGAAATTAACTTGAGAGAAGATTTAAATTTTTCATCAAACCGCCCTAATTAACTTTATAATTAAAGCCGATGTTCCGAGTTCCATCCGTCTATTGAAGGCTGCTAATTAAATCTAACATATTAATTCGAGTTCGCTCCAGATTAATTCTGTGATGTTATATTCAATTTTCTAGGCCTAAAGTTTGGAATAGTAATTGGAATAAGTCGACCTACATACGTATTTGTTGGGTAGTTACGTAATTGAATTGTAAAGAACTATTTACGCAAATTCCGCGCACGTCTTGTCCCGTTAATAGTTCATTCATATTAGGAAATGAAGTTACAAGTTCCATATACGTCGCAATAATTTAATTAACCGCCGTCATGATTTAATCGCAATACATATTAGGCAATGCTTCAAGTTCAGAGTTGAGAGAGTCGTTAAAAGTTGGTTTATTACGCTATACATCTCACTTATACAACATTGTGTCATGAATCATTGACATGCTCAACAGTAATCTCAAATTAAAACTCATAAAAAACATAAAACTCATTTATTTTTGTAAGTACGCTTTTAAAAAGCGCTTTTACTGTTGTAGCACCCTATACCACAGACAACAAACACCAGCTTTGGCAGTAAACTAATTCAAATAAGACAAAAGCGAATGAGATATGTCTTGAGTATACACACAAAATGTAAACACAACAACAATTATTGCTCAACATAGTTTCAAAGCTAAAATATACCAACATTGTTTACCAAAGTTGTTTACAGCGCTGAAATAACGCCAGCAGTTGACATGTAGTTTCGCAACTTCTCGTATCTAATAAAACAATAAAGCTAATCTACCCGCAAAACATCCTCGGTTCAAGTTAAATTAGGTTAAACGAAATAGGAGTGCGAATGGGCTTTTATAATAAGGAAACAAACACGCTTGTAAAATCTTTGTCACGTCCCAAAGAAATAGGGCTCTTGGTATTAGTTGGGTGAACTAGTTTCAAACATGGATATTATTTTCTCTTTGTGTCTCGAGACGCAGTGAAATGGTTAAGAGAAATCAGCCTGTACAACTTTGCCATTCAATACACTCAGCCACGCATTTAAAAGAAGAAATGAACGCCATCCTGTCAACTTTGGCACAAAGCTGCATTAGTACCAGCGTTGCCAGACGTCCCGATTTTGGCGGGACGTCCCGATTTTTAAATCAAATTTTAATGTCCCGCGCGGGACAGGCTCGGTCCCGCTTTTCGGAGAGAGACACTCACTTCACCAGACTATTGTTTGAAACGCCATATTATTCTAAAGAATAAAACTTTTATAATTTTTTTCTTTTTTTATTCTAAAGACGAATTTAACGATAGAATAAATCTGATTTAAAATATTATTTTTTTGTTAAAATACATTTTCTATGGCTACTTTTGCTATCTATTGTCACGTAAACGTAATTTTAAGTCAAATAAAAAGATAAATATTTAAAAACCTTTGATTAAATACGTTTTTTTTTACTATGTCCCGCTTCTGACGGAAGAATCCCGCTATTTTCACTCAAAAAGTATCAAAGTCCCGACTTGTCGAAAAAAAAAAACTGGCAACGCTAATTTAGTACCTACATAAAAACAAGTGACTGTTGTCCGCATAGAACTTTAGAAAATAGAACATAAGTATTGTTCCTAAAAACAAGTGACTGTTGCCCACATAGAACTGCATTAGTATTGTCCATAAAAACAAGTGACTGTCGTCCATTTTTTGCGGCGCCACTTTAGCACTAACTGATAAGTGGCGGTGGCGATCAATCAAAGCATAACATTATATGATCGCGTGCGCGCCCTGCGTGACTGGACGGCCGACAGTGCACGGGAGCGTGGTTCCATTTGCATACGACGATACCTATTTTAGAAGCTTTTATGACGATGATTTAACACCATATAAATTGGTGCTTATATGTATTGGTACATAACGCGAACTTCATTCTTAAGGCATTCTCTACTAGTTAACCCAAGTTAGGTTAAAATGAGAATCGTTCTTCAACCACGCAAATTAAGCCTGGTGCCGTTTACTTTTTACGATTCTAAAATTAGGTACTTATAATGTCACCAATACCATAGATACTGTATCAATAATGGTATAGTTCTATCAGTATACTGTAATTTTTCCCATAACAAGAAAAGCTTCCGGTTAGAATTAAAACAGATATTATAAATTCCAATACTAGACTTGTCGGATCAAACTAAGCAATGGAAAAGCGCAGTTATTGTGTGTAATCTAAAATGTGCAAAGTAAAGAAATTAACAGATTCTACTAAACAAGGTAAAATTATGAAAGTAGAGTTGACATTTTTAAATATATGCTTAGGTCTTTCAAAAGGCTGAATTAGCGATTTTCTGCTTTGTTGTAAACAGTGATTATGGAAGTAAACACAGCGTTGCGAGTAAAAACGATAAACTTTAAAATAATTTTAAAATCGGATGGAAAATTAGCTTGAATTTTGGTACACTATTGTTTTTCTTTCATGCATATTATACAGAATGATAATCACATTTATCCTAGTCAGGTCTTCCGTTATGCCAGAGCGTTACGAGTTAAGACTACATAATATCAGCTATATTAACTAACACACAAGCTAACATTGGTTAGCTTGATGTACGAGTAGTTTTCTCTACAGGTGCAGGTGGTATTTTATTGGCACATTTAGCTTTCAGAATAAATAGTGTTGGTTTTAATCCCCAACGATTAGTATCGAAAATCCACAAAAAGGTGTCCAGTAGCCATCTTGTTTGAGGACCGCAAATAAATATCCCGCGACAAATTAGTTTCCGTTGGCTTCGACGGCTGCGGTGCGCAATTTATGGGCCCGACTGTACTCTCATTTACACTGTGTGTGTGTAAATCATTCGGATTTTAGTTGCCTGGATTAAGGGTGGTTGTGGTCCTGTCTTTGTATCGTAAATGGAACACAAAAATTATTAAATATAAAATAAATACACAGAAAAACTCAATAACTACTTTTCGACTGAATCAAGTTGGACCGAAGACCTCATAGAGGTATCAGGAAGGAAGGCGCTGGATGCAGGCCGCTACCAACCGGCTATTGTGGAAATCATTGGGGGAGGCCTATGTTCAACAGTGGACGTCCTACCTATGGCTGAAATGATGATGATGGCCGAATCAAGCACCGTTAAATGACACTGAAATCTATGACTTTTCAAAAAGTCCTATCATTAAAATAAGCTAAGTTTGATTTCAACTTTTACACCTCTTCATTTGATTTCACACATATTTTATCAAAGTAAGTTAGGTTCTTACTTTGATAATGTGTGAAATCAAATGATGTTTACATCTATCTATTGATTTGAGTAAATCTTTCTTTGATTGCAACTTCGATCTCTTGTTATGTTTTACAGTTCTTTGGATAAGTTTCTGTCCATATTTAAAATTTAAGAGATCGCCTCAAAAGAAGTCATAACCGTGGAAATCACTTCTTTGTTCATATCCAGCATTAGCACAATCTTGAATAATCCGCGAGTTGACCCTATATTTCACTTTCCACTTGCGATTCGCATTCCAGTCACTTAGCCTGTTATACAGCAAGTTGCTGAAAAACTCCGACTATTACCGTAAATATCAATTTGTATGAAACCCGAAGAACTGGCGGACCGAGCTCGGACTCGCAACAAATTGGAGTGGCTTCTACTAGGATTTAGGGCTCAGTCACAGCCAGAACTTTAAATTGGACTTCAACTATGAAGTTTGGACGGTAATGGGAAAAATTACAACCGATGACTGGGTAAGGATAGTTTTGTTTGAATTGGATTGCTTTTCTGTTATATTGAAGTTTATTTCCTTGAAAAAAAAAACTTATATTGCGAGGTCCAGTTATTATAAATTACTAGTAAACGCACGAAGCCGGGAAACATGACATCTGCCAACATAGTCGAAGCAGCATCCTTAACGATGCCCTAAAGGAATTAATAAGTATGAGCCTTAAAGAAATAATAAACAGAAGCTATTCAAAATACTCGTAAATCTTCGTTCAACGAACTTGAAAGATTATCCCCTGGCGGAGGGTAATCCATAATTTTATCAACAAGTTATTAACTCCGAAAGAAAGGGGCGTAAGTAGCTATTTTCTTGGTGGCCGCTTTGAGCGTCGACAGCACGTCAGACTGTACATTTTTGTTTCAAAATAGCCTGTATTACAAAGAGATAAGAAGCCTCTGTGTTAAGCTTGAAGTGCTGTTATAGACTGTACTAGCCTAATTTAACTTCGGCGATAAAGCGCTCATTTTGAGTTAACGAACTTATAGTAAGATTCACCTTGTCTTGAATGCAAGCGGGGTGATTATCCTGAAACAATATTATCGACTACAAATATAATTTTACAATGTTCCAGGTTAATTAATTTCAAAAATTGTTTATTTATCAGACACCGGTATGAAACAGGCAATAACTTGCTTTAGACAATGTAAGTGCCTAACATTATTATTTAAATTTTGGTGTAATCGTATTAGTATTGTAATCGTATTAGTTTTGGTGTAATAAGTAGTAATAGTAGTAGTCGATTTTAATACGTTAAACTACTTACTTTCACTTTAAACCATTGCACCTTTAGGTACTTATTGTGCTTTGTCACAACATGGCTGATACAAAGTACCTACAGTTTTGAACTCTAATTTAAGAAATCTGTTATTGATAAAAGTGTCAAAATAAATTTTCTAAAGACAATGTTTTTTACGTTAAAATATGAAAATTTATCCGCAAAAGATGTAAGCAAGCAACATAAAATGTTGGAGGTAATGGTTGGATGTTNTCGTATAATGTTTCAAAAATTATTGGTAATGATTTTAGAATATCTTTATTAGGCGTGGATACCAGGCCGAATGTAATGATTTAATTTTTATGAGACGTGTATGCCAGGAGGCATCACGGTGACGGATGGCCGAATGTAATGATTTTAGAATGTAAATTGTATTTTATAGGTACGATTGGATGCTTATAAATAGTTATTGTAACAACTTTAGTAGAATTTAGAAACCCATTATTAAATTAAAATACTTTGTTTGATTACTTCCTGGACATGTTACAGATATTAGAACGATTTTTTTTTAATTAATTCTGTATTGTATTCGATTATCTCAATTATTGTTTAATTTACAATAATTTTAGAATTTTTATTGTATACAGTTTGCTATTTTAGAAATAAAAATAAATTAAATTAATAATTAGGTAATGCAATTGACTACTTCCGGGGCATGCCGTCGATAATTCGTTTGACTTTGACGAATGGAAGGGGAAGCTACCTTTTTGCTGGCATGCCACCGGACAAGCAGTTCGATTTGAGCTTTCAAAGAAGATGTACTTATTAGTAAGAAGTAATGTTGAAATTATTATTGTGTAAATCAGTGGTGTAAAAATACATACTTGAACAAGTCTCCCATTGGTTTCCATTACACTATGTACTTTGTTGTTTATGCAAGACAAGGCAGGTGTTTGACCGCAATCGCACCTGATGTTAAGTGAGATGCAGTCTAGGAAATCAGTAGTGGAGACGGTTCAGACGGCGTATGTGACTGCACGAGACAGTCTGCCAAGACAGTCTGTCTGATAGAGAGAGATGATGGGAGATCGTGCGGAGAGTTGTATCCGCCTCTACAAACGATGTGAACAACGCCTCAATGTGACCACGACCGCTCTGCCAAAAGCGTAACGAATAAGAAGAAGAAGTCTAGGATGGTACATATCTGCCCTGTAAGTGCCTATTCACTCTCGCCTTGAAAATACCCGGATATGTGTATAATGTTCGGATTATACTTACTTAATCAACGTCGAAGCGTCAACTCTCTGTAGCTAGACTATTTGGAAAACCAGGGGTTACTTTGAAAAACGTGCGAAGTTTCGAATTTTCCATCTCTTCTTCTTCTTTTATTTTGGCCACAACTTGGTTTTGAGAACCACGATTTCGCCAATGTCACGTAATCAGCTTTGACAAAGTTTACAGGGTTTATAAAATTCAAAAATGTTTAAGTTTAAAATGTTAAGCTAAATTATTTGTGTGAGTACCTTAAACAAAAAAGACATCACAAATTGAGACAACACAAATATATACATAATACCGATTAAAATAAATGGAAGAAAGAGGGTAGGAAGGAGGAAAGTTGGGAGGGGAAAAATAATTTTCCATCTCTCTCAAGCAAAGCGAGATGCCAGCATGAGCGACGTTGACAGATAGTTGATTGGTGGTAATTTATAGGTTATCCCTTTATAGGGCAGAAGCGAAATCAAAAATCTGTGCGGTGGTTGCCAGTTTCGTGTACACATTGCTGGTCTGATTCTGCGTTGTAATTAAGGTTTATAATAACGTTTAACAAGATTATAATAACTAAGTTCTTAGGCTGGGTTGCACCATCTAACTCTCACTTTGACAAACGTCAAATATCTGTGAAAAAGCAATAAACGATTAAGTATTGAACCGGAAAAGTGGCCACCTAGTTTTCCAGATTTATATCATCATCATAATTTGTTATTTTAGTCTCCACTGCAGGAGCACAACTCTCTCATAGTTAAATTTAATGTATGAGAGAGTTATTTGGGTGAATATCAACAAACTCGTTTTTTGCCTAATTCCGGTGGCGAATTTTAATTTCCACTTTCCAAAACTTTTTTGTGGCAGAAATAATAGTAAATAACTTGTATTATTCAATGATATGGTAGATATCAAAATATTATTAATACTTCTCGAGATATGTTAATTTGAAATTATCAAGAGCCACCGAAATTGTATTTGAACCACCGGAATTAAGAATCAATCCACCGTATTTATACAGCGGAATTCGGAATGTTATGGATGATTGTCTCAAATTACTTATTTATTTGTAATCAATTAAGTATCATTATCCAGTAAAGATGTTTATAATTAAAAACAATATTCAGGCCTGTGTTGTGACCCTGAAAGCATCAGATCTTCCCATGTGAGTCGTAAGAGCCGACTAAGCAATCAAAATACTGGAGGGTGGGCTGCAGCATCTTTCCAGGTATTATACTACCATACTGGAACTACCAACCAGCCTGCTAAGCATGGTGATAACGGCAAAATCCCTCCATAGAGAACAAATCCAAAACTTTCTGGCTCTAGCCGCCAACAGCCCCGTTATTCTAGACTCATCACAAAGACATCACCAGACATTACATGACCCTCAAACCCAGAAACCAACTCTAGTCCCGGGAGGGCGACCAACTGCCCCAGGTTGGTGTTAGTTCCATAAGTAAAAATATTGGTCCAGGCTAGCCAAGTTTTCATGATGGTATCATACCTATCCTACACTCAGAATTACGCAACTAATTATTCGCTAAAGACCATGCGAACTGGAGATTAAGTATGAAGATATTTCTAGATCTATACCAGCTATTGAACTAACATATTACATATTTGTGATAGGGTAATTTAACAGGGGGGTAAGGGGGAGAATGGCCATAACATCTAGTCAGCCCCAAGTCAACCTCACCTGCACGACCTGGAACTCATAAGCGAACCCAGGTACGACTGCTCTCCAGCGGTCGTGGTGCCCCCTGCTAGATAACGGACGAGGCAATGGCGACCGAGCTGTGGCGGGATAACCACTCACCTACTCGAGCAACCGAGAAGAGGAGGCTCCAGCGGCCTTGAGATCTAAATAATCTCAAAAATGCCTGACGCAGAAGGCAAGGGGAAACCACTGCGATCACATTCCCAAGAGAGTCACATGAGAGCACAGAAAAATGAGACACGATCGCCCTGCGAACCGATTAGCGACCGGTGCTGCGCTGCGTCCGGGGCGCGTGGTGTGCAGTTGGCTACCGGCCATGGTGGGGTGAGAGACCAGGCCCTCCATGGAAACTCTACTACTGGAAACTCTATTAAACTAAGACGCCTTCAGACGATAGGAACTTGGAATCAATAATAAATTTTGTTAATTCTGATCATTGCGGTCAAATAGTGTCATTTCAACACCATTTTGTGCCATCGAGCAAGGAAATAGAATATAGACCAGTCACTGCATCCCAGAAAGACAAATTTAAATCTCAAATNAGGAACTTGGAATGTGCGTGGCTTAAACCAACCTGGAAAACTTAACGTGCTGGAAAGAGAAGTAGTTAGAGTCGGTGTTAACATCTGTGGTCTAAGCGAAACTCACTGGAAAGGCAGCGGACATTTATTGACAGACCGCCACGTCATTTACTATTCTGGCAACGACATTAGTAGCAGCAACGGTGTGGCCTTCTTAATACCCGCTCAACAGAAGAACTGCGTGATGGGGTACGAGCCGGTAAGCGATCGGATTATCAGCATAAAGATAAAAGCTTCACCAATTAACCTTAACATCATCCAGGTATATGCCCCAACCTCTACTGCAAGCGACGAGAAGATCGAAAAATTTTACTGCGAATTAGGAAATACAATAGCGAAGATACCCAATAGGGAGCTGTTGGTCATCCTTGGAGATTTAAACGCTAAGATCGGAGAGAGCGCTTATCAACTGGGCAAATGCGCGGGCAGATTTGGGCTCGGAAAGCGAAATGAACGAGGTGAACGCTTGATACAGTTTGCTTCAGAAAACGATCTGCTGATTGTGAATAGCCTTTTTCAACACCACCCTCGAAGGCTGTACACCTGGGTATCACCTGATGGAAAAACTCGCAACCAAATTGATTACATTATGATCCGGTCGCGATGGAGATCATCTGTAACAAATTCTCGTACGCTACCTGGGGCGGATTGTGGGTCTGTCCACCAACTTCTGATCTCCAAACTAAAGCTCAAGCTGACTGCAGCAAGAACCATTAAAAAGCCGAGAAAGCTGGAGGTAAGGGACATCCTCAAATTCCGTTCGACTATGGATCAAAAGTGGCCCCAGTGGTCTGAAGCCGATCTAGCTAACGAAACCCCCGATATGCTGTGGGACCGTGCTAAAGCACTCATCACTACAACTGTATCGGAAGCCGCACCAAAAATTAAGACCTCCAAAAGACAGCACTGGATGACGGATGACACCTTCAAACTCGTCGAGAAACGCCGCAAAATGAAATCAATGGGAGTTGATAATAATATCGGGAATCTCAACAAAATGACCGCACAGATACAACTTAAATGCAGGCAAGACCATAATGCCTACCTACACAATATTTGCAATGAAATTGAAACGCACGCTGGCAGGTATGAGTCAAGAGACTTGTATCAGAAGATCCGCCTCATTCTCAGCACGATCTTCTCAGCACTTGCCATATGTTTGTCTCGAAGCGCTGGTAGGGCCCAAAAGATAAGGAGACGTAAAGTGCCCCATAAGGGCTACCTTTTCTTTTTTTATTATTTTCTATTGACGTTCATAAGTGCCACTTGTGGTCTAAACTGAATAAATATTTTTGATTTTGATTTTGATTTTGATTACAAAAACACTACCGTCTAAAACCTGGGCTATCGAGGATCATAGCGGCCAAGTATTCACTGAACTAGACAAAATTTCGAGAGTCTGGAGAGATTATTGTCAGTCCCTGTTTCAGGACCCGTAGTCGCGAGATTTTGCAGCTACGACACCCGCGAGTGACATGCTTGAGCTTNACCTTTTATGATATTAAATTAAATAAAAATCAGTAAATAAATTGGGACAAGTTCAAATCAGCTGTTAGCGGTAGTGTTGCTACAGGAAAAAAAAAATTGTTTTGTATAATAATATTGCAATATAACTATTTCAGAAAAACGACACCAATAAAATGGCTACATTATTTATAAATAGTGGTTGTTATTTTTGTCTATTAATACGTTATTTAAATAATTATCTCTTATAAATTTAATTTTTAAAAAGTATAAAAAATTAAAACACCCTAAAAGGTACCAAAATGACGCTTTTTTGCCATTTTATTCGCCGGGGACGGCGATTTTTGCGTTGATAATTTTAGAATTAGATTGTCATAACTAGTTTGTTATAAAATATCTATTTACTGACCTAAGTACCTACAATTTTTTCTTCTGCATACATTCATACCTACTTAGTACAGTTTCTCTTACTGTGTTTTGTTTGTAGTAGTTTACGAGATTTTACTTTAGAATAAGAAAACTTAATGTGAGCTTAAATATTGTATGTATACAACTGTCTGTCTACTTAGATAATATTTTTATAAGTGCAATTTAACATAACAAAGTGCAATTTAACATAAAAATATTCGCCTGTTTCAACAATTATCTCATTTTTACTGATTGTAATGTTATTAAAATAAAAAAAAATTTTTCAAGATCAGCGTTTTGTCTAAATAATGACTTATATTTATATATTTTTTTACATCATCTTCAACGTGACAACTGAACTTACCATCTTCAAAATATTATTTTTTTACTAGAACAACGTGATAAGTTGTCTCTTTTTTTTTCAATCGCTATAATTTCATCAATTTAGACGCAAATTTATGTCTTACTATAAATATTTAAATTCATTAATAGTTAATCTTTAAACGTTTCATACACAATTAGGCAATCCTAACCTTCTTTTAAGAGTTATGGTCATTCAAAAGTTAAAAAGTCGTTTTCTGGAAAACCACTGTTTTTGATATATCACAGTGTCATGTCGTCGCAAATGGACGTGTAAGTATTCAACGATGTGTTTTTTAAATATGTGAATGGATTGTTTATAGCGCGTCTTTCCATTCTATACATAGCCAGAACGCAAGAGTGTGAAACTAATCGAGTATAGTTTGGATATGACTTTTTTTACTAAGCTCCTCCAAACTATACACGACCAGTACGCATACGCTGCGTACTGCTCGCGTATACTTTGTAGTGACTTAGGTCAATTATCTTCCTCCAAAATATACATCGTCAGTACGCATACGGACTAATCATGTATGTATTGTAATAAGTTCGCGATTACAATGTATACGCGAGTAGTTGCATGCTCGTCATTTTGACTTATTTATCTCTCTTTCTCATCAACAGCCCTTTACAGTCCACTGCTGGACTATGAGCCTCCTCCACTATAGTGGAGGGTTTTGCCATAATCTCCACGCTTGGCAGGCGGGTTGGAGATCGCAGTTTAAAAGATTGATGTTTTTCAGAGAGCGCTGCTGCCCATTCTCTGTTTGATGTGTAGTCCCTAAGTCGCCTCTTACGACACCCGCGGGAAGACTCTCTTTCTATTACATATTAATTCATAACTGAGTTTTTTGGTGTTTGTATTCTGCCATAGAAAATANTCCCTCAATGACATCCCTCCCTCAATGACATCCCTCCCTCAATGATATCCCTCCCTCAATGACACCCCTCCCTCAATGACACCCCTCCCTCAATGACATCCCTCCCTCAATGACACCCCTCCCGTACCGCTCCCATACCTTAGGCATTGACTAGCGCTAGACCTATAACAAGATACAGCTGCAAAACTCTTCAGTGTCATAATTATGACATTGACAAGAGGGCATTACTATCATACTGGGTATCTGTTCCGCTTTTGGCCACGTTCGACAACACTGAAGTGTCCCAAATAGTTATGACATTCACAGAAGGGCGCTACTATCAGTACTAGCACAGAATAATAATAAGTACTACGTACAGAAGTTATACTTCGCGAAGGTATTTAAAAAAATGTTTGCTCAATGTCATTAACAATATGGTGTAATTTAGCCTGTCTCAAGAGTCAAGCACCATTTTGTTGACAAACGTCAGTGATCGGCACTGCGCCGAAGCTATAGGGCTGACTTCGGTAAAATGATGTGACGTGAGGTGCCAAACTGCGGAAAATGGCAGAGGAAATACATGATTTAGCATGAATTATCATGAATAATATTACTTAATAATACAACTACTTATTTACCTCTCAGTGTCTGGAGGCAACTTAAAAAAGTACATTCTGTGTTTTTATTATTATTTAGGCAGTTAAATACTGCACAGTATTTAGTATACCATTTTCTTATTTTCTTCCATCATACACAAGAATACGCGTGCGTGAGTCAATGTTCGCTCGTATGTGAGGCCTTGTCGAATAGTATCCTGTAGGTGGGCCATCGTGCGTGTTTTGTTTTCGATGTAAACTCGCGGAGATGAACAGGCCTGGTACTAGTTGCGATATTTGCTACTTGACGTTTCAGTTCAGTTTCTTCAACGATCGCTTCCACACTCTTCCAGACGAGCTTCTATTCAGTCCTGAGGAGCTGCCGCCGGAGCCTCTAGACGCGTGGGCGGCGCCGACCGCGGCCTCGCCGGCGCCGCCGCTGGCGCTGGTGCCGCAGCTGTTGAGCGCTTGCTTCGAGGGCGCGCCTTTCCCGGGAGACGTGGATACTGCGCTCACGCACCTTATTGCGGTGAGTTGATGGTTCAGGAGGCTTCTCTAGAGGTCCTAGTCTACTACGACACTATTCAGTCCATCTTATTGCGGTGAGTTGATGGTTCAGGAGGCTTCTCTAGAGGTCCTAGTCTACTACGACACTATTCAGTCCATCTTATTGCGGTGAGTTGATGGTTCAGGAGGCTTCTCTAGAGGTCCTAGTCTACTACGACACTATTCAGTCCATCTTATTGCGGTGAGTTGATGGTTCAGGAGGCCTCTGGAGATTCTACTCTATTAGAACACTATTCGGTCCCAAAGAGCTTACACCGGAGCCGCTGCCGCTGGTGCCGCAGCTGTTGAGCGCTTGCTTCGAGGGCGCGCCTTTCCCTGGAGACGTCGACACTGCGCTCACGCATCTTATAGCGGTGAGTTGATGGTTCAGGAGGTCTCTCTAGAGGTCCTACTTTACTATAGTCTGGTCCGTGAGCACGTAGAATTTTGTCCAATGACCCCAAGCTACCCTTCCTTATCGCTCGCGCGTAATTATATTGTTGTCGCGACTGTGCGACGCGCGCCCGCAGTGAGTGTGCGAGCTTTAGAACACTATTCAGTCTCAAGGAGCTTCCCTATGAGTCGCTAGACCTCGCTGGCGCTGGTGCCGCAGCTGTTGAGCGCTTGCTTCGAGGGCGCGCCTTTGCGTCATTGCGGTAAGTTGATACAAGAGGCCTCTCTAGAGGCCCTACTCTACTAAAGTACAGCCAACGAGAAGCGATACCAAATGTAAACAAACCCAATGTCATGGTCATTTGGAATAGCAGGGGTTTGACTTTGACATATTTTGGCGGGAGAAAGAGACATTACGACAAATACACAAGATGGGAAGAGACAGAATAGATTGTCAGTTGGACAGTCGAATCGACCTTTTTGTATCGCTGCTAGTTAGCCGTACTTTACGCCCCCGCCGGCGCCGCCGCTGGCGCTGGTGCCGCAGCTGCTGGCCGCTTGCTTCGAGGGCGCGCCTTTCCCGGGAGACGTGGATACTGCGCTCACGCACCTTATAGCGGTGAGTTGATCGTGCGAGAGGCCTCTACTACGCATGCATGACGTCTAGTGTCGTCATTAGATGTTGTATTATTATTTTAACGTTTGTTCTGAAAGGATTCTTAATATTTACCTTTTTTTCTGATGGGTAAAAAAATAAATATTATGTCACTTATTTAACCGTTGCCCGAAAGAATGGGACGTACTTAAAATTTGTAAAACCTGATGCAGTTTCATTCAGAAATTTCAGCCGAACCATTGACCGATTTCCGACCGCGACCGTGTTTCAGTTGTATTTTTCGTATTCGATTTCTTAGAGACACTTCCATAGTTTTCAACGATTAGCTAAATAATAATAATAATAAGTTTTACGTCTTCCGCAGGCACTGTCATCAGAAACCAAGCGCTACAGCGCTTCAAGCGGCGGCGGCGTGTACCCTTACCTAGAGCGTGTGTGCGCATACTTGAAGCACGCCAGCGAAAGCGGCGTAGCGGCCGCAGCGCTGCCTACACACGCCGCCCGAGCCGCCGCGTTACTGCGTGCATTGCAGCCTGCTAACAACCCGCGTGTTGCTGAGGTAAATAATAATAACATATTCAATTCAAATTCAAATACTTTTTTCAGTACATATGTCCTTTCCAGGGCACTTATACACGTCCCAAATATACATAGCTTGCCCTACCACCACTTCGGGACAACATATGGACTGGTGCTGTAAAGAAGTGGCCGAATAAACTTAGTCACCTTTGTCAGCCTCTTTTTCAATAAAATACAATATTAATTTATAGTTTACATGACACGCAATAAGTGCGAGCTAGGCAGGTAAAATCCACACACTCTTGTGATTTAATAACTATTCTATTCTATAATAAGTATTCTATTGTAGAATCCTGCTCAGCTGGCCAGTGTTAGGGAAGCTTCGCGATATTTACGTCAGGAATACCGCAGTCTTAAAACAAAAGTCTGACTAGTTTGTGTTGCCAGTCGTGTTCGCTTACTGTGGACCTTATAAAAAGGTTCAAAAATCACCCAAAAGGCGATGGAGCGTGTTATACTCGGAGTAAACCTGCGTGATCGAATCAGAAATGAGGGGATTCACAGAAATATCAAGCGGCAATCAAGTGACAGTGAGTAGCTGAGCACATAGCTCGTAAAGCTGATGGCAGCTAGGACGAAAAAATCCTCAAGTGTCGACCACTGACCGCAAGACGTAGTGTCATCGATGAACAGCATACATATTTTTAAAGACCAAATATTTATTTTACATGGAAAATACCTATATTGGTCGAATTCAAAAATTCAACAAAAAATATTCCAAGAGCCTGTGGATAAAAATAACCAACATTTTTCCATAAATAGTAAACACTGTACTTAATTCACAGATAGCAGAAGCCCTACTACAGCAGTATACATACGTTGGTGGGCCTTTGGTGGGCGCCCTGAAGGCTCTAGTGCAGCCCACGCGTGGAAAGCGCGAGCCCGAGCGCCTGCCCGCTCTGCCACCCGCGCCGACCAGAGACCACCTGGTGGCCAGTGAGTATACCACCTGGGGAACCCGAAAGGTGTCATGCTCTGGGGCGGGCGGGACCACCTTAACGTAGGCACAAGTCTCCCCTAAATGTTCCGAAGGGAAATTTTAAAATTGCTGTAAATCGATTTATACTAAATCAAATACAAAATTGAGTATAGCAGATTTGTATACATTTAATATACATTTTTATAGTCTCATAAACGAATTTAGAAACTTTCAGTAACAGAATCTTCTAGGTGGGCCCGCTAGGGAGTATGCTCTCCGGCGGGCCCACTTTGAATTCATGTTTACAACAAAACTATAGACAAGTTAAGGCTACAATTTTATACATATTTTATACAATTATTTCGTACCTGTTATATGTACCTACGTTAAGGTGGTCCCGCCCCAGAGCATGTCACCCCAAAAGAGTGCATGGGAAGCCTGCCTACATTCAAGTGCCACAAAGATCCTTTTTTCTGTCCCAACGGCTATCCGTTCTATAGTCTGGTCTGCGAGCAGCAGCCCGCAGAAAGAAGAATCTTTGTGCGCTCGCATACTCACTGCGGGCGCCCGTCGCACAGTCGCGACAGCAATATAATTACGCACCACCGATAAGGATGGGTAGCTTGGGGTCATTGGACGGGATTCTACGTGCTCACAGACCAGACTATAGTCAAATGAGATCCTGTCACATAGCAGTAGCGGTTGCGCTTGCTAACAAACATCGTTTGAAAATCGACCAAATAAATAAATCACGTTTCTATCCTCAGTACTGGAGAGCGCGACAGCAAGCACGCTGGAAGCGATCGGCAACAAGATCATAGAGACGCAGAGCACCGAGATGGTCGTCGACGTCATCTCGCATCTGCTGGAGAAGAACCAAGATGGCTGCTACGAGACCAAGGTACAGATTCGTAGGATCGTAACTGACAATTAGGAAGTTTACTTAGCCTAAAGAATAAAGTATTTTTTTATCCAAGACGAGGAAGCTCTTGGCCTGTATCTCACCTGATGGTAAGTGACGATCAGTCCGAAGGTGGAAGCGAGCTTCACCCGGAATCCTCATACACGGAGGAACTGGCTATCTTACCTCTAGTATAGTAATACCTTTACCTCTTAGTAATACCTCACCTACATTACTTCAGAAGTTGGCCGAAGTTAATCGAAATAAGATAGTGTAAACACACTTCACTTCGAGCAACCTCGCCTCGCCTCCCCGACTTCCGATTATTATCGTTATTGCGCCCGAATCAAAGAACTTGAAGCGTTCCGAAGCTTGAACGCGAAATCTCTGGATAAACTACTCGACTGACTTCGGTATTTTATTGAAGCGTGATGTGTAGCTGAGGTTATAACAATGTACCTATGTGTATAAGATTTTAAATTTTCGCGTTCCATTTTAATGTATGTGTTCGTTCGTTCGTTCGTTTCAGCCGAAAGACGTCCACTGCTGGACAAAGGCCTCCCCCAAGGATTTCCACAAAGACCGGTCCTGCACCTGTCCTGTCAATGTATGTGTATTTGTCCAGATCAAAAGCGAGGGACGCTTGGTGGAGGCGCCGCTGTTCGCGCGAGGCAGTCTAGGCTGCGGCCTGCTGCTGGACTGGCTGTCTGAGCTTCAACAAGAGACGCTGGGCCCCCAACCCGAGAGACAGGTTTGATAAACTACTATGGCTCTTCTCAGTCGTTACGTTCTAGACAGAGTGGGCGTGGTCGTCGTGATTGTGGGCGGATGTTGCTCGCATTACAATACATATCTCGCACGCTATTCTTGTTGGTGTTCAACCTAATTCATTGGTGCATCTAAGATTTGTTATGACTACTTTTGTTAATAGAGCTGAAAATAATAGCTTTAGAGTTTAGACTATACGTAAAATACGATTCAGAGTAGTAATTGTAATTTGTTTGTTAGTTTACACTCTAGATCTGATTTCCATCACCCGATTTCGCTACAAATAGTTCTACGACTACTATTACTGTTAATTTGTCCACGTGATCGAAGATCAGGATGATACCTCCCCTTTTACTTATTTTAAACAACAACATGTTCTCTAGGTTGTCTAAAAGAGACTACTCCAAAATTGTGCTGTTTCTTTTGAATATTTCTTTCTTTTTTTGTCTTGTTTATTGTGCAAAATTTTAATGTTCATTTTAATTTAATTTACGATTGACAAATAATTTTCTATTTTGTTTTAAGAATTGTTTAAAGATGAATGTAATGATTGTTATTTTTAAGTTTTTGCAACACCGTGAAATGTACAAAATTATGTTCTAAAGCCTGGTCCGTGAGCACGTAGTGCACGTAGCACGACTGTGCGACGGGCGCCCGCAGTGAGTGTGCGAGCGCGACAGCAACATAATTACGCGCGAGCGATAGGGATGGGTAGCTTGGGGTCATTGGACGGGATTCTACGTGCTCACGGACCAGGTTTTACCAACCCTTACCCATGTGGCATGCAATAAAATTTGAATTTAAAGTGTGTTCTACGTATGTTGGGCAGATGCGGCTGATGTTCAGTGCGGGCTGCGCGCGCTGGCGGCCGCAGCTGGTGACGCAGCTGGCGCACCGCGCGTCGTGGCGCACGCTGCACACCTGTCTACGAGCGCTGTTGAACCCTGACCGGTTTGTGATGCTTTGATTTTGACAGTATTTTTTACGGTTCAACGCCAACGGGTGTATTGCGAATAATCCCACCCAATAAATATTTTGAAGGCGAATAGTGAAGTCAAAAATTTCTTGTGTCATAACATTCTTTAGTTGATTGATTTTCAAACCTCAAATGGCAAAGATTGGAAATAGTAACCCGGCATTGATGGCAGCGCCCTCCTGCAAATGACATTTCAGTGTTTTCCAATGTGGCAAAAATTGAAGCGAGCGATCCGGTATTGATAATGGCGCCCCCCTGTCAATGTCACGGGTGGAACGGTTCAGTGTAGGACATCTATATTACGTATTTTTTATTTACTGGTGGTGGTGTACGATTCTTTACTCATTTGATTCCAGCAGAGTAGAATGTTATATCATACATCTAGTAATGATTAAAGCACGGTCCGTGAGCACGTAGAATTTTGTCCAATGACCCCTAGCTACCCATCCTTATCGCTCGCGCGTAATTATATTGCTGTCGCGACTGTGCGACTGGCACCCGCAGTGAGTGTGCGAGCGCGATAGCACCATTACGCGCGAGCGATAAGGATGGGTAGCTAGGGGTCATTAGACAAAATTCTACGTGCTCACGGCCCAGACTAGATAGCGTGGGAAGTGTAGGCATAGTTCTCTAGCATGCCCTTACAGTTGAGATTAGATGATCTGATGATGATTTTGATATTTGAATCTTCTTTGAAGGGAGAAATAAACATAAATATTTTTATTGGTCACAGGAAGTGGGCTGCTAGCTCGGTGGTGGAGTTCTGCGCGACGCTGGTGGACTCGCCGCGCGTGTGGCAGGGCCGCGACCGCAGCCCTTCTAAGCACGCGCCCGACGACGACACGCTGCGTCTCACGCACAAGCAGGTGACACATTTGCGCAAATTTTAAATCACATAATACCTATTTTACTCTGAGGTCAAAATCAAAATGTATTTGAGCAGCGCGGTACTACAGAATACTATAATCACTTACTATGCAAATGATTCTCGTTGCAGCTCTGCCCTGATACATAGATGAGCATTGACCATGCAGGACACAGTCGCGATGTTGATACAGTTTTTATTCTGGACAGTTTACATCTGTTACTTGGAAGTATCCTCGCATTTATATGAAACTAGCTTTCTGTCCGCGGCTTCGCCCGTTTGAAAGTTTATCTGTTACAGAGAAAGGTTATCGCGCGCGTCCCTATTAAAGAACTGGGATAAAAACTATCCTATATCATTTCCCGGGACTCAAACCATATCTATGCCAAATTTCATCAAAACCGGTTAAGTGGCTTAGGAGTGAAAGCGACACAGACAAACAGTTACTTTCGCATTTATAATATTAAGAAAGGATAGTGTAGCAGTGTGTGCGACTTTATTGTTTTAGCTGGAAGTCCTGATTGGCTACATAGTAGAAGAGGCGGAGGCGGCGTCGGTGGCAGCAGGCGGAGGCGCAGCGGGCGCGGAGGCTCTCCGCAGGCGTATGGAGGCGCGCCTGACGCTGGTGCTGCGCTGCTGTCCGTCCGAGCCCGCGCTGCTGGCTGCCGCGCTGCCTGCGAGGGTGCACCCTGTGCTGCTGCTGCTGCTGTATACCAAGGTATAGCTTTGTATCTTCTAGACAGATGAAACATCTCGTTTCATGAATCATGGAGGCGCGCCTGACGCTGGTGCTGCGCTGCTGTCCTTCCGAGCCCGCGCTGCTGGCCGCTGCGCTGCCTGCGAGGGTGCATCCTGTGCTGCTGCTGCTGCTGCTCTATACCAAGGTATAGCTTTGTATCTTCTAGCTAGGAGTCTATCAACTGACAGATCTCTCGAAAACGAAAGTCGTATAGTTCCAAAATACTGAACTGTCCTATGTATGACATTGACAGTGGGGCGCCACCGTCAATACCGGATCGCTGGTTCCGATTTTTGCCATGTTGGAAACCATATAGTTAAACGATGGTAGCGCCCCCCTGTCATTGAGTTTGGTAGGACAGTTCAGCGTGAGTCATCTATAAAACATTCTTTGACAAGATGGCGACACCTAATGGCGGACGACGCAGAGCTCAGGGACTATTTGACGTTGATCCATTAATCTGAGAAGAGGTCCTGGAAACTGTCACGCATGCTATCTTTTCATTGTAAACGTCATAATAAAAGTTGAATATTAGACTTCATAATATTATTAATAGTACGTAGAACTGACAGCCGGTGGGCAGTAAAAGGTTCTGGACACTTCTGGAGTGGAGGGCACGTACCGGAAAACACCGAGTCATAAAAGTAGCAGCAAGGCGCTGGATACACATAGCCGCTACAAATCGGGAGATATGTGAGTCATTGGGGGAGGCTTATGTTCAGCAGTGGACGTCCTGTATGTAAGGGAAAGTCTCGAAGAAAGAAATTTGGTTTGATTAAACCACACCTTTTATTTTCACAAAATCATACAATGTCACACAGTGTTTCATAGTATTTCAGTTATAACCGTATTAATCGACCAGTGATCGAATGCCCGAGCAGCCAGAGACCGTTGAGTCTAAACAGTGTTATTGGGAGAGGAGAAAGTGATAACAGTAGTGAAATGACGATAGCGGAAACGTTATCGTTATTATAAATATTCCATAACACTATTTTGTTATAGTTGCCAGTAAAGTAAATTAATAATGGTATTTGTAATACTAATGGTATTTGACAACGTTATTTTGTAACAACGGTATTTTTGTAACATGTGGCTGATGATGGTGATGATTAAACTTGACTGTCGCCAGGTGCCAGCGATCCAGCAGCTGCTCTGGTCGAGCGAGGCCCGCCGGCCGGCGTGGTGCGGCGTGGGCTCCACACTGGGCGACGCGCCGGGCGTGCGCGCGGCGGCGGCGGCGTGCACCAGCGCGACGGACCGCGTGGCGCACACGCTGCTCACCGCGCTGGCGCACCAGCCGCACCACGGGAAGGAGCACGCACACAAGTGAGCTCCACTGTCGGACCTATTTATTTCGTCGTCGTCGTCGTTTCAGCCGAAAGACGTCCACTGCTTGACAAAGGCCTCCCCCAAGGATTTCCACAAAGACCGGTCCTGCGCCGCTTGCATCCAGGTACTTCCCGCGACCTTCACCAGATCGTCGGTCCACCTACTGGGAGGCCTGCCCACGCTACGTCTTCCAGCTCAAGAACTTTCCTGCCCCAGCGGCCATCAGCTCTTCGAGCTATGTGCCCCGCCCACTGCCACTTCATTTTAGCGATTCTGCGGGCTATGTCAGTCACTCTGGTTCTCCTACGGATCTCCTCATTTCTGATTCGATCACGCAGGGAAACTCCGAGCATAGCACGCTCCATCGCTCTTTGGGTGACCTTGAGCCTTCTTATGAGGCCCATAGTAAGCGACCACGTCTATTTATTTATTTATTTGTAATAGGTATACAAACAGTTTACAATTAATAGAATTATGCCCGTTTTCACCATCAATCCCCAATTTTTAAGTGACCCCTATGGTAACACATAATATGAATTTTGTTTTCATAGGGGTCACTTAAAAATTAGGGATTGATAGTGAAAACGGGCATTAAACTCCCGGAGTGATTCAGCGCACAACACCTTTACTAACACTAAAGCCTGGTCCGTCAGCACGTAGAATCCCGTCCAATGACCCCAAGCTACCCATCCCTATCGCTCGCGCGTAATTATGTTGGTGTCGCGACTGTGCGACGCGCGCCCGCAGTGAGTGTGCGAGCGCGACGGACCGCGTGGCGCACACGCTGCTCACCGCGCTGGCGCACCAGCCGCACCACGGGAAGGAGCACGCGCACAAGTCAGTCGAAACTTATGTAAAGCCTGGTCCGTGAGCGCGTAGAATCACAGAATAAGTAATAGTACAGGTACAGAAGGATTACTCCGCAAGACGATTTAATAAATGCGAGTCTTGCTGCGACGCGATACAGTGGAATTCAGCTCGCATAGCACTACGTACCTACAATTTTATTCACCTACAAGTTTTGTCTCTTTCTATCGCGTGCCTCTGAACCCTTCTTACGCTGTTAGGGTTGCTGTCTAGTAAAAAAATAGTTAATCTACTTATATATCATGAGGTACGTATGTATGCAAGTACGCATCCATTATGGAAAACCTTGGGAGAGACCTTTGTCCAGCAGTAGACGTCATTTGGCTGAAACGAACGAACGCATTCTGAGCAGTAGTCATGGTAGGTTAGGTTCCTATACTATCCTAAGAATTATTGATTACCTACATGGCCAACACACCTTTCAGCATCTTTGAGAAGCGAAGATAAATCCGGTAGATTTCTTTTCGAATTTAAACACCCGAACGCCGCACAATATTTCTTTCTCTTTATGTCAATTTTTAAATATGTAATACTTCGATCATAGAATTAGGTACTACAACGCACGCCAGCGTCCTGACGGGCGCGCGCGTGACACTCGACTGATATAATACCCGCCGGCGGGGCGCTTCGCTGTAGGTAATTATCGGATGTACCGCGCGGAGTGAGCCAGGCCTGGTAGAATCCCGTCCAATGACCCCAAGCTACCCATCCCTATCGCTCGCGCGTAATTGTGTTGCTGTCGCGCGCGGCGGCGGCGGCGTGCACCAGCGCGACGGACCGCGTGGCGCACACGCTGCTCACCGCGCTGGCGCACCAGCCGCACCACGGGAAGGAGCACGCGCACAAGTGAGCTCCACTGTCGGACCTATTTATTTCGTCGTTGTCGTCGTTTCAGCCGAAAGACGTCCACTGCTTGACAAAGGCCTCCCCCAAGGATTTCCACAAAGACCGGTCCTGCGCCGCTTGCATCCAGGTACTTCCCGCGACCTTCACCAGATCGTCGGTCCACCTAGTGGGAGGCCTGCCCACGCTACGTCTTCCAGCTCAAGAACTTTCCTGCCCCAGCGGCCATCAGCTCTTCGAGCTATGTGCCCCGCCCACTGCCACTTCATTTTAGCGATTCTGCGGGCTATGTCAGTCACTCTGGTTCTCCTACGGATCTCCTCATTTCTGATTCGATCACACAGGGAAACTCCGAGCATAGCACGCTCCATCGCTCTTTGGGTGACCTTGAGCCTTCTTATGAGGCCCATAGTAAGCGACCACGTCTATTTATTTATTTATTTGTAATAGGTATACAAACAGTTTACAATTGATAGAATTATGCTCGTTTTCACCATCAATCCCTAATTTTTAAGTGACCCCAATATAAACAAAAATCCTGTTAAGTGTTACCATAGGGGTCACTTAAAAATTAGGCATTGATAGTGAAAACGGGCATTAAACTCCCGGAGTGATTCAGCGCACAACACCTTTACTAACACTAAAGCCTGGTCCGTGAGCACGTAGAATCCCGTCCAATGACCCCAAGCTACCCATCCCTATCGCTCGCGCGTAATTACTGTTGCTGACGCGCCCGGCGGCGTGCACCACGGGAAGGAGCACGCGCACAAGTCAGTCGAAACTTATGTAAAGCCTGGTCCGTGAGCACGTAGAATAACAGAATAAGTAATAGTACAGGTACAGAAGGATTACTCCACAAGACGATTTAAATAAATGCGAGTCTTGCTGCGACGCGATACAGTGGAATTCAGCTCGCATAGCACTACGTACCTACAATTTTATTCGCCTACAAGTTTTGTCTCTTTCTATCGCTTGCCTCTGAACCCTTCTTACGCTGTTAGGGTTGCTGTCTAGTGAAAAAATAATTAATCTACTTATATGTCATGAGGTACGTATGTATGCAAGTACGCATCCATTATGGAAAACCTTGGGAGAGGCCTTTGTCCAGCAGTAGACGTCATTTGGCTGAAACGAACGAACGCATTCTGAGCAGTAGTCATGGTAGGTTAGGTTCCTATACTATCCTAAGAATTATTGATTACCTACATGGCCAACACACCTTTCAGCATCTTTGGGAAGCGAAGATAAATCCGGTAGATTTCTTTTCGAATTTAAACACCCGAACGCCGCACAATATTTCTTTCTCTTTATGTCAATTTTTAAATAATACTTCGATCATAGAATTAGGTACATACTACAACGCACGTCAGCGTCCTGACGGGCGCGCGCGTGACACTCGACTGATATAATACCCGCCGGCGGGGCGCTTCGCTGTAGGTAATTATCGGATGTACCGCGCGGAGTGAGCCAGGCCTGGTAGAATCCCGTCCAATGACCCCAAGCTACCCATCCCTATCGCTCGCGCGTAATTGTGTTGCTGTCGCGCGCGGCGGCGGCGGCGTGCACCAGCGCGACGGACCGCGTGGCGCACACGCTGCTCACCGCGCTGGCGCACCAGCCGCACCACGGGAAGGAGCACGCGCACAAGTCAGCACCACTGTCGGACCTATTTATTTATTTAAAGGCACGGGGTCTCTATCAGAAGGAACTCTAGGGGTGGAATCTCCATTGGCGTGGGTTAGCGGGCAAGGAGATAATATGTTGGACGGTTGACAATCACTTTCCCTACAATTTAACGTTCCACCAAACTCAATACGCTTTCAAAGATAACCTCGTAGCCGCTTGCTCACACTTGACATGACAAAACTGATTGACAGTTACCTTTTTCTGCGCATCAGTCGGGTGTTACGTTTAGGAATCACAAACCTTCCGCTCTACAGATTTATACAGATAACATAATAAAATTGGTACTGTTAATCATCAATAATAATTTGCAGCATCTGTGTCCGGCGCCGACATATTTATTTGTAATAGGTATACAAACAGTTTACAATTGATAGAATTATGCCCGTTTTCACCATCAATCCCCGATTTTTAAGTGACCCCTATGGTAACACATTATGAATTTTGTTTTCATAGGGGTCACTTAAAAATTAGGGATTGATAGTGAAAAAGTTTTCTTTAAGTAAAATTTTCTATCTACAGTATTAAGAATACTTTCCCTCCAGGTGGCATTACAAAATTCCACCCTGTATAGTAGGATTTTACAGAAATTGTAGCTCGGTCCGCCCGCTACAGCGCGAGCGAAAATTCCTCGCGTGAGTTCTAACTTAAATGTCCGTGATTTTGATAGATTATCCCGCATGGAGGCGTCCGTTCGCGCGGTGTGGGCCCGCATATGGGGCGCCGGCGCGCGCGCGCTGCCGCTGGCCGCCGCCCTGCTGCGCGGAGCGCCCGCCCGCCACCACCACCATCTGCTGGCCGCGCTCGAGGTGCTGCCCGACCACGACCTGTTCGAGAGGCGAGTACACAGTGCGCACTAGAAGTGGCCTCGGGCCGAGCGACAAAAGGTGGCTCTGTCAGCGGCGACGAAATCGTGGTTGAGGCAGCGCGTCTCCATTTTAGCAGCCGTGTGTCGAGCAACAAGCTGCCTAAGTGGAGATTTGGCTTACGACACCTGGAAAGAAAGAAGATCATGTGGTGAAGAAAGCGTACTTGGGAAACCAAGTAACCGTCACTCGTTCCAGGTAGCGCTGAGGAGATGAAGTTGCGACTTCACGTCGATAACGGGCGAGAAGTGGCGCAAAACAAAAACTAAAATTGTACTTTACTCAAATAAAGTCTTGTATGTTTCCACAGTGAGGAGATCCACGGCATCCTGGACTGCTTCCTGAACATGACGAAGCAGCAGAGCGGCCGAGACTCTGCGCTAGCGCACCGCGTGTGCGCGCTCGTCCGCCGCTACACCGCGCGCCGCCCGCACCGCGCCGCCGCGCTGCTGGCCGCGCACCGCGAGACCGTCGCGTGAGTGGCTCCCTCTAGACACAGGACGGCTCCCTGAACACGAAGCAGCAGAGCGGCCGAGACTCTGCGCTAGCGCACCGCGTGTGCGCGCTCGTCCGCCGCTACACCGCGCGCCGCCCGCACCGCGCCGCCGCGCTGCTGGCCACGCACCGCGAGACCGTCGCGTGAGTGGCTCCCTCTAGACACAGGACGGCTCCCTGAACACGAAGCAGCAGAGCGGCCGAGACTCTGCGCTAGCGCACCGCGTGTGCGCGCTCGTCCGCCGCTACACAGCCATCAGCTCTACGACCCGGGTGCTTTTCGCAACAACCCACCTGTCAGTCGTCAGTTTACCTCCCACTCCCACAATACTGTTGAACTATGTCTATTTAATGTGCGTATGTGTTTACAGGAGCACGCCAGCATTGAGCGCGCTGAGCGGCGGCGACGTGTCGGCGCCCGCGTCGGCCGCGCCGCCGCCGCACGCGCTGCTCCAACTGCAACGCCGCAGCGAGCCGCCCGCGCAACTACATTGGTCGCTGCAGGTGAGTCGCTCCGGCTCCCTCGTGACTGGGCACGCCGGCCCTGACGCGCTGAGCGGCGGTCTCGTTGCTCCATATACGAAAGATCATAGCTGCAACTAAAGCCTGGTCCGTGAGCACGTAGAATTTTGTCCAATGAGTATGACTTATCGCTCGCGCGAAATTATATTGCTGTCGCGACTGTGCGACGGGTGCCCACAGTGAGTGTGCGAGCGCGACAGCAATATAATTACGCGCGAGCGATAAGGATGGGTAGCTTGGGGTCATTGGACAAAATTCTACATGCTCATGGACCAGGCTTTAGCTGCTGCAGGTAAGTCTTCTCGAAACCAGCGATTTGGAAAGTCACCAGAGATCTGTGGCTGGTGAATTGTCAAGCGGTATTTATATTCGATTACGTATAAGTAGTTTCGTGTAAGTGCCCCATCAATCCCTAATTTTTAAGTGACCCTTATGGTAACACTTATCAGAAATATTGTTTTCACTTAAAAATTAGGGATCAATGGTGAAAACGGGCTTAGGACTTAATTTTCAAGTTCTAAATTAATGTTTTGATGCTTTCAATTTTTTGTCAAAATGTCTTGGAGTGACACATCTGTCCTGNAATGGTTCAGCCGTATGGGTTGGTGGCTTTGGTGGGTGCACTAACCTCGTGGCCCTGCGCTCCAGCAGCGCGTCGATGCGCGCGAGGTGCGCCCGCAGCGCCGCCGACTTCTGCTCGTCCTTGCGCACTAGCACCAGCTTCAGCTTGGAGTACAGGTTCTCGATCAGCGACGCCACTTCCTTGTCCTGGGGAAGAAAGATTAAAGATTAAGACTATGATATCCAGCCATCCAGGTGAAGCGACGATCCCGTGAAGGTCGCGGGAAGAACCTGGATGTGGACAGCGCAAGACCGGTCGTTGTGGAAATCCTTGGGCGAAACCTTTGTCCAGCAGTGGACGTCATTTGGCTGAAACATTATCTAGCCAATCATATTTTAGAACAACGAGGAAGCCCTTGGCGTGCATCTTATCTGCATAATACAGAGTTAAGAACCGATTAACCAATTTGCTATGTCACTTCTGTAAAATACGTGATGAAAGGATAAAAAAAATCTTCGGTTAAAAGTACTGTTGTGTCTTCTTTCGAGGACATGACATTACACCAACAGTCTGACAAGAACGTAATCATATACGTGAGAGAAAACTTATGATCGATGTGTTACGGGACAAACTTGACCTTCACTGGTTGGGTTTTTATTGGCGGTCAAGCTGTAGATCCTGGCTACACAGGAGTTGCAGCGGTGGTAACGAGAGGTGGGAACTTAACTTCTAAGCATGGACTTCGTCTACTACAAATCTTACCTGTACGAAAAGATTGTGTCCTCCAGGAACCGACTTCATGATGTGCCGCTCGATCTTCTCATTCTCGAGTATCGCGAGCCCGTTGTCGATCAGGATCGGCGGATGCGTGGCCTCGAAGTTGGTGCGGAAGTCTGGAGGCGGCTTCTGCATGTCTACTGTCGTCACCTGCAACGAGATGGAAAATGGTTGAGAATTGAGAGCTTTGGTCATCATTTCAGCCATAGGACAACCACTGAGGAACATCACCTATGATTTCAGATCCCAGTAGCGGCCTGGGAGCTTCGTAATAATGTACAAAATTTTATTGTCTTGTTGCACACTACATCTGAAGGAAGCAATGATTCCCGAATAGTCCGAAAGAATTTTGATCTTTGCCTTTTTCCGACTAACGGGCTTGATACGAATAATGTTACTTATAGCATACTTTTTGCATATTCTGGTTTAAAGAAGAATGGTCCAATATATAACAATCATGCACCAATTGGGTAATTAAAGCCAAGAAAGAACGTGAATAATGCACGATAAAAACTAGTGCATAGATATGTATCTAGTATCGAGTTATTTAGTATACAATTTGATTTTACGCAAAACATTACGCGATGTAGATTGCAGTTAGATACAATGAAAGGCCAACAAACTGGTTTATTGGAGAGTTTATTTTTAATTAGACCACAATTGCCAACATAAATACCGGTGCACATTTTCGTAGCAATTTCAAGAAAGAATTTGTTAGTTTTGCAAAAAGTTACAAGAAGATTTCGCTAATTCGAGACACGCATATCATCAGTAGGCTAAAGAAATCCTATCTTTAACATTTTGGGTGTATAGTAGTGTTCTTGTTTACTTTAATATAGTGTCCGACCGAATGTTCGGTTTCGGTTTCGTTTTCGGTTGAGTTTCGGTAAAAACACGAGTTTCGGTTTAGTTTCGTTTTCGGCGGCAAACTTGCCGAAACTACGACCGAAACCGAATGTGCATTCGGGAGTTTCCGCGCTGTTATCGGTCATGTTCGGCACGTTGAATGAGTGGATGAATCCGATAAGAGCCCATGTGATTCGCTCGCTTGTTTGTTTGCTGTTAGTTTTGTTTTGTTGTGGTGGCGAGTTTTCGAGTGATTTATTTTGAATTTGGTAAGTTTTATCTCGTTTTATCACAGAATAATAATAAGTACTAGGTACGTACAGAAGTTTTACTTCGCGAAGGTATTTAAAAAAATGTATGCTCAATGTCATTAACATTATGGTGTAATTTAGCCTGTCTCAAGAGTCAAGCACCATTTTGTTGACAAACGTCAGTGATCGGCACTGCGCCGAAGCTATAGGGCTGACTTCGGTAAAATGATGTGACGTGAGGTGCCAAACTGCGGAAAATAACCGAGGAAATACATGATTTAGCATGAATTATCATGAATAATATTAACTACTTATTTACCTCTCAGTGTCTTGAGGCAGTTAAATACTGCACAGTATTTAGTACACCATTTTCTTTATTTTCTTCCATCATACACAAGAATACGCGTGCGTGAGTCAATGTTCGCTCGTATGATGTGAGGCCTTGTCAAATTGTATCCTGTAGGTGGGCCATCGTGCGTGTTTTGTTTTCGATGTAAACTCGCGGAGATGAACAGGCCTGGTTTTATGTCGTCATACCATAAAAAATGGTAGTCAATATGACTGATAAAAGTATAATCAAGTTATACCTATAAACCTATAAAAATTTTTTTGGTTCGCAAATGCTATTCGTAAACAAACATTAGTTAAGTAGTTAATAATGACTATAGTGCATTTCATGGTGATAATATTATGCATTCAGAGTTTCAAAGTTCATTTTAGTATTTATCACCAAGGTATCCAAGTGGCAAGTACATTAGATACTAACTTACGTACTACCAATTTTGTTTTGAGAATTTATTAAGGTAAAAGACCCGACCATGGGACGGGTTATGTAGATGTCCTGAATATTACGAGTAATTAAAAGAAAATCTAGACTATAAATCCTTCTTTTTCTTTTTTAATACATAATTTGATACATAATTATATAGTAAAAAGGCCCTTTATAAGTTCAATTTCAATGCAATTTAAAGAGAAAATAATAAAGACTGACTGATTATAACGTTTTCTTTATTTTTCCCTCAAAATATGAGCCTTGTAAGGAAGTTTCGGTTTCGGTTTCGGTTTCGGCCGAAATAGACACCGTTGCCGAAATTCGTTTTCGGTTTCGGTTTCGGTCGTAAAACTAGTTTCGGTCGGACACTACTTTAATACCCTCAGGGTCTTGGCAACCAACTACTCAGTAGTCCTTTATTAGTTAGTCACTCGTTCTACAGTCGCCATTACTTGTCCCNATATGAAAGATCTATCTGCCTAAACTCTGTGTTATTTGCTCATAGGAGATCGAAGCGTGGGGCAACCGCAGGGGCGGTGCTTGGGGCGGGCCGGCGCACGCGGCCGCCATCTTGCGCGCCGCCGCGCCGCTGTGCGCGTCCTCGCACGGGCCACTACGAGCCGCCGCGCTCTCACTGCTGCCTAAACTGCTGCCTGCCGTCGCTGATACGCGCCCGGGTAAGTCCAGTGTGCTGTATGCTTAGTGCGAGTATGAAACGTAGTCGTATCGTAAGCGTGGGATAACCACCGACACGCGCCCNTATTTTCGAAATTCGGTATCCCGGTTTGCGACCCCTACTTGTCCCAGACTTTTCCCATCTTCCTTTGTAATTTGGTCATGCATGGGGACAACCATAACTGGTCTAAATCTAGTCGCTTTATTGACTATTTCATTTGGTATTTTGAGAAGTGATTTATTATTACTTATATCTCCCTAGTTCAAACGTGTCCCTGTTATTACCAAAGACAAAACAACTCGTGCATAAAGTCTGGGGCAGAATAAGCTACATTATTTTCAACGGTGTCTAGGGCAGTAATAGCCTATTATTATGGCCTACGACTGACTCATTTCAGCAACCATCAGTCCGCTGGGCCGTTATCCGGCCCCTGACATTCGCCTCGTCGAGATCACGTCGGATTTCGATCGTGACAACTCACAGCCTTTCTCTTGTTTGAATTTAACTAGTTTTAGGACCACAGAAAAAATTGGGTCTCCATTAAATAATCAAGAGAGGTTGCATCTTCTGCACACAAAATGTCTATTCACGAGCACGACCCTGGTTACTTGACTCAAAATGAAGGACATGCTAGGGTAAGTTTAAACACACTGTTTAGTTTTTCTAAAAAAGAGATCTGGCGCCAAAAACATCACCACCAATAACATGAATTTGTATGATGGTGAATTGGTGAGTAAGCTGTAACATCCTTGTACAATGTTGGTTATGGTTTAAGGGGAACCTTTATCGCAAGGAAGGAAGCGGTTACACCATCAGTGTAGAGATTAGATACCGCTATATCGACCGCGAATCCATGGGAAAATTACATTCTGAAATTACGACATTTTTTTTTACAAGAAGTTTTATATCGATGCTAATTTCATTTTAAAAGAATTATCCAGCAACAGAACTAACAAAATTATTCAAATATGAAATAGTGTACTAGTAAGAAATCTAACCTTAAAATTCAAAATTAGCTACTGATTACACTGGGTGGTCTACAAGTACAACTTAAAAACTTATCTTTTGCATTTGCGTAAGTAGCGTACAGTGAAATCATTTAGATAAAGCTAATCTCAGGTAAACGGTACGAAGCCATGAAGTTAGATTAAAGATAGTCTTAAATGTTTGCTTATTAATTCAATTTGTTAAAACCTGCAGCATAAATGTAACAATTTTTAAATTTTTGCCAGTTGCTAAGGCTCAGTTTATGAATCGAGATTTCCAGCTTGAACTTGCTATTCTTCTACTCAAGGACGATGAACAGTAACACGCTCAAGCAAATCACCTCAACTCAGAAACCGAGCCTTATTATGAAGTGATGATGATGATGCTATACAGGAAAAAGATACAATTACGTCTGACTTAATAAAAACATCAATAGCTGACCTTTAAACTGATGGTCTTGAGTTCCGCTAACAGGTACAGGTCCATGAAGTACTCTTGGCAAAACAAACACGCGCCTTTCCGTCGCCCGTCAATCGTCGATGCCTGAAAACAGAACACACATTTATATGAGCATATTATTGTTGTTAAAAAGGAAATATAAAGGAAAGGTAGTGGTCCACGGTGGCCAAGCACTTAGAGCTTGCCCAAACAAATGTTTCGACAACCCAGTCCCTGGCGCCGACTACAAATAATGGCAAAGAAGATGTTGTTCAGAAGACAATTCCTGAATCCTGATATAACAGAGAACGAGAGTCAAAAGGCATTCAAGAACAATATTAAAGCCATAATTGATGATCACAATGAAACTCATGTTATGTTAGAAATAAAAAATATGCATAAGAGTTTGGGAGTTGGGCAAAGTAAAGAAAAAAAAAACGACACATCATAAAGATGGAATATTATATGGATGCATTGACAGCTGAAAAACACTGCAGACCCACGATACCCCTGGCGATACCCCTGGTGGTATCGTGGGTCTCGTTAAAGAACTACACTTCAGACCCACGATACCCCTGGGAGAAAAGTTGACAAACGAGGACCGGCGCGGGCGCGGGCGGGCGGGGAGGCGGGACGCACAGTGCACACGGCTAGTGCACAGTGTTGTGGAATACCTCTATGAATTCTAAATTGATTTCATTGAACATGCAATAAAATGTATATCGTTAAAAATAAAATAACAGCAATTCATATCTACATACTCGTATAATGATTACGTAGTATCAGGTAAAGTACCAGGGCAACATAACCATAAAGGCACGGTAATAATATCATACAGTATTGTAACTTCATATAAACAGACGAAACGAGAACTTTCTTTCGAAATTCAAATCTCGGTATGCGCTCGGTATGCAAAAGTCGGGGGTGTCGCGAATCTGCCGAATGGACGTCGGTGGCCAAGTGTTAAAAATGACAAAACTAATTGAATTTGACTGACCGTCATTTACGGTCAAATTGGTCAAAAACTAGTCAAATTTACATTTTCAGTCAGTTTGATTTGAAATGAAAATTATATTGTATCAAACCAGCTTTTGCCCACGACTTCGCCCGCCCGAAATTAAAGTAACAGATCATTAAGATTATTAAAGTTTCGAAATTATTTAAGTAGTTTTTACTAAATTAAATCTACTAATCACAAAACGACACACATTTTTAACCTATTCCATTCATAAAGTATTTTGTTTGTCTAACTAAATAAAAAAATACAATCACAAAACTAGATAGAAATTCTAAGTAGGCAGATGTAATTAAACTGGGCACTGTAGGTGGGCAGCCCTACCGCATGTTGTCATGCTGTGACGTACCGCGCGACTGTTGACATTTATTTCAAAAACTAGCTGACCCGGCGAACTTCGTACCGCCTTAGCGTAGAGATTTTCTTAATATTTCTTTCCGTAAGAACCATCCTTGGACTTCCACAAACATTTAAAAAAAAGAATTATCGAAATCGGTTCAGCCGTTCACACGTGATGCCGTGACAACGCGAAACGGGTTTCATTTTTATATATATAGATATGGCTGAGTTGGAATACTGTATAGATAGTATTACCGTGATAAAGGAGCCTATTTTGTGATACATATTTATTTCTCGGGTCAACCAAGAAGAATTTGATAATAGCTCCCATAAGGTTATGGTACCTTTTATTTACCGTAGTAAATTCCTTTATCCCCACTGCTCAACTAGACTGCTCAACTGCGCAACTGTTCAACTGGTTATATTTCCCATACAAACTGCTCTACAGGAGAAGTTTTGTAATGTTAAAAAAAACTTTATTTTCACTTCATAAAATTAAAATATAGCGTAAAATTAATATTGTGTGAATAAATATAAATTATTGATATCTCTTTTTTTTTCCCAAGGGCAAACTACTCATTTAAATCATTGTCACACACAACGTGGTAGATGAAATTATCTTTTTATTACATCAAATAACATAGATTAAGTATCAGAACAAAAATAAATAATTAAAGTCAAAAATTTATTTTATAAGTGCTATTAATTAATTTTATTCGTAGTATTAGGTATGAATTGTTGTTATTTTATTTTTATTTTTAACGATATACATTTTATTGCATGTTCAATGAAATCAATTTAGAATTCATAGAGGTATTCCACAACACTGTGCACTAGCCGTGTGCACTGTGCGTCCCGCCTCCCCGCCCGCCTGCGCCCGCGCCGGTCCTCGTTTGTCAACTTTTCTCCCAGGGGTATCGTGGGTCTGAAGTGTAGTTCTTTAACGAGACCCACGATACCACCAGGGGTATCGCCAGGGGTATCGTGGGTCTGCAGTGCTGAAAAATATGCAAGCCAAAACGAAAAAATGTTAATTAATTTTTGTTTTTGTTCAAATGCAATTAGTTTCAAAGACTCCGTTTTAGAATTCCATTTAGTTTTACGAGATTGAACATTTACTCGGTGTCTGCTCTTTTTAATTCACATTATATGATGTTGGTCCAGTACGTTTAATTATACTTGTTAATTAGCCTCGTCTAAGTTTCCGCACGTTGAGAAACTTGGAATTAGAGTAATGTAATATTTGACCTGCATTACGTAGAGCCACGTGTTACCTTACCGCCTCATAATTATATGATCAAACGAACTTACCAAGTGAAGTTCGATCTCAATTATCCTGTTTTCGCCGAAGAGATTTATTTTACCGTGTAGTACCCCTGTACGACAAGCCAATCCGCACACAATATTCAGCGTAGTAGAAGTNCGGAGGCGAAAGCAGGATAATGATCATAACAGCTTGTTAATTAGAAATGAGGAAATTCCTATATGGTCATGATGATGATGAATGATGCGATCTGAGATCTTCGTAACGTGTGGTTCATGCATGTGTGACTGCTTTTTCGATGCGAGAACAGCCTGTAAAATTGGGATATTGGGACATCTAATCAATATCCAAAACGAATGTGCTTATTGATTCGCTGTATTTACCATACTAGCGGCATGATTGGTTTTAACCTCTGCAGTAATATTACTAAAGTGACAACGAGCCGATCAGTTACTAAGCGAAACCTTTTGAATATTCATTAGGCCATTCTTATAGTCGGGCGTGAATCCGTAGCCAATTGTTAGACTTAGAACAACTCTCGTTTTCAACAAGGACAACTGACACAACTGCTCATTATTATTGTTGTCCTCCTTACGTGCCGTAAGCGTCGCTACAATCGAAAGATTATTTATGAGGTATTCTCTACCACATTTAACTTACACTTTTAATTGTGAGATAGTTAGAAATCATTAGTTGCACGTCGCTGTGTAATTACTTCAGAGTTTGTAAATTGCAATGATGTCGATTAACATTTTTCCAAACATGAAATGGAACGAAATTATTACAACGAAAACAACAAATGTTTGATCTCTCCACGAGACTGATGATTATAGGGTAAGATAATACTGAATAATTTAGTCGGTGTAAAAAGATAAAACCACGTATTTCACTCACATTATGAACAAGTTTTACTGAAAGAAAAGACTTCGGGAAATCTTATAAAAACTTTGAATGTAGAGTCCAATTCTTTGAGAATTTGCAATGCACTGACAAGAAAACACCCTGCAATAGAAGGATACCATGACTTTCACCTACTCCATGGTACACAGAAAGTAGGCAAGCCATAACATGTTGCTAAACATGCTTACATACGCTCTACATTATGCGTAGGCGCATTATGAAAGCTTTGTCAAGTCCGCGCGTGACTCAGCGGGAACAATGTGCTGTTCTAGGTCAAAGGGCTTTCTGTGTTGCAACTCTTGCAACACTGATCGAACTACTGACGCATAATTTCTACGCTTAAAAGTGTTGGAAAACAAAGCCTATGAATTTTACTTCTAGTTGCCTAAAAAAATTTTTTTAGTCCGTAATGTTTAATATCAAAAAATATTGGACACATATATTTTTATTTGTCAATCTAACAAATAATTACATAGTTATGGTGCGTTGAAGTTGCGCAAGACGTCACAACGTGCGGCATTTTTAAGCAAGCGTTGACGTCACGGGCCTCTTCTTATGAACTTTGGGGCGCTTTATCTCTTTAAATTTTCATTAGTTTGAAAAAGTGAAAAATACGTGTAGTGTATTTTTTGATAAGTTAACTGACGGACTAATTAAAACTCTTGCTTTTTGACCCAGGCAACATCCCCATTAGTCAAGTTTACATAATTCGATTAAGACCCAAAAATTAGTATGTTAGTATACTAGTTGACTACTTCTTGACAGTTGGATATTAATTTATTCCAAAATTAGGACATAGAAAACATAACCAATGCAGTTTATACAAATCGTGAAATTCTTAAGATACGATAACAATCTTAATTGGTTACTTATGCTCATTTATAATTTGATTTATGAGTGATTTAAATTCATTATGTCGATGATGTTAACATAACTGTTTTTTATTTACTAATTTTTTCCTGTTTTTACTAAACAGTTCGTCTTATTGCTTGCACATTATTTAGATTGAGCGATAACTGTGTCGGTTCGGTTGTTATTGTCGGTTTGATGGACAAACGGGGCTTTCATATTCCATCACCACAATTTCTTGGCAACTCAGAGAAATGTATTGCAATATAAATTATATGGTTCAGATGTTCTCATATCATTTTCTAATCGGACCATCCTCGTTACGGTCAAGCGACCGCCTCTCGTAATTATATGAAAATGTGTCCATTTAACCGATATTTTCTAAGCTATATTGCTTGAAGAAACTGTTTGGAGTGGTGCGGCGAGTTGTCACAATGCAGCGCTAAATGAAATGGTGAATAATGTTGATGTTGTTTTCATTTGCATGCGTCTGCGCACCGCGGAATGCTGGGTGGATATGATTTTGTGATATTTAGGAATAGGAGAATGTTAACAATTTCTGTTTATAAACAATGGTAGATTGTTTTTCTTCTTTTTTAACACAGACGTCCACGTTTTGGCGGAAAAGATTTTGTCGCAAGATTCGTATCGCAAGCAAGTGACCTCAACTTAATAACAAGTCATCCCTCATCCCAGTCAGTCCCTGTGATGAACTCTTTGAGAGATGATTCAGAAGTACTCGATGTAGCGGTCAATGAAAAACGGACCATGGAGTTAGACACATAGAAAGCAATTTTGAAGATCTCAAGTCACAACCAAGAAGTGAAGTACATGCCAATTGCATAGGACAAGCCACAAGCATAGTGTCACTACAGCCGCCAGTGGCAAGTGGAATAGAAACTGGCGCGCGATGGAGCGCGACGTGCCCACATCCATGGACGGTGAACAACATGACGGCCCGACGCTGAATTGAAAACTATCAATTTGCGAAGAGTACACGTTGGAACTGGACAACTGTGTTAATGGAGTGATGGTCATTTAACCATGAATTCACCAGAAACTGGTTTAAAATTTTGTCTATGGACGTCCAAACGCTTCATTCTAAATCTATGCTTTAATGATCCTGGTTAACCCGGCGTCAATGACGCTGGGTCATATTGACCCGAGGCATTTTCAAACGTTCATAATTTTTTTTTGCGTCCATTTTGTGGTTGGGGCGTTCGTATAGCTGGAGATAGAACCTCCCTTAATCCATTCCGTTAGTTAACGTATTGTGACTCCGCTTGCGTAGCGAGATACACAGGCTTCAAATTAAAACGGGTCATTATGACCCGGCGTCATCGGTGGCGCGGTGATTTTGTGACTTACTTTTATTCGCTTATTTTGTGTTTAGTGCTAGCTTATGTTGTTCTTTTTTAAGTTTTAGTCAAAATGTCTTTGTTAAATGATCCAGCAAGAATGTAGCGTTGCTGGAAGAGTCGGATTCCGAGATTGAAGAATTTCAGGCTGTAATATTTAGAACTTAGAAATGGCAACGAATGTGAAAAATACGCAAGTAATGGGGACTCAGTCTTTGGATAATCTCGAACTTGCATTAGTACGACGCCGGCAAGTGCGTCATGCCACATTTACATGCCCAGACCATTTGATTACATACTGCACCAGTTGCAGCAGTTCCATGGCTCTGAATGATGAAGTAGAAGACTGATCTCATTGTATCTGCATATAAAAAGTTGATTTTATCTCTTTTTCACTATATAACATTGTTGATTCCTATTAATATTAAAAATCTTTACCAAAAACAAAAAATATAGACTCAAATGCGTTTCTATACATTATTTTTTCATGTTTTGTTTAAAAATTCATAAAAAAATATTTATTTCATGTATTCGTTTTATTTTTGTTTAATTAGCTCAATAAAGAACCCTATATACATAGACAGTAATTAAAATCAAGATTACTTGTACAATTTCCTGAAAAATGATCGATGAAATGTGGGTCAATATGACCCGGGGTCATCGTCTTTGCAATTATTTTCACGTCATTGGCGCCGGGTTAAGCCATGGCAGATTATGATGAGTAGATCAATTATCAAATCTCACAAGAAAAGAAGAACGGAATACAGTGCTATTCAATTAGAAACGTGTAGAAAACAAATGTTTTTTGATATTGTATTGAAACTTTCTTTCATCGAATTTTCCTGACAGATTTCTTCAAGAAAGAGGGTACTTTTAGTGCTACAAAGTTATTAAACCTTTTTCCAGTGTGCCCAATACCCACGTGGCGGAAGAAGAATGGCAACGCTTATGACTAATGAAAAATTCATCAGTTTGGTACTACACCAACCGTAGTACCGTACGCATCTAAATTCAAATAAACATTGCATAATAACTTCATACTCTAAAAATAATATAATCGTTATAAATATAATTTGACACACGTTGCCAAGTATTAAGTAACTGCCTACTGTAGTACGAAGAAAATATAGAATACGGTTGCATTTCTTTCTGAGAATCACGCTTGAATGTAAATAAGCATACTAACTGAAAGACAAGACGCCTAGATGAGTGAGTAACGCGTAGTATATGAAATTATTCACAAAGAAGCCAACAAGAAACTGTATAACGAAAGAGTAGTCACGATAGTCGGCGATGCGCGACGCGTCATCGAAGACAGGCTAAAAACAATATAAATCGCAATGCCAAATTACAGCATTCCACTTTAGCACGATAGGATAAGTCTGAGCGGCGTACGTTAAAGGACCAACCAACCGTGACAAACAAACATCAGAGTCAACGACATCACCCGAACATAGGCACTTTCAGTTTCGTGAAATCGAAAGCAGCACATACATCTCCCGCGCAGTGCAAGACGCGCCATTTTAGCTAAGATGGCGGCGAAAAAACTTGATAATCCGTCACGGCCGCGTGCGCCACCGCGTCCAGCCAGCGGCCACCAATTTGTCAATAGCGCAGCGCTGTTAATGCACGTCGTTTACACGTTGCGCTGCTGAAGATGGACACGATTTATAACAACATTAACCGGTTCGCTTGGTGATTGACCGAGTAAACGCTGTGTTGAATATTTAAACGTAATAAAAATGTCGTTTAAGTATGCGAAATGGGAAACATGTTGAGTAATTTTCAATTTACAAGTGACGGTGTAAGCTTGAATCGATGAAGCCTTTTTAGTCAGACATTTTTGTTTTTGTTTAAAATTCTCTATAATTAACCGTAAAGTTGGTTTTTTGCATAAGCTTACGATAGAATGAAGCACAGATGTTGTGCGAAGGTTGTATCCAGTGCGTAGATAGTTGCAACATAAAGTAGGGAGGTGCAGTGACCCGCGACAGTGAAATGCACTAACACTTGACCAGAGCCCGGACCGGCCGCGGAGCCACCGTGAAAGTGTGCCCACCTCTCTAATTACCGGCGTCTCGACTAGCCTTACATGGCTCTTGTATTTCTATGGCATTTGTAATTTGATGAAAAGCGAAAGATGAAAGACGGTGAAACTTGACCAGTATCCTGATTTCCTTTGATCACGTGCAAAAATCTAGTGATGTTCGAAAGTTACTTAGTATTGCAAGTGCACTTCCGCAGCAAGACATCATGACAGCTTTACAGTTGTGCACTAACGAAATGCTTACAACACGTGTCGAAAAATAACGTAGGTATTTGCCAACATTATTACAGACCTTTCTTTGAGGAAGACGTTTCTTTACATTTCGTTAAGTGATTTGTCCAATTAATGTCCGACCGATTAACAATTAAAATTTTCCGCTTAGTGGTCAAATGAAAACAAAATCGTCTATCAAAATGTTTTTTTTTTGTAAATAAGGCTAATACGATAATCAACGTTAATACAGATACAGTACATTAAGTATAACTTGATTTGCAGTTTTTACTGTCAGGTAGAAAAATAGACTTTCAGTTACATAACTCTGATAACGTTTTGTAGACTTTTCGTAGTTCTTTTATTTGCAAAGGGTGGGTTCAGTAAGACGTCTAAGTATAACAATTGTATCGAGGTCAGAAAAAAGTTTACAGCTCCGGATGTTGAGGGTGCGGCGGTTTGCACAATCCGGCGCCATCCGGTATCACAGCCTCGCCGCACAATGCATATGCACTGATTCTATTCAAAATCGACTATAACTTAACCGTGTCGTACATACATTGACGACATATTCATGTATTTTACGGCTGTCAATCAACAATACACGGTCAATGACGTTTTATGCGTTCGGCATGCATAATAACAACAATTATAACAAAAATAGCCCAATCGCCCAAAATACCAAACAATTTCCAGAAAAATAAAACAGCTAAATAAACTTCGACAAGTATAATGTCACCCTGCAGACTTGCAGGTGTTTGCGCTAATTAACGTTTTTTTTACCATTATCGCAATTAGAAGTCCAAATTAAAATAGGCGTAACATTTAGAACGTTCTCCGTTACAAAGAAGACGCTTTTTCAGACCGTTACACGAGGAATCTCATTAAGACAGATTCACGTCGAATAAGGAATGAATGGGCAGTTTAAATTCTGATCGTGAGTGGCAGGGCATGGCGCTTCTTGCCTAACGGTGGTATGCAATGAAGAAGAGATTCAGAATATTAGGGGGACTGTCCAGCCAGGAATAAGGATTTTAACACAATACAAAGTAAAGCGAATTTAACTTTTGTTATTGATAAGCGTAACTAAGATCTTCGGATATTCTTCGAACAAGTTTTACGTTGCTTCAAGAAAAGTGGAGCTTTTTAGAGTCTACACGTATAAAATAGTTTGTGGGATATTACTGAAAGCAGATAAAATATTTTGGATACTTCCTATAAAATTGTTCGGTTTGTATTTACAATCATTTTATTAATCATTTTACTTGAAGCGACTTCTATTTTGTCAGTAGCTATTTATACTGCTATATCATCTTCCTAGCTCCGTCAGTGTACGATTTCTTTACGGTCCGAATGCCTAAGTGTGCTCCAAGAATTGGAATTTTTACTGTATGTATTCCGAAGCCTGCAGGAATCCACAATAGCTTCATAAATAGCTTAAGCTGGTATTTCTTTTTCTAGGACATCGAGATTCAGCACCATAAACGATGTAAGACAGGGATGAAGATGTTCTGCTAGATTACTTTCACGTATACTGGTAATACAATCCCATGCGTGTGATCGAACTTGTAAATCTTGTAAACAAGAAATCGTTTATGGTTAATGAGATGATATAAATGGCTTTTTGTGGCGAAATTTAATACACGTGAGAGATTTAGATAACGACTTTATTATAGAGTACAATTAACCTGAGAAAGAAAAATGGGATTCAGTTAGATCCAATTAGACATTGATAGAAAAGTAAATGTATTTCTTTTATCTTTTAAAAATATATAGTGTAATTGTCAAATCAACCTAAACGAATACGTATTTAGAAAACCTAATTATTATAATAAATCACGGTAAGATTTATAATGATAAAATTACATTAATCCTCGCTAACGATAAAGTTCCTAATGAATCACTTACGATAAAACAAAATAAATACGTGCGTACAATTTTAACGTAATACCTATAGTAAAAAACTAGATTGAAAGGAGGTAAAATCTGGCATTCAAAATACAGGGTCTTGTACATACTCTTATCAGTTCATGAATTCATTATGACTCAAGTGGATAATGTTTATTTTCCTACAGGCCTTTAAAATATTTCCTCAACGAATCCTTCCCCCTTTAGTCAAGTGTTCAATATTTTAAGATGATCTCATCTCGCTGCTTTATAATAAAGTAAATATGGTCGTACGTCAGCGATGACAATGACATCATGGCCTCAAGCAATCGTCCTCGTAGCATGATGGTTTTAAGTTAAAACTTAATTTACGATTACTCGTATTTTCCTCATATTATTTTATTGGTGCCATCATGCTATAATAAGCCATCCATTGTCATGTTTGTTTGTTGAAGAAGAGAGTTCTTACTTTAGTTTTTTATACCATCAAATAAATGTAGCGAGCTTCCTACAGTTAGGGAATACATTGGCAAATATTGCAAGTTTTGCTTGAAAAGTTGAAACGTTATTTTACGACGTCGACGATAAGTTGCTTTTCGTCAGGTGCATCATCCTTTCGCCTTATTTATATCTTCTAAATCTGTACCAACTAATTGAAGGAAGTATGTAGTTAGAAAGGTGTATGTTTTTGGATGAAGTAATGATTTGTCTATTAATTAAGTCCTTTTCTGCCTAACGGAAATCAAAATGACCATTTATTACATCATTTTAAACAGACTATTTTGCTAAAAAATATACTGTCACTTGCTCTAGATTTTTGTTTATGAAATGTCACCGGATCGTACCAGATTTAGGAATAGAAAGGATCGCGACCTCACGTAATCGACCGAGACTGGCGTGCGCGCGCGCCGCGTTTGGGGAAAGGAAGGTAAAGTGCAGACGGCTTGCACAAATGTTTGAAATGAGGCCGTTCCTGCAGACTATGACATTATATCCGTATTTGGATAAGTATCGTAGTGCAAGAATGTCGATGCTTACGGATTTTTGGACTGATCTGGTGCGTCGCGAATCAGAAAGCTAATTTCGTGGTTTCTATTTCACCTATGCAGCTACTGGATTTTTTTTACCATCAAGACCAAACGTTAGTAATTTCTACAAATAATGACCGTCATTGTCATTGTTGAGTGAAAAGTCCCGAATGAAAAGAGAGCAGTTTCAAATATTTTTGTAAGTTAAATTGCTATATTTTAACTTTTTAGAACAAAGAAACGACCCAAAAAACAGTAACATAACACCTGAGTGGCTGTCACGATAAAATTAAATAGAGATATCACATACAATTACATAATTATTCAACTTTATTCTGTAATCGCGAGGCCAAACAGAAAATACTCCATTGCTTTTTGTGGACTTAATATTAAAATATTTTCTTTTGGCGAAAAACTTATGAGTGCTGCAACTGGACTGAATAGCTGTAACAAATTCTGCCTTAATGGAGACTAGGTAAATAATAGTTGTGATAGTTGTAGCCATTTATCAACAGATATTATGGTTGTATTTTTAATGCAGGTGCATTTTGATATAAGGCCTAAGGTGGCGGTAATGATCGGATATACACTAGTAAATATAAATAGGTTTGTTAAGGGCCGAGAAGGTTCTAAAGCTCGAGCCATAGAAGGAAAATTGCATAATTGATGCTAGTTAATACACAGGTTAATATCAAATGCTGGTGGGTTTGAGGAGCCTTTTATAGTAGTTTCTAACCAGCCTGAGGGCAGTGTGTCGCGTGCTGCCAGCATACTAATCGTTCGGCGCTTTGACATGCTTTTTGTCTCTTTCTACCTCTACTTACTGACACCACTCCCCTACGCTACATCCTTTTTAATAACCCTTATCTTTGATATAATTCACGCAGGTGCATAAAATACATGATCATTACATGTTCCAGTTTTTCTTGCATTAGTTTTTTATTAAATTACCCTAATGAAATTAATAATAAATTACGAAAATTGAGTTACAAGAAAATTCAAATTGTGCCCGACTTCGCCAGAAGGAGGGTTATGTTTTTAACAGTTAATAACGGTGGTAAAAAAATATATCTAATTACAAGAGAGAAACTGCATAAAATTATTAAATCGACAGGAAATTTACAATGTGTAAAAACCTATTTAATTTAGTGTTTTTCTATTTGCTTTTTTATCTGAAGTAAAGAAAGATACTTATTGTTTGTGCAATGCAATTTATTATTTTATTATGCAACGTAAATGTACACAGCAAGCGTTGTTTTTATACGATAACAATGTATAATCAACAGAATAAACACATTTTATCCGACACACATCTGCGTTGATCTGCCAATCATTTCGGATCACGCCTGTCTATTACATTCTCCAACCCAACAATCAGAACGAAGTGAACGAACAACAAAAGTATGGACTTGTCATCACTAACAATACCTTTTGTCCACTAAATTACCATTTACGTTAAAACAAAAGAAAACTTTCTAGTGTTAATTTCTAAGTGTTCCAAGAATAAAACCGTAATCGGATCTGTGGTTCGCGCCACGACGCTGTTAATTACAATAATTACCATTGTAATTATGTGCAGTTATGCAGTGGTGACATTCCGAGCACATGTCCCCGCGACTCGTACTTTGAGATCTCTATTAACTAGTTTCTAGATCCCTCTGCTATTAGGCGATCGATTAAAAATCTAAATGTCAGATGACCATACATAGAAATTGCTGTTAGCGCAAGATTGTGCAATCGTTTAAAGACTACACGATTGCACAAAGACTGACGAAATACATTAATTGGACATCAACGAGTTAGCTATAAAATTAGTAACCATCAAGCCTTTATAAATACTAAGTTAGGGATCGTAGAACAAGAAGTAGTTCAAAATTAAATTAAGGGCCAAACACATTTAGTGTTAGTTAGACACTTTATGTACGATGATAAAGTCTACATGAGAAATATTATAAAAACAGAAGAAGCAAAAAGATCAAACAGGCTAAAAATGTGTGCAATAAAGAGTTGAATTTGAATTTAAGTGCCAGTTTTCTGGATGAAGAGGAGTTACATGAAAACAGTTACGTTACTCCTGGAAGTCCTGGATAAGACACTAATCTAAACGGTGCCATAAGAAGGTTTCCTAAACACAAAGTAAATGAGGAAGACGGACTTCTAGCAGTTATCAGTAAATCACAGATTCGCAGTACAATGAATGACCATCATTATCTAAAGGCCGATTTGACTCATTGTCTTACCAATTAGTAGTTTGTTGTCGGCTTCCATGATGGAGTATGGAGATTAGGTTTGTAGGATGTGAACTTGAATTTTACCTGCAACAAAACAAGAAATTATTAGTAATGAACGAAATTCTTGCACAAATGCGACGAACGAAACGAAAGACTTCGAGTCAGTCGATGAATCTTCCATTACAATTTATTTCTTTTCCAAGCCAACGCGTCGCTTCCAATTGGTAAAAGGCAAAAAAACAAGAAAAAGAAAACTACAAATTCATTTCATAGAGTTACAAAATTCTCAATAGGTATAAAATTTCGTCTGAGCAGTTAATCGAGCGGCGTGTCTAATGGTCGACTTTCGCCGACTGGATGAGATGAAGCGATGGACCGTGGTGGTCCCAATCACCGTCACTTTCCCCCATTGTGGTCTTTGGAACCAATCACGTTGACAAAGATCATTACGGAGATATCAATATCATCGTGAATTGGTGAATATTTGGCGCGATCCGATGACGAGACATTGTTGGTTGTTCAGTTCATTATAAGTTTAGAATTTGTTGTGGAGATTGGAGACGATATAGCTCATGCTTGCATATTTTCAAACCTTAAGAATCTGATGCTGGATTACAGAAGGGTGCGCCAAAGTTCACCTAAATTTTCAACTCCGAAAATTGGAAGTCCGAAAATGTTCTTCCTAAAATTTTTCATCCTAACAATCACAATTCCTAACTACTCTGTCTCTAATGTTCATAATTCCGAATCATTCAACTTTATAATGTCATTAGCAATAAACATCTATTACACTTCTATTTGTTCTCCTAGATTTTCTAAACATAACCATATTTTACACTATTATTCAAAGTCATATCTTTTTTGTTTAGATTTCTTTCTTTAACGATATAATTATTAAAGTTCAAGTTTTTTGGCATTAGCACGTATACTTGAGTCCCGCTCCATTCATTCAGTCAAGTTCCAGAAACGAATCGGTCCTATTCATAATTATTGAAAATATTATGGTAATGTTTAGGGATAAAAGTGTTATGATAAAAAACAGTAGGAGTTTAAATATATTTACATAAATGATATTATTAATTAAAATTTTCGGAAACATGAGTGTTATGAACCTCGCCGGTAGCACTACAAATAGTATGAATGAAAACTTTAGGATGAAAAATTTTAGGAAGAGTGATCATTCGGATTTAAAATCGTTAGGAAGAACAATTTCGGGTAAATAACTTTAGGTGAGCCAATATGGACCCATTACAGAAACATCATCTATGTAGGAATGTAGGTATATGACGATGGTAGATGGAGTCGCAATAACGACTTTAGCAGAGTAGGTTTTATCACAAACCTTCAGAAGACACTTGACCTTATTGCAGCTTTATACTCTTAGATCAAATCACAATAATGTCAACAATGAAACAATGCTGTAAATAGTTATAATCTTTTATCTTTTTTATTCACAAAAACCTTCAAATAATACGAGTCTGAAGAAATATTTTTGAAACATTTGACTTGCATTGTTGCACAAAAACAAATCATGCTCGAAGGTAATTAATTTCTATTTCCTGACTCCCGATTTTACAAGAAATTAATCTTCAAACTGTTGAAGTTTCACGCGGAAGAGTTAAAAACCGAGACTGAATTACTCATATTTTATATCCGTTACATGATTTTTGGTAAGAGGTACGACTAGACATGAATCAAAGCCTTTATTTGAGCACGCTAATTTATGTTTCCTTCTTATATCAATGCATTCTTTGGCTTTCTGATATTTTCTAGTGCCTTATTTTTTCTGTCAATATCATTCGTGGTTTCTCCTCTATGCGAGTGTCAATCACTCATTTCCGAATTTATAAATTGTAGATTTAAATACCGATTACAAATGTCTGAATTCTGTGAATCTATACAAAGTTATGAAAGAAAGAACAAAAGTTATTACTACATTTTAGCTAGAGACACTGAAGTATAAATGCACGCCGAATCAGCTACAGAAAATAGTCCTAGACCTACATTCTTTATTATCTTAAAGGCTATGCGTCGCCACAAGGAGTTTATAATACTGAGCTAAATGAACATAAAAGGGCAACACGGTTCTTTAGAAACATTCAAAAGTAGCGTTGCGAATGTAAACAATCGCGGCGTTAGTACTCGACGCACGCTTATCGGGGGCCGGCTGTCCTCGCCGGGAGACTGATGACGTCAGCCTACAAACCGACAATTCGCCAACTGCAGATTAGAGAGACTCTCTAAAAAGCACGTAAATGAATGTAGGTAATGCTGTATACAATATAGATAATAGTACTTGCACTTGACTTACAGAAATATATTTAGCTCAAGGTTGAGTTGTAAAACTGTAATCCATACGTGAGTTTAATCGATATTGCTTTAAGACTACAAATTCATTATGAGTGTTACTTATCAACAAACGTAGCATTACGTTTATGAAGTACGACGGCTATTGCCGTTACGCCCATCTTTGAAAAGATTCAATGGTTTGGAACTTTTCTGATTCTTCCATGTTACAGTTACAGCTTTTAATCAGAGGAACAATATTTTGTAGATGAGGAGAGCATGTTAGTTTGTTAATGGCAAAAGAAACCAAGCGTCCTAGACAATACGATTATATTACAAACATGAGAACGTATCTTAGTCTGAGACAGGCCATTTGTGGTTGTTTGACCTTCACACCTCACTAATGAAGATTTTGTAAGACACACTAATAAAGTATTAAGTCAGATATGTGGACCACATGCCTTAGGATACATGGAATTTGAAGTTAACAATAAGTTGAAAATGAAACCGGGCAGCTGCCCTCGCGATGATGAGAAGGTGACGTCATCTTAACCGACATTTTGCAAACCGCCTGCCTGATACTAAGAATTTGAGATGGATAATCCGATGCTTATGGCATATGTTTTATATTCATCGCCGTTTGAAGAGTGAGTTAAACTGATGTAGGTCTAAAATAAACCTTAGAACCTGAAGCTGATACGGATAATACTTTGAACTAATATCCTGATAATAGTTGTTAAATTTCATAAGATTCTGTATTAGCTAAATTCCTAAATATACACAGTTTGGTTAAAAAATAGTAAACATTTCCCTTTCTGTCCGTTGAATGACCGTTGTATATTATATTTCTGTCATAGGAAGCTTTCAATGGCTGGTTACAAGCTTTGCGCAACGTGTTTTTTCATCGAAATAATTGATTACAGCTACAAGTCAATTATTTTGACGATAAATCCGCCCAAATGATAGCATAAAATTAACAATAATGGCTAATAAAAGTAAAATTATTTCACACTGTGGACTAACAATAGTCACAAGCTCACAGCGAGTGTCAAAAAGCATGACGTCATCCAGATATTCACACGTGATACGTAACTTAAGTTAGCACTTGGGACTTGTTGTGTGCTGCTATAATTGAAATGGCTTTGACGACTAATCATTTAACGGAGTGCCCAACTAATTAAGATCGTAGAGATGATTTTAAACATGCTCATATACACTTGAAAAGTCACATTCATGAATAGTTCTTTCAAAATGATGGTCATAAGCAAACTTTTCGTTCAAATGAACTGTAGAAAAGGTAGCTAGAGATAAAAAAACATTGTTCTGCAATATGTTGACATCGAGGCGACGGCGAAGAACAATGGCTGTATAAATACTAGAGACAGACTCTACCGAGCCAAGACCTGGATTAGGCGTGATGTAATACTTCTTACATTGCTCCATTCGACATCAGCCACATGCAACTTTTTGCGTATTTCGGGAATTTTATGTCTAACACGTTTACACGATTATGTAACGTTCAGACGTAGACGTCTCTCGAACTCTGTATAGTCATGCAAGTATATTGGCGTTTAATGTAAAACTGCAATTATTTATTTGCTTCAATGATACTATGCTATTTGAGGATAGTTGCAGACCTTCGTGTGTAGAATTACAATAATGCAATAATGTCATTCATAAAGGTAATGCTAAGTTTAACCATGATATTAATACTAGAAACTTCTAAGACCAAGTATGTCTGATAAATGTCATATTACAATGCAAGTTCAAACCAATATAACAAGCATGAATAGACACTTCCAAATAGATAATGTTGAATGATTAGGATAAAAAAGAATGAAGTATAAGACGTTACGTCATTGAACAGTTCACACGCTTGCTCATGAGCATGACTCAAATAAGGTTGTGTTCAAATCGGCAATCGAAATTAAGTAATTTTCAACTAAAAAGTAATATTCAGTTGCGTCTGTTCCAATTAAATGAATAATCTAGAATTTACAAAAGAATACAATTTTAATAAAATAGCTGTTACACCACGCTGTTTGCGTTGAATAGTGTAATTGTTCCGTCTTTCTAAATTAATCCGAAGATTTTACTTTTATATGTTATTGCGTGATCAAGTACAATTGATTAATGTTTTTATTGCATTTTAACATCAGCTGTAACAATAAGTTTCCGTGTGAAACACGCTGGAGATATATGTCTTTACGATGCGGACCACTTTAGTTGAATTTGGGCAATTAGCTGCGGAGCAACGGACGGGTAATAATTGTGTGGAACAAGAGTGGTGGATCTCGTGACAAAAATGAAATCAATGGGAAACTAGATGATCATGGACCCTTGGAAATAATGCGACCACAAGTGTCCAATGCGGCTTTGTTTGTGGTAAATTTCACTTCTGTTTCATTGATCATTAGTGATGAACTGTACAACGATTAGGGGTAAAAAATGGACGGAGAAAATTTTACAAACGAAGTAGACAATTTGAAAGCAATAAACAAACACAAAATTAGCCCCGTAACATATTCCAGTGATCCACATTTAAATTTTCACTGTAGATTATTACAGATAAAGAAGTACGTACTCGATAAGGTTCTGCAGATATGCCATCTAATCAACTTGGCTTCTTTTCCAAGAATTCATACATTAAAATATACTTTCATGACATTACGTACATGGAGTTTGCATAAATGGGAATGCGTGATGCATGCAAGCAAGCTATGTGATAGAGATGCTAAATGGAGACAGACATGCGTGTGAAAACGAGAGAAGGTCGGTCGTATTAAAGTAATATGTACTTGGAGCACAATGTGATGAAACATGTCATGCCTCTTCAAGATTCTGCGCAGTTATAAGCCTTACAATAAAACAATTTCTCTGGTTAGCCTATCCAATAAGACATGAATGATAAAATATTCAAAGGGATTTCTCAAGAGATGCTTGCAAAAGATACAGTTAATTATATGCGGTAATGCGAAGAATTTATTTAAATTCAAGATACAATCGCACAGGGTGTGCATGTAGTCATCATCTGTCATATCCTTTACACTGAATGAGTGTCGACCTTTGGCTTCATTAATTCTATTTTCGTTCAATTTTTGTCTAGAAATTCTTAGAGTAACTCATCTTTCATTGGTTAAGTTTTTATTGGCAATCAACCCGTGATTCCTTGCTACAAAGGAATTCAAAGGCTACTGTACTGAGAAGGAGCGGTGGGAGTGTGGTAAATCTAGATTGTACGATTCAATTATCGTTAGGGATATAAAAGATAAGTGTTTTCAAATAGAAGCCGGCGATCATGACGCCATCTGGAGTGTTACAAATAAGAAATAATCTAATCGTCGGTTATCGGAAGGCGGGCATGCACCGGAACAATGGCGAAATGCAGTGATACAACTAGAAATTAGACCGACAAATTGGGTGGAACGGCCATTGATTCGCAATTCAGTGACCTGAATGAATCCAGATTACATTTTCAGCTACAATTTTCTAGGCTCATCTCACGAAGTTTTAAAGACAGCTATAGAATATTCCATGGAATAAACCAAAGCGCCCACGGGTAAATAGTCATGAATATTGAAAAGGCAAACAAGTAAATCAAATCAAAATTGCAAAATAAAGAATATCTGGAAACTATAAGTTAAATGCCTAAAGCACTTAATCAAATCAATTTCAAAATGATCTATAAAAATATTCTAAATATTTCAAGGTTCTTTCTTGGATGTATATGCAGCTCGTCCACAAGTTTTCTACCCAGCTAAATTGCCATTTGCCAGGCTCTAATCCTGCAATAACAGTTGTTTGGTAGTGGGAGTTTACAGCGAGCAGAGAGGCACTTAGGGTTGCTAGGATAGAAATATCACTTAAGAAAGTTAAAAATGTATTCCGTAGTCGCAATAATCATCATCATCAGAAAATCTAAAAGGGAACATTAAAAGGTTCAGACTAACATGCATGTATGGTTACAAATGTTTTTGTTTGTACCTACATTCAACCATTATGGTGAGTGAAAATAAGGGTTTTTCTATAAATTATTATATTCCATTCATTCGACTATCTTTCATACCAGCATCATATTATTATGGTAATTTTAGTATTCAATTTAAATATCTGACTCATCAGATCCTGATGAATGAATAAGATTTAAAAGATGAGAATTTTCTACAAAGGGTACACGGGAGATCTTTGAATGCTAATGATTTTAAATTACTAAACCGATGGAGTTTTAGGACATGGAACAGGCCAGGCTCGTCAGGCATCCCTAACAGCGTCCGATACTGGTTGCGGATCCGGTTTGCGGTGACTCACACGACCTCACGCCGACCTCTCCTCGCTAGCCGAATGTCTTCGCTCTATGCCGTAATATGTTTTAGCAATATTTTTACGACATTCATACTCACCATTCTCGGTACAGTAATAACAGTGCTTAAATAGCAATTTATATCATACTAGCTTTCCGCCCGCGGCTTCGCCCGCGTGGAATTTTGTCTGTCACAGAAAAACTTTATCGCGCGCGTCCCTGTTTCAAAAACCGGGATAAAAACTATCCTATGTTCTTTCCCGGGACTCAAACTATCTCTATGCCAAATTTCATCAAAATCGGTTGCGAGGTTTAAGCGGGAAAGCGTAACAGACAGACAGACAGACAGACAGACAGACAGACAGAGTTACTTTCGCATTTATAATATTAGTTGGGATCTATCACTACTGTTATGATTGGTTGTTAGATTAAAATTAATGCCAATTTTGCAAGAGAAATGCAAGCGGTTATAACAAACATACCAAAAGAGGATTTCTGTGGATGGTGTGAAATGAGAAAGATATTAATGAAAATGGAAAAGCAATAAATAAAATAACCAATTACAGAATATGGCGAGAAACAAACAAGCACGAAGTCGCTCAGTATTCATGAATTGAAAACAGCAAATTAGTCACACAATGGTGCCAACCTGTGACGTGTACACTAATCTGAGCAGAGTGTAAACACTAATGACGACAGTATAATTTAAATATGTTGGTAGGTAGACTTAGGAACAGTAATGATAATATTTTCACAGCCCAACGTATTTGCTTATAGATACTGTACTTGCTTATCTGCCGACAACTGAATGTATGGACGATGATCTAATCGATGCTTTTCGGGAAATTCCAGCAATATGTCAACATAATTTTGATAAGTGTAAACATTTGTAGTTAATTGCACATAATAAAGGTTATAATAAAGTAACTGATGAAGTAGATAGAACAATCGGAAAAGAATTTTGTAAAGGCTTAGGACAACAGTGGCATGTTGATGTAATTGGCATTTAGAACTTTAAACTATAATTTGCCCCATTTACACATACCGCTTACTGTATAATACGTACGACTTATCTATAAAATTACTGTAGAACATACCCCTACAATTGTCATTTAGACTTGCTAATGAATGATGAATATCAAATTGATGTTTGTCGTAACAAAATTAATGGATTTTAGCGCAACAAACACGCGATTGTCTAATTAAGACACAACCGTCTCCTGGCGAGAAATTACATGAAAAGGTGTGACGGTCATCTAGATACCATTATAACCTAATAAGAATTCTTTCCAAGCATTACACTATTAAATTCTGTAATATAACAACTCTTTTAATCCGTAATGGCATCACGTTGTCAGCTTATATTTAACAACGAAGCGAACATACAATAGATGTAGATTTTATCACGTCCAAAGTTAATTTGGTGAAAAGCTTAAACGAAATCCAAAATACAACAGTTGCTAGTGAATATTGGATATCATATTGTAATACCAGTAATATTGTCAAATTTCGAAGATGATTTATTGCCCAATCATTCACCAATTTATGTTCAACGTTCAGTTAGAAAATAGCAATGAAGTATTAGTTAAGAGTTACAAATGTTTTACTTTTTAACCTCTAATGAAGTTCTGTTTTCACAGTAAAGTCAACTCTATTGATTGAGGTAATAAATTCAAGTTGTCCAAACATGTAACGCAGTTGCATACAGACGATTAAGTGCTTTGAAAATGTGTCAAATTCGAATGGAAACCGTCGGGTTGTGACGTAACGGCTAAGACAGCTGCCATGCCATGTGTGGACAAGCTGCCTGCGCCCTCGTAGATGGACAGCGATGATATAACGCCAGTCTAGTATGATATTTACGATCATTACTTTGTAAATTAAAATATGATGAGGATGATATTTCAGTTATAAGAACCTCATTTAGGTGGACTAAACGCAGATGCCTAATCATAAGGAGATTAGAAGTAACTTCGCTGGGTAAATTTATTAAAATGTGAGCTTGAAATTGTACAGAGAATAAAATGGATTGAAATAAATGTGGCTACATTCGTCAAAGCCAATAACAAGAGTTTATTGAACAGCAATCGAACAAACAAGACAGGATAGCGCAAAAAAGGCGCGCAGGCGTGGCCCCTCCCTGGCTGTTACGCACGCGTCGCGCGGCGCACCTGTCTTTGAAAAAGTTTAAATGCTATACTTATTGTATTTTTACGAAACCTTTAGCAATGAAATCGACTAGTTATTTTCAAAGTTCATCATAGAACGAACGAATAGATAATTTACACCCATTTCAAAAATATATTAAGCTTAAGCTTTGCAAGAAATTTTCATTAAAACGAGTGTAATAAAAAAATGGTTTAATGCCCAATATGGAGGTGGTAAGAATTTTAAAGATGCTCATAAAAATGATAGCCTAACAAAGCGGTAGAGTCGCACCATTAATATAGCTCATTATGAAAGACTAATTAAGAGCCATGCGCAGGCGCACGGAGACGAACAACATTCCTCGGGGTACAGAAATAAAATGATTGTAAATGTCATAAACAGTTTAACAAATTCTCTGTTAAAAAGAAGAAAAGAGTGAGAATTGTAACGGAAGAATATTAACCAGTGCAAACAAAACCGTATATATATAAAGTTCTCATACACCTGAGAAACACACTTGACAGACATCTTATTAATTGCTCTTTCAGAAGTATAAATTACAAATTCTGATGTTTATTACCGTTCGTATGTGGAATAAAAAGAAAACTTGAACGAAAGTGATATAGCAATCAACGCCATTATTGGTGAAAAATTATCGACCACACAGGCAGATCTGCAGCTGCAATTATTGATGAAGAAAAAGTAATTAAAATGTTTATAAGCACAGCGGGGACCGATGATACTACTACTTACCGACACATTCAGTGCCATTGCGTTAAGTGTTGAATCAGGTAAGTAATGGATTGTATTTGCAATTAATATAATTATTTATTTCACTTTTCATATAGCATCCGTTAATTTATTGAATGACTATTTTAATAAATATTTTAATTGCATTCTGAAACCGATTATTAAATGTAGTTTAATCTTTCAGGTTGTGATAAAAAGTACTTTGAAGTAATAGATTTTCGTTTACCGTTATCTACTAGGTCACCGTATTTCAAATTGCTGTTTCCAAGGCAGTGTGATAAGGCGTTATCAATCTAGATTCATTAAGAATTGAGTAATATTTAGTAATGAATTTAAAGGCTGTTTTGTAAACGCGCATATTATTCTCGCATCTCTGAAAATATTTCAATAACGATAAATTACGAGATCCAGAGCATAAAGTCTCTCGTCTCGGTTAAAATGCCATTGCGTTCTATGCAAATGTCTCGACCGATGCCGATTTCGAAACCTCGGAGCATCGCAATCCGAAACATCTATCGAAGACCGTGAACATCGATTCGTTAGAAGTGAATCAAAAATGGATCCTCTCACTTTCAAGCCGTTTGAAAATTTCAATAAATAATAAACTAGTAACAGCTTGACCTTCGACGAATTTACAACACCGATTCATAATCAAATGCAAAGCACAAAATAGAAATGACTATTTTGTGCGCAAAACGAATAGCGATATAACGTTTTCATAAAAACTTCAACGGTTAAATTAAATTACTGATAACATCAGGAAAAAAATATTTAATCGAGATTAATGCTGAAATTTTAATCCTAAACGCACGGTTATTATTTCGTTTTTATAATATGCCACATTATTTCTACAGGATAATGAAGAAGATTAACATGTGATAAAAACATAACTGGAAATTTTACGCCACTAATAATCTAAATTGAGCGCACTAGATTTGCATAAACAATGTTTGAAATATCAATTAAATGTAGTGCGCATTCGAAAAGCAAAGTAAGTAAGAAGTGCCAATATCATACTAACTTACGGACCAAATAAACATGAGGGAGACGTTAGAATCTCATTAGCACATGCTTTACGTAATTGTTGCTGGACATGACCACCAAAAATAAGTCTAGCTATTTGTTTTACAAATCAGGCACATCACATCACGGCAAAGCGGTGATGCAAAGCAAACACAGCGAGAGGACATGAATAATGGAGAAATAAGGAGGTTATCAGTTCACGGAAAATGGTGAACGGTGCCACGTTCAACTAGCTCTATGACGAAATTAGTATCACGTCAATGCAGCAAGGAAAATGCGAACTAACACGATCGGCAGACCACAAATGAACGTTAATTTAACCAATACATAAACTGATAAGTAAAAGTAATAAATAGATAAAGTAAATGAGGAAAATAAAAAATGCATGAGCCATTTAAGCAAATCAATAAACTTCTTAACAAACCGCTAATGATAGATAACCGTGCGTGCGCTAATAAAGCGTTATTTCGTTACCTAAGTGATATTGAAGGCGGTAAACAAACAGAACGCGCAGATAATTCTCCAGCACACGAGAAACATATCAATCAAGCCGCCGAGAGCAAAGAATCCTATCCAGTGCAGTTTTATAATTGGACATCATCACGGCAGCCCAAATCGCGTAAGCGATCGCAATTACCACATGCGGCATTTACAAAAATACACGTTGTAATTGGCTTACGAATTTGCTTCATTAAATGACGGCGTCTATAAAAACTGCTGTAATTCACATTGAGATCTACCTCGGCGGAGTCGTGCGCGATGCTCACCGATGCCGATCCATCGTTCATCGATATCAGCCAATGAGGAAGCCGTCATGTAAATTGAAACGACTCAACTAACAATTACTGTTACTCCGGTCAGACGCCTTTCGGAGACAATGTCTTCACTGTTAGAAATGTTCTAAACTTCGAACATCTTTCACGCAGTTGTCTGCGCTTTCTTGTGCCATGGGAAGGCTGTATTTTAGGATTTATGTGCGTCATTGTAAATACAATGTTCGTGGGGAATACAATGCTGTCGGTGACTTTAACTTGTTCTAACTTTACTTAGCTCTCCAATATGTCATTTGTGTCTCGTACTGTCGGTACAAGGGTTTTCAATGTATCCGAACAGTGGCGCGAGCATTCGTCTAGCGAAGATGTGGTGAAGTGTCCTTCAGATGTGGTTGTGGAGTCGAACAATGCAACGACATGTGGAGCATAGATCAGTATTGTATCTATTGGGAATTCATCATACACATAATTTCGGATATTGTTTGTCTACACTAATATTATAAAGAGGAAAACTTTGTTTGTTTGTTTGGTTGTAATGAATAGGCTCAAAAACTACTGGACCGTTTTTAAAAATTCTTTCACCATTCGAAAGCTACATTATCCACGAGTAACATAGGCTAAATTTTATTTTGGAAAAAAATAGGGTTCCGTAAAATATGTAGATAATGTAGTCTGGCGGAAAGCTAGTGCTGTAATATAACTTTTTCAAGTCATCACAAAAAATAGTTATTGTGAAGAAATAATAACGCATCAGCGAAGATTGGAGAATTACCTGTGAAATTGAAGATCTAGCGATATTTTTTTAAATATTAAATTCGTTGTAATAAATAAAATTACTCGTAGTTGTATTAACTATTTACGTGGGACACTATTTAAGTTGTGCGCCTAACTATGAAAACAAAGTAGTTTATTATTAAAATTGTATTGATTGCGTTTATTGGTATTGTCTTTCATGATTTATGTACTTTTTAATGTGTTCGAAATACTTTTCATAGCATTTTTTCCACTCAGCTTGAGGCACCTCCAAAGCATGGTTTTCGACCGCACCGACAGTTGCTTCTGGCTACATAAATCGCTGTTCACGCATTTAATTTTAATAGGCATGTATTTAAATGATCTTTTTAAATTATCAAAAACGGCAAATAAAAAAATCTAAATGGTCATCTATTTTAATTATTGATCCTCTTTCTTTGAGACATAAAATAAATAAAATCGATCGATATAATAACCTCTTTTGAACTACGCAAAAAAAGTTGAGATGTAAAAATTATATCTGATCGTTACTTGTTGGTCCTCAAAAATAAAAGAAATGAGCACCAAATATTCAACATTGTGATACTTTTTTAAGTAATTCGATTTGTATAAATTATTTTTTGTCTATATTAAATAATCTTCAAAATAATTATGTTATGGTACTTATTTTTATTAAGTTGTATTCAAAGGATGGAAACTATTTAAAGGCACTTGATGTTCATAGATTTTTTTTATTAAAAAAGCATACTTTTAACACGTTCACACTGCGTTATCGGGTCGAATTGACCTTAGGTGCTGGATGCGTTGGTGCGGGATGGATATATTCGGTTTTTTCAGTAGTACGAAAGATAAATATTGTTTTGCAATTGTTTCGTCAACACAGTAAATATTTGGAAAAAAAACTTATCAGGTCCTTACGACCCGATGTCGCACTAAAAGTAATCAAATATCGTTTAGTGCTTTTATCGTGTCTAATCGACCCATTGACAGATGACTTTATGGTCACTGATCACGGTCGAGATCGGTATACTTAGAGAAAATCAACCTTGCGATTTGACAAAAATAAAGAGGTAAAAATTATGATGTCGGGTTCAGGGATGTCAGAAGTAAGAAATTATTTTACATAGCGCCTCTAATCCCAAACTAAGCAAAGCTTGTAATTTAAACAAACATGGTACCATTCTGCTTGCTTATTGGCCGCTAAGCCCTTGGCCAACTCAGTAACCAATGACGGACGATTGTCACTCAACCACAAAGTACCGCGTAAATTAAAAGATATTTTTTAATTAAAAATATTAACCAATAATATTTTTTGTTAGATCAAATATATTTTAAAGTTAAGTTATACATAGATCGAAATGTATTTATTAGGTGATCAATATTAAAAGGCAAACTTGATATAAAAATCATCATTTTAACAAAATTAAAGATCAATAACTAAAAAAGAGGATCAAATATTATTTTTGTTTACCAAATATTAAAAGAGTATATTAAACATAAATATTATGTTACCTTTAATGAAGATCATTCATGATTTATCCGTAGATCAACTAATATAGACCCAACAATTAATATAAAGATAAAATATAATAAAAAATATCATTTATTTTTAAAGGTGCACATACAAAAAAGATCAATTAGTTTTTAGAGGATCAAATAATATTGTCCCATTTTAATATACGGGTACCAAAAGAAGTGTTTAGATTCCAAGCAAGAATTTTGTAGCGTTGGACCTGTTTATTTCATATTTTGAGTGTTCAAATAGTCAGTTGTTTGACGAGACGTGTAAAAGCTCACATTTTTGTCACGAATGGCGATTCGACTATGCTGGTCAGTTTCCCTTATTAAACTGAAGACTTGTGGAAAAAAAGTGGCTGTTTACTATTAAGAATTAACCATTCTAAATTTCTCTAGTGACGTTTTAGTCAAATAATCGGATATTTCGGAAAAATAGGCGACCGTAAGTTTCAAAGTGTTCCGACCGCATGGGACTTTTGTTGGAATTGGTTCATCTTAAAACACCTCCATAGTCGATAGCTGTTTATTTTCAGGATTATTATGCATAGATCCTTAATTCGTCAACTGTCGCAATTTTAAAAACGGCTTTTAAAGCTTTTTAAACGTATTTATCAAACTATTCCAAGGACTAAACGACACAAGTGTCCTATTGAGCGTTTGAAAAATTTTGTGACATCCAGTGAGAAAAAAACGTATTAACCATAATATGGTCATACAATATTTTATTACTGCTAGTGGAATTAATGCCTAGGGTTATCTCAATCCTACGATATATCACATGACGAGGTTTTTCTTCCATTTTTCTGACAACATCAATGTTTTCCGCCACAATTAGTCATTTTGGACGACTTTCGCAAAGTTCACTGGTGAGCCAATGACATAAAATATTATACTTCTTAAACTAGCGTTTTACAATGGTAAAGGATAGATCTTTATCACCAAAAGTGAAATTTAGCTGACCGCTTCAGTTTTGTATTGATTAACCACGTCGAAAGTCATAATAAATCTTCGCGCGAAAATTTCCGCAAGTCAATTCCATGTTTTTGTAGTCAAGATAATTTTCAATTCAATGTTAATAATACAAAACGTGCTCAAATGATAAAAAGTTTTGAATAAGGTTGTAGTCAAAAATGTCAAACTTTTCATTAAAAGTATCAGATGTCGTCTAACAACACGTTATGTTGTCGAGGCTCACAACTTAAATAGTGCCCTAGTATCAGATCAGTTAGATCTGATAAATAGTTAATTCAATTATTACAGCTGTGGCCGAATGAGTATTGATTGAAAGCATCTCTGGACAAAAAATACAATAATTGTAACATGATCATGTTTTTATTGATGAATAAATCCACTTTTAGGTTCAGTGGCGGATTAAGAGTATCCGAGGCCTTAAGCACAGAGCCTGTGTAGGCCCTCTATTGCTTAAATGGAAATGGAAGGAATGGAATGGAAGGTATAAAGTATAAAATGTAAGTTCATCAAAATAGAAAGTGTAGTAGGTAAAATGTAAAACTTAAAACATTATTTTCCTTGCCTTAATCAGAGCAAACTCCGAGATTACATCGTCGAAATTTATCCGACGAAGTATGTCTGCCTCAATACACATTAATGCTAAATAATTAAGCTTGTCTGGACGGATTTTTGTTCTTTGCGGGTTTTTTAACCTTTTTAGTTGTGAGAAGGATCGTTCAGCAAAGCAGTTAGTAATCATTAAGCTGTGAAAGATTCTAAACGCAACCACAATGATATTAGTCTTACACTAGCACACTTCTTTTGTTTCTCTTCTTTTTTCACATCGCATGTTTATTTTAATATAAATATATATATACATTTATAAATATACATATACACATACAGGGTGTCCCGTAATGCAACGTCAAGCCGGAACTGGGTGTTGAGGCAAGTTATGCTGGTTATCAAAAAAAAAATCTATGTGTCATTTTGTCAAAATAATAGGCATTAAAAAAAAATCTACTCCCGGTGACGGTCTTTTTACTCGTGTTGCTACAAATCTTCACTTTTTCTAAATTTTTTTTTGTTATGTAACCCTGAATAATGCTTCTGTTTGGAATTTATTGTACCCTTAAGACTCCACCTTTATCCGAAACTATCCGTAACTTTTGAATCTGTTTCGGTTACGGTTATGGATATTTTTTTATTTCGGATATCCGATAGTATCGGTTACGGTTACGGATATCCATAACATCCCTGTTTGGTAAGATGGCCCTCTCCGTTCCGCTCATACCTTTTAAAATGGCTTCTCCACCTTACTTAAGCCAGAAACTTGAATTTTGGGCACATTAGAATAATAATAATTAACCAAGGTAGATAAAGTTAAAAACGGGATTATTTCCAAAAAAACAAAAATTGTCGACAATCACAGCAAGAATTTACCAAGTGTTATACCATTTTGGAATCCTTACTAAATGCGCCAAATTATGACGTCACTTGCCATACTCGCGTAGTACTTTTTTTTTTCAGTACAGTCAGTTTAAACTAGGCAAAATTTTTATTTTGAAATTTTTTTTGGGAATAATGTATTTTTTTCATCCAAGCTGGAGCAGCTGGTTTCGTAATTTTGATAACAATTTATAACTTGCCTCAACACCCAGTTCCGGCTTGACGTTGCATTACGGGACACCCTGTATACACTATTATTATTATTTTAATACGGGTATTATTTTAATATGTAGTATCTTTAATTTACTATAATTATGTTTATTCAACAAATGTTTGCACATTATTATTATTGTTATATATTTATATCTAAACGGCCTTGTTGATATGCAGTTTAGGTTAGTGTCCGTGACTTCCACTCGGCATGGGGCCCACTGAAAACCAGCGTCGTGGCCTTCCCCACCGTGGGCCACGGCATATGCTGAGTGGAATCCCATTGCGATGGGCATCGCTGTTGCGACAGGATAGCACTGTTCAGTTCACTTTTTATTTCCTTGTAATATTTATGTGCCTTTTCTGTCTTTTTCTCTGTCATGTATAAGTGATGTTCATCGTAATAAATTTTTCTTTCTTTCTTTCTTTAAACGCCACTTGTATATTTGTGAAAACGCACTTTACTTTAGCTACACTATAATATTATAAAGAGGAAAACTTTGTTTGGTTGTAATGAATAGGCTCAAAAACTACTGGACCGTTTTTAAATATTCTTTCACCATTTGAAAGCTACATTACTTACGAGTAACATAGGCTAAATCTCTATAAAATGTAGGTATGAAATGAAACGCCTCCATCCTCTGCTGGCGCGCCAGCAGAGGATGGAGGCCCCTGGAGAACTGGGGCCCCAAGCACGTGCTTGTAGTGCTTATACGTTAATCCGCCACTGTTTAGGTCCCTGCTGTGCTATCATTTTATCGTCCTATCAAGTATTTATCAATTCACTTACGACACCACCGATTACTGATATTTGCTGATATTAATTGTTTAGCGAACAATTACTACAATGTCAGTACTTGTCATCCTAACTTATGGATAAAGGCGTAACATTAGAATTTATTAAAAGTTGTTAACGAGCGGTTAGCGTTTCCAGTTAAGAGAGAGTTTACGCTTCATATTGACATTGAATATTTTCCAGAATTAGATTTATCGGTCCGTCAGCATTATTATGAGAATAGTTCTAGAGACGTCTGTGTAATATTCAAACATTACATTCGAGTTTATTTTGCAGGTAAATTAATTAATATTATGACTTAACCAAAGAGTTCTTCCACGTTTTGGATGTTTGCGACAAGACTAGTTGGGTCTTCAATCCCGAATTTTCGACTTTTCGTATAATTCTCATTCTCAAGTAAATAAAAGTAGGTGACTTATCTACGACCGCACAAGTTCACGTATCTCGTCTTGCATCTTTCCATTCATTTATAATAATGAGGTCCGTCAGTCGTCACATTCACCACGCATGAGCGATTTAATTACTCGATGCTCCCGTATAAGGCCGTAAGTGAAAACCCTCTATTTCAGCATGTGAACATGAATACATTAGGCGGCATGCTAATGGCGTGTCAGTTAAGTCTCCCGGGCGCAATCTGTCGCGTGCGTAAGTGGTGTCACTTTCCCTCTGGGCTGCGTCCGCGCAGGTTTGACAGGGCTGACAGATTCTAAACCTAATGCTTGCACAAGTCCAGGTTGCTTTGATATGAATTTTATTGCGTTAGTTACAGCCAGGTTTAATATTTTGCAAGTCTTCCCACTGAAATTGATTATAATTTGATTGAAAATGTTCATCTTACAGGAAATTTTAAAGCATTTTATAGTTTTTTTGGTCCTAAGCCTCGAAAACGCAGCAGTCGAAAACTCGCAGCTGCTTTGGTAAACACCAAATATGGAAATTAATACGCTGCGCTTGCGTTAGGTCGAGACGAACCTTTGACTTTACTTTCTAAAAGACGCGGCAAAGTAACAACGAATGTTTTCCCTTTGGTAAATTGACGATCTACGCTCCGCTTAAGAGTTGGATATGTCTTCGAATGCGTTGAATTGTTACTTTAACCTTTCAAAACAACAAACCTTGATGATAGAGACAGATTTTTGACATACAATTAATTTGCTATTATTTAATTTGTTGGGGCAGGACTTCTAGCTTGGGCTGGCAACCCTAGTTTCTGTTTCAAAGGCGCAAGCGCTCTCTCGCGCGGAATTTCTCCCCACCCTACTTACTTAACCACCTGGGATGCTTTTTACGCAACTCTAAAATACATGTCCTGCCGACATACGAGAAAGAATACATTTGTCCATAATTTTCAAACTAAAATCGACTTTGTTTATGACCACACGGTTCATGATTCCCTAATAAATTGCTTGTCCACTCAAGACACTGACTAACAAATTAGGTAAAGTTTTGAAATAGAAAAGATAGAATATTGCATTGCAAAAGCAGTCGCATTTTTCTTAAAGCATATTTCTTCATAGCTCGTAATCCGCGTGATGCCAATTAAAATTATATAATTCCAAGTCAATATAGGTGAAGATAAATGATCAAAACAACTTGTTCTTTTACTAGCGGAGAGCACGAAATGTGGTCGTTTCCGTGGTTATAATGATGAAATTGGTTTTTATATTCGCAAATCTTTTTAATTTTGTGCCATGAGACATACAGTCCAGTCAAAGAAGAGTAGATTTTGTTGAAAAATTTATCGCACGTGTTTTTCGTAAAAGATTTCTTAACTTACGTAAATATAAATTGGGTCTACTACAAAAAGGAACTTTTTCGACTCTGAATCCCATAAATCATGACGTACGACGATGTTGCGGTTTTATTATTACATTTGAACCTAAAAATGAGGATTTAAACTGTCTGGTAACAGTTATGAGGAATCAAGTTCAAGGTCTAATATGATTGATTGATACATAATAATTTAATGAAATAAGGTTTGTTTAATATATTTCGTATGATACTAACATACAAACATGCTGTTTCTTCTATCCAATAATAATTCAAGCTCGCATTTTATTTCCACAAGAACCATGTGTTTTTTGCCATAATTATGCATTTACTACGCAGGTGCCAGCGGTGGCTGAGTAATTTATAGTGTGCCTTTATGTGTTGAGTTCAAAATAATTACCATGCTCTTTTATAATAGGAGAGCAATAAATAAAATGCTCAAATGCATTTTTCTATTAATATTTTAAACATGTTTTTAGGCTTTTAGGGCTAGTCAAAGTTAATAATACATTATAGTGAGCTTAGTGTTTCCTTTCCATAAATGTTGATTCAAAAGAATTTAAAATACCATAAATAAAGTTTGAAAAAATGCAATTTAATATAAAAATATGTTTAACCATTGCTCGCTCGATTACAATATTAAGTACCTCCTTATTAAAATGCTATTTTTATTTAAAGTTTAATAGATGCATGATCAGATGGTGTTATAATGAAAAGACTAATAAAAATGATATTATGTTATTCAAACACCACAAGATTGCATTTATATCAAAACTTGGACTATATTTGCTTCTCAATGTGTAGTGGATTTGAATCTTGCAAGAAGCAATGGTTTGTTAAATAAATACCAACAAACACACACTAATTTAATTTCAATAACAGTCAAAATAAAATAAATAAAAAAATTACCTGTTAACTAAAAATGTTAATATTTGATAGTAAGTAGTATGTATTTAGTAAGCTATTGTCAGGATTGTAAAAATGATTGTGAGACAAAACCTATATACATTGTTAAAAATTAAAACAAACAGGAATAGTCGACAGCATGTCAGACTTACATTTTTGTTGCAACTGTTGTTAGTCTGTCTTACAACGAGATAAGAAACAACTGTGTTTAGCTTGATGTGCTGTCGTCCGTACCATAAATTAGCTTGAACACACATTTTTTTACAAACGGAATGAAATCAAATTCAAGATGTAGATTAAAATTGGGAGCAGAAGGATAGAAACTGAATAGCATACCCTGGCTTGTATTTTATGTAGAACAGAAGAATTACTTAAAATAGATACATAACTATTAAGTGATCAATAGCGGTGAATAATAATTATTTGATAAGCGTAAATAGACAGTCATTATTTCAGTCTCAGCGAATACTTAGAAAAGTTGATTGCTTCGTTTCTGATTGTTGTTATAATTGGACTTAACATTATTAGATGCATTCATAATGATGAAATGAAATTACAGGTTAAAAAAATTAATTATGGTTATGCTAGCATAGAATTATTTTTTGCAATAGGTATGCTTCGGGGCAATGAAATGAAAATAAAGTTATTAAAATAAGAAGTAAACTACCGAACTACCATGGCAAGAGGATTTAGCAAAAAAAAAGTATTTTTATTATTAAGCGGAACATATTGATTTATGTTAATAGATCTTGATAAAAAAGTAATTGTAAACTGATAAAAGTAATCAGTTAAGCTTTTAAACGGGTTGCTCATGCGATCTATAGAAGTGTCTAGAAAATAGAATGTGATTTTTACTTCAGAAGTCGTCAAACAACTGGGATAGAGGCATGGCAAATGTATCAACAGTCTACAACAAAACAGAGTTGCAAGTGACCTACATAACGCGCATTACAAAGTGCAGTAATAATATACTTTCAAGCATACGAGTCGAGCACGTTATCACCGTGCGAGACGGGGTACATACGGGGCACCATCGCCATACGATTCCTACACATCACCTGACGCCACCATATTACTATCCTCAACTTATTTACACTACTCATACAAGATTTTATTACATCTGCCACCTCTTCACAATCTTCTTACACCGAAGGCCAACGACTAGTACGCGTGCCGAGTTGACCGATGTTACCGACTAATCTTACAAAACACGTGTAAATCAAACTCTACCTTTATAATCAACTCGATCTCCGGGACGTCTCCGTTCGCTGTTCCATTCTCGGCAATTTCATCCGACATTGTGAACTCCAGAAACACTTGATTTGTTGAAAAAAATACTTTTCGCACTCAATTTACACACAACCGACACCTTTCCAAAACACCGACAGACTGACTTCAGACCAGTCATTTCGTTCGTCATTCGATTTACGTCAAATGGCTACTGCAGCTAATTTCAGGTCGGTTCATTGACTTTGTACAAGGTGTATTGCGCACTAAGTGTAGAATCTGACAAAAACCACAAAAACTAAGGAAGATAAACAAATAGCGCTAATCGTGATAAATAGGGATTATGTATAATCGCACAGCGAGTGTTGATGGTTGAGGCGATCAACTTTTAAGCGAAGATTAAAATGATGCGCTCACTTGAGAGCTCAGTCTTCTCTTACCAAATCTTTGATTATTTCTTTTGTCATTATGACACTAATGACATGACATTAAGTCAAATGTCAACTTGTCAAATGAAAAAGCGCGGGAAACGGCGAACTGAGTAGGCGTCTTTTTTTGGCTTTTGTAAAATTAATTTGAATTAAGGATCAAATAAGTGGTGTATTGTATATATTTTGTTACTTTTTATCTGTATTTACGTAGTTTTTGTGTAATTTCATCAGTTATTCGGTAAGTCATTGCATTTTGATTTTTTCGTGATGTGTGAACCTGACGACCCTGGGGGAGGCGTAGTCCCCCAGGCGTCCAATTTTGTTACGATTTCTAATAATTTAACCGATATGGAAACCGATGGATCATTATTTGACACGGATGGGTCTGGAAAGAATGTAAATTCAAAGAATAAACGTAAACGTTCCTCTGTGCATAAAGTTTGTAAACACTGCAACAAAAAACGGAGAAGGAATCGAAAATCTAATTTAGGCGGCACTGCTAGTGAATTTGAATGCCAATGTATTAATGAACTTACTACTCTAACGCAAACCGCTTCAACTCCTATTGATTCTTCGCAAGTAGGTGATACACTTGTACCAGGTCAAAAGACTAGTGAAATTTTAGGTGCTAGTGAAACACGTACTCCTGTAGGAAGAGACCTTTATGTAGCTACTGACTTAGCCCCTTACACAGTTCATGTGCAAAAAGAACAATCCTCTCCAAACGAAAATTGCACCTTACACCCCGTATCATTTGGGCATTTTCTCAAAAGAAACAATATTAAAAACATTGTCAATGGCAGTCTTAAAAGGATAGGTAGGAACAGAATTTCAATTGCATTCTCTAAATTTGAGGATGCCAACGCTTTCCTTAACAGTAACTTGCTGAAATCAAATACTTACAAAGCATTCATACCCACATTTAATGTGACACGGATGGGAGTCATCAGAGGTGTACCTGTTAGCTGGAGTGATGAGGATATTATGAATAATATTAGTGTTCCTACAGGATGTGGAAATATAATCAAGGTAAGGCGCTTAAAGAAAAAGACAACTTCTATTGGCAAAACTGAATTTTTGCCAATTGAAACTGTCGTAGTGACATTTGATGGACAAATTTTGCCAAAAAGAATATTCCTTTGCTACAACTCTCTTCCTGTGGACCTGTATATTTACCCCACAATACAATGTTTTCAGTGCTGCCGATATGGACATGTTAGGAGTCAATGCCGTTCGTTAGCGAGGTGTTTTAAATGCGGAATGGGACACACTGGTGACACTTGTGATGTTGACGAAGAAAACATAACCTGCTTCTTGTGCTCTGGTCTTCATATGGCCACGAGCAGGAAATGTCCTGAATATGTTAGGCAAAGAAGTATCAAAGAATCCATGGCTAAAAGCTGCATAACTTATTCAGAGGCACTAAAATTACATCCTCCGATATCAAAGTCATTTGCTGATGTTTTGGTATCGGGGCGTTCTGGCCAACAAAATTCCTTGATTCCTCTCAGCCCACAGCAACCGCATACTAATAAACAAAACACTTTAAACACCTCATATAAAAAAACAGTTCTCATAAAGCCTAGAACACCGCATAGGCCTGGTAAAGGTTATGATCGTCATGAACACGAAACACTAACTAAAGACTACAGTACTCCTATCTCCCCCAGTAGAAGCATTCTTAATAATGATAATGATTCAACTCATGATTCAAATAGTTCACTTTCTAACCTCTCTATTCGAGACCTTATCATTGCGCTTATCACATCTTTGACACATAACAACAACATATTACCGTCCAACGTTGCCATACCGAAAAATGATGTACTAGTTAATAATATTTCTACTGTTTATGGGGAAAAAGTCCCTAATAGTGCAGTGGAATTGCAGGAGCATTAATCATAAGAAAAGCGACCTAAATTATATAATAAATTCTTTAAATCCGTTTATAATAGCTCTACAAGAAACTTGGCTTCGGCCTGACTCTATTTTTAAAATTTCCGGTTTCTCTTGTATTCGAGAAGACCGCTTTGATAACTACGGTGGGGTTGCCTTACTTATAAGGCACCCAATGCCATTTGTACATATTCCTATTCCGCAGCATAGTAATGATTTTTCGATTATCGCTGCTTCTGTAAATAATATATCTTTTGTTTCTATATATGTTCCACATCCCTCAACTTCTATTTATGATGAAATCGAACCAATTTTGAGTGTAATACCTAAACCTGTTGTAATAATGGGGGATTTTAACGCTCAACACCAATCTTGGGGAAGCACTACTTCTAACCACTATGGAAATCGCATTCTTGACTTTTTGGATAGAAATAATTTATGTTTCTTGAATACTGGAAATCCTACACGGCGCACCCTTCCTGACGAGGGGGTAAGTGCTCCTGACCTCACAATCTGCAATCCCAGCCTTGCGTCCTCTCTAACGTGGTCGACCTTACCTTCTACATACGGAAGCGATCACTATCCGATAACAATTACCTTTCCAACTGACCAAAAAATATCTCCCACTCGCCCTCCTCGACTAAAGCATAAATTGCAAAACGCTGATTGGAATTTATTTAAAGAAAGAGTTCAAGAAAAGATTTCGTCTTTGCCTTCTATAATAAATTCCAATCATAACGAATGTGCAGAGGCCTTAGCTTCGTTATTATTAGAGACAGCTGACGAAACTTTCCCCTCGAAAAATCCTGCTCGTAATAAATTACCTGCTCCCCCTTGGTGGGACTCTGAATGCTCTGACGCTATCAAAGAAAGAAAGGCAGCTGAGAAAAAGTATGTTTCGGACTCGACCGAAGAAAATTTTGAATATCTTTCGCAAGTTACCGCTAGTACTAGAAAACTCTTTAAGCAAAAGAAATGGGAAAGTTGGAAGAATTTTTGCTTTTCCATCTCTCCGGATACTCCTTCATCTGCAATTTGGTCGAACATTAGACGATTTAGGTCAGCTTTTAAGGAATCCACCCCAAAAGTTCTCCCTACATCATTAACTGATAATTTTTTAGACAGACTGGCTCCATCGTCTGTCCCGGAATTAATTACTCCCTTGCTCATGTCCATGTCAGAAAACGTACAATCCGGATTAAATGCTCCTTTCACTTTAACTGAACTTAAAGGTGTTCTTACTTACGTCAAGGACTCATCACCTGGTCCTGATGGAATCCCTTACTCTTTTCTTGCTCAGCTTTCGGATTCCTCTTTGAATTATTTTTTGAATTTAATTAACTCGATAATTTTTAATGGAAATATACCACCTTCATGGAAAGTTCAAGAAGTTTTACCTATACTAAAACCAAATAAATCCCCCTCAGAGGCAGAATCATATCGCCCTATAGCTCTTTCTTCGGTTATGGCTAAAATTGCGGAGCACTTAGTTAAAAATCGACTTGAGTGGTATGTGGAGAGTAAAGGATTTTTAAGCAATAGTCAGTTTGGATTTCGAAAAGGTAGGAGCACGTCAGACAGCATTGCAATATTCACCACTGACATAAGACTAGCGTTTTCGATTAATGAACATTTGTTAGCAGCTTTTCTAGATATTTCCGCCGCGTACGATAACGTAGTGTTGTCCCTACTTGTAGAAAAATTGTACAAATTAGAGGTTCCCGTGATTTTAATAAATTTTATTGTAAATATCTTAGTCGGTAGAAGTGTACATATTTTTAATGAAGACTTGGAAAAGAGAACGAGGTTATTATGGAATGGGCTCCCTCAAGGTTCCGTTCTTAGTCCTCTTCTTTTTAATATTTACTCTCATGATCTGGAATCTTCCTTTGGTAATGGCATTAACGTACTCCAATACGCTGACGATTTACTTTTGTATGTATCTGGAAAGAATACTGAAATCTTATGTAATACATTGAACTATAATCTTACTGTCCTAAAATTGTGGTTAGATAATAATGGCATGACTCTATCCGTGCCCAAAAGTTCGGTTGTTCTTTTCTCACGAATGAGATGCCCACCACCAATTACAATTTTTTATGATAATATTCAAATACCGATAAGTAACGAAGCCAAATTCTTGGGTGTTATTTTAGATTCAAAGTTGACAGGACTTTCACATTTCTATTATATTAGTGCAAAATGCGAACGCTTACTTAATATTCTAAGATGTCTGCGGGGAGTATGGTGGGGAGCTCATCCGTTTTCACTAAAACTTCTCTATAATGCAAAAAAAAAAAAAAAAAAAAAAAAAAAAAACTTGTCAAATGATTGCAATAAATAATTTTATTGCGTTTTTGTGTATTTTGTAAATTTTATTCTCTATCAGCTATGAGTTCTACCGCTGAAGAATCATCTATTCCTAAAGAAATGACTTTTGCTGAAAAACAAGCCGAAAGAATGAAGAGACTTCGCTCTCTCCACACAGCGAGAAACGAAGCGAGGTCGCACAACCATCAAGAAGTTGTTGCTGAGGAAGCCAGGAATAAGTTGCCACCTAATTACGAAGCGAAACGTCGCCAAGCAGAGTGGTTGATGGAAGACCAGAAGAAGCGGGAGGAGGCAGAGAGTGAAGGGAAAAGTTACGACAGAGTGAAGCTCTTGAACATTTCTGCAGTGGAGGCAGAGCGTTTGGAACGTAAGAGGAAGAAAAAGAATCCTGATCAGGGCTTTTCCAGTTACGAACAGGCTACAGTTCGGCAGTATAACAGGCTCGTTAAAAATATGCCATCAGCTGACATGGAGCAGTATGAAAAACAAAAACAAAAGTATGGCGATGCATTCTATGGTGGTCCCAATGTGATATTGCATGGAATGCATGAAGATCGCAAAGATGCAGTGGACAGGATGGTGAATGATCTGGAAGGGCAGATTGCCAAGAGAGCTAAATACTCCAGAAGGCGTACTCATAATGACGACGCTGACATTGATTACATCAACGAGAGGAACGCTAAGTTCAACAAAAAGTTGGAACGATTCTATGGGGAGCACACAGCGGAGATTAAACAGAATTTGGAACGTGGTACAGCCATATAGTTCTTGTGCATCTGCAGTGTTTTATTATAAGTTTTAAGTACTTTATATTGTAAAGGCTAATATTACTTTCTAAAAATGTTGTCGTTTCTTTTCTCATACTCTGGAAAAGTTGTTCGACCAGGGCACCGGCCTATCTATTCAAATTAGGACCTTAACTGTCATGTTTTTGGAGTAATATTTACTGTAAATAGTATTTTGTAAGATAATCTCTTGGGAAATAATGAAATTCAAAATATAAACAATTTCAATAACAAGTTTATTTTGATAAATGTGCTGATTAAATAAAAAAAATAGTACATAATATCAAATACATATTTTACATAATGTAAATAAACTATAAAAGCAATGTATACTTGTAAACAGTGTGTGACAAGTTCACTTATTTCCATGATGTACATTTTTTTCTGCTTGACTCAAGTAATTGACTAATTAATACTTGATTACTGTTTTCATTGATTACATTTTCCTATTAAATATTTTATAAGTTTTTCATTTATAGCCCTATCTAATAAATTGTGTATACTTTTTACAATAACTTATTGTTATTTAAAATTGAAGTGTTAAAATTAACACTTAAAATGTATTTTTCTAACAAATAGTAAATTTAATATTATTTCATGTAGGATACTCAGAAGTCTGGAAAATAATTTAAGTTAGGACATTTGATTATCTAAACCAGATTTTGTAATAAAGATAAGAGAGTTTGTATTATGTAAAATGAATTATTATTATAGACAAAGGTATTACTTTCGATTTTTATTAATATGAAACCTTTGAAGAACAGTAAAATGCCCTAGCCTGACTGTTTTTTCAATATTATAATGTAAAGCATTCTATATTTATAGTTGATGCTATACCTACATATTAAAATAATATAATTACGTATTTATATAAAATGAGCACAAGTTTTATACAGAAAGAAATGCTTAGGTAATAATGTTTACATATCATAATAAAATTTGAAGTTTGGAGCTTCGACTAGAAATCACAGTGTTTGTTTTAATTAATTATTATAACTTTATTGCCGTAATCTCAAATTTATTAGGCATTACCCTAATGTGATGTACAAATATTGCGAAATGTTCTATACTTAGATACTTTTTGAGCTCATAAAACTCCAAAAGTACTTATAATGTTTTCAGAGTTCGATTCTTCAGTCAAAAGTTTTATCAGTTTGTTCCAACAAAGGAGTGGAGTCGCGGGAAGTTGCTGATGCTATAATATTATTTAGTTATTTTCTGCGTTATTTTACTTAAGAAGCTCTTAAAATGTGGAGATAATACCCTATTGCCTATTGCAGAATAGAAACAAAAACTAATGCATTGCGTCATCGTGATGCTCAGTAGGTAAGTATTTTATGACCAGTACCTACAATTCATTACCTACCCGCAGACTAGGTAGGTAGGCCTAGGCACTAAGTGGAACCTGAAACGGTTCCTTTTATCCCTAAGCCCTAATGTAAGTATAGGCTGAAATAAAGGTGACAGTAAAAATTTACTCTAGGCCCTATAATTAAAACCTATAGACGCTGATATTACTAATTTGGTGATGGTTCTTGGACCAAGAGTCTTGGTAGCTATTGCACCATCTGTGTATGCTGGGGTGGTCGTCTGTTTCTAATTTGATAATGCTTGATTTCGTCCGAGAATCTCTGCCCATAGCTATTGCTCTTTGCCATCCTGCCTTGTTTTTACTTCATCATCATTAGATAGACCCATCAGCGTTTTTTTCTTGAAGTTGGGGACTGTTTGTTCTGAACTTCTGACATGGCAAACCATAGCGCCAGGTGACTACTATATCATACGTAACTAACACTACGGCTAGCCACGGCTGAGCGTTTTACCAAACCACTTCGTTTGATTCTGAATCATTCTTATTTTGTGCGGAAGTGGACAGTTAAATTGCATTTCAAATACCAAATAAATATAAAAATGTACATATAAGTTGTACCTATCTACTACCGTGTAATAGACTTTTCTGTGAAAAATATCAGAATGCTCTACGATCAACATAGCGGGGGAGAATGCTACTATTCTGATCTGTATGATTCTGAAATATTAATATACCTAAATGGGTGGTCGAGTGATTCGAGAGGTATTGAAATACTCTAATAACTGTAGTCTTACCAATTATGTAAAGAAAATAAACCATTTTCACGGGCAAATCTTGACTCTTTCTCGACCTAACAGTTTGGTGAATAAATTAAATCAATCCCAATGCGAAATATTTGAGAAACAGATTAAATGTGAGAGATTATGCATATTTATGACGTTAGATCACAATATTTCCGTTATTAAAATATAGAGAGACTTTCCATTTATATGTGTATAACTATAATAGATAGTGGATAAGAAATATCATAAATTTATCCAATCCTTGACTGTTTTTCTACGTAGGTATTACTTACACAGTCTGCACTATTAAAAAGCCATATTTATTTGTATTATTGTTAAAATGTATGGGTAAGGCTTACACCCAAATGATACATTTTGTAGATAATGATAAATTTCATAATATCTCCGAATACAATAAAATTAATCTGTAATTTAATTTAGTTCCTAAATTGAATTCCGATACAACTTTGTGTTTACGTAATATTATTTTACCTAAATAATTGGCAATAAAAAGAAGCTAAATGGCGGAAGCAGTTTAGCGACAGTAATCGCTTTTAACATTTTTGAAAATAACGTATATAATTTACAATACAATGTATTGTATAGTAACGTGTTTAAAAAGCGTAAACAATCCTATCCGAAAGGCCAGTGATTCTTGTGCTCAGACAATAAATTTTCGAACGCGAACAATGTTGAAACATCAAAATGTGTAAAATACTTCCTACATCCGTAATTTATTAGTTGGTTCAATTTGATGAAAATAAAATATTATTACCTACAAAAATTTTTAGTATTTCAGCACTAGAATCACTCCTTTCGCATCGGACGGTTTTTTACATGCTGTATACACGTTGCATGTAAGTCAACATCGGGGTACAATTTCCTTAACTTTCTAAAGGTAACTGTATATAAACTTATATGTAATTCGAGTCCTATCCACCTTAAGTGCAGTGTAGAAATGTAAATAACCAGCCGTTATCCGCATTTGGCACAACAAAGCACTCAGAGAGAATAGGAAACAATCAACGTAATAAATATTTATTCGTGCAGGTTTTGGAATGTGTTAAATCAAAATTGTATAACAAAATCAGACTTTTCCGCGTAACTAACTACCAAATGCGAATATCACAGATTCGTTCATCAATTTGTACTACTGCACTTAAGATAGGCTACGTATCATCCGGTCGCCAGCATTCATAATACCCATGAGCGAACAATTTCTGAAAAAGACAATTTCGAATCAATAAGCCAATTGTGTTGCCAGTTTCCAATAATAACAAGTCGATTAGTATTTTTAATGGTAGCGCCAGAAATATTAATTTGTGATGTAGTCCGTGTATTTAAAGTAAGCTTATATAAAATGCGTTTTCCTAATTAATATTGATGAACTTACTCCGCCGTCCTGGCATTAGGCGAACTGTAATTCCGTCGGGCGCTCGAACTGTACAAACAAAAATCTATTATTGCTCGAATGGAGATTCCTGGTTAAGTCATGTTAAATCATTCCACAGACGACAACGTGTTAAGGATTAATAGGAGCAAAAACAACTCACCTTGCACGAGGATAAGAAGCGAAATTAAAATAAGTTTGCTTGCTAATAAATTTATTTATTCCCTGATATACATAAAATTCATCACAATTTACAATAACACTACACAAGGCTCTAAGTACAGTTGTACTGAATACTTTATAAGATGTAGGTAGGGTAAACCGTATAGCTATTGCCCACTTAAAGATTTCAAACACATTGAGATGAAAAATTAAAGAAAGTATTTTAATTATCGACCATTTATGACTTTTTTCTTATAACTCAATAAACTGTTAAACAGAATATTAACACTTTTTAGTTAAAACTTACGTAACTTAGAAAATATTGAAATAAATTTAAAATCCTCCAAAAAGTACAGTCATTGCCCATTACATACACTAATTGCCCACATCAAAGCACAGTAATTACCCAGTATCTTAAAACAAAATAATCAATTTTAAAATGACAAAATAGGCTTTAAATAAACAAAACAAAACATTAAACTTAAATTCTAGTAGTACAGTCTTCAAAATTTCAAAATAAATTGCGTTTGGCCTTATTAACATATTATCAAATATTTCTTGAGCTGATGTTGATGACTCAAAACGGTAGAGACAGAATCATCTACTTCAAAACATAGATGACGCAAAAATTTGAATTTTATATGTAAATTTCATATGTATTTATTTTTTTATCTTCTTTGATATCAGTTCAAGTGGTTACTCAGAATGTTCAATTAGCTGTTGGTTATTCTTCCCTAAAGTTGTATCTATTTCCTTACAATTAACATTTTCATTAATAGATTTAACGTAGGATTTTAATTTTTTGTATTTGCGTTTGAATTTTTATCAATTTTTTTAAGCCAAACCATATTTTTCCAGCAATTCATCTTGTAGATAAATTGTTGGATACATCTTGTACAGCTTCGATTGCTTTTTGCAAATTTTCTATGCTATATTGAACTTTTGGAGTCTTTGGCATACTGAAAATGAAACATTAAAAGCCATTTCAATATTTATGCCTGTAAATTGCAAAACAAGTCTAGCAATGAGCAACTTAAACACTGCTACTGCATGGTGGCAACATTCTAATAATAATTGCCCTGGGCAATAACTATACATTAACATATGGCAATAACTGAAATGATGGTGGGCAATAACTAAAAATGTACAGATTTACGTGCAGTGATTACCCACCGTTAAAATGACCGTTAGAAATCAAATTTTATCAGTTATTTTCATTGATTATGGAGAAAACACTTATAATTTCATTATGACTATACACCATTAGTTGAATATTAAATAACTTGCAAAAAAAATTTAACCTCTAAGCAAGTAATTCCTTAGTAAAATTGTTAAAGTCTTTACCTGTTTGAGTAACATTTTCACCCGTCTTGACAAAATCCGCCATAACTGTTTTTTGTTAGTGTTTCCTATTGTAAATTTTAAATCTACTGTACATTGATCTCGGAGCCATCTACTTAGTAAATTCAAATCTAACTAGAGTGCTTCAAAGTCAGCACCTGACAATATTATTCTTAAAGCGGGCAATCACTACCAGTGGGCAATCACTCTCTGGTTTACCCTACCTATTTAAATTTTACAAAGAATTTAAAATCATGTGTATGACTGTTATTTTTCTATAAAATAGCTACCGTAAAATTTCAAAATGTTTCATTTGTGCACACAAACGTATTGATTTCATTGTGCGGAAGACGAAATTACTAACGAAAATACTTTTTCCTATAAGCTTTAACTTTTAATAAATATTTAAAACTCAGGACATTTAATTTTAACAATATTGCGGAATAATTCCATCCTTATTATACTTAATTGTAAATCTACAAAACCTTAAATAAAACAAAATTTAAACAATAATTTATGTATCTAGAAGTTTAAAAGATGGAAAGACAAATTGCCTTGCCTATCACAGTTAAATTCGATAAAATAGAGCAATTATTACACCTGTATGAAAACCACAAAGTCTTTAGAATAATTCTTAAATAGAATACCTCTAATCCCATGAAGTTAACTTTGATAAGTACACTTGTGAAGAATGCTTGAAATTATTATAGTTATAAAATGATTGTAAGAAATCTTTGAGAATTGAAAATATTTTGATAAAATAGTATCTTATTGTAATTACTTCATAAAAAAAAAGAATAATCGAATCTGAAACAAGTTTAAGTGTTGAATCGCATAGTTTCATTTTAATTAATTTTCTCACTTGCTACCGTGTAAAAAAGCCTCGCACGTGACATTGGCGAAACAAGTGTGTTTACGGTGGCGAAAAACGAAAATTCATCGCCGTTAATAAATACGAGACAAACGAAGTATTGCCAGATACACGTTAACCTGAATATTATTGTAAAATAAATATTTTGAAAATACTTTATCGTGAGCAAAACGGTCTTGTTGAGCAGATTAAAATTTTAACAGGCAATTAAATAATTTATACAAGATTTTTGGCAAGGCGCGATAGTAGTCTTTTAGATGAGATCGTGTGATGTCCCACAATTTGACCAGTCAACAAGTGATGTTTTAATTTCCTCTTATAATATTAAGAATATAAACAATAAATAGTTATTTCCATTTATGTAGCTAATAATTTCACAAAATAATTTCAACCTAGCCTATGAATAAAATAAAAGGAATAAAGTAATTTATGCCTACTATAAAGATTTATGTACAAAAGGCACAAAGCAGCATTCCAATAATATGATTTCATATAACCTTATATGCTACTCGTTAGTTGCGATGTAAAAGCCTTTGTAAATATATCTTCAACAACACTCGCGTCAAGTGGCGACCTTTATCACCTATACTTATTTGGAATGCTGCCTGTAGTAACTCTTAACTCAGAAATAAAGATTGTTAATGAAGTCAAATATAACAACACACATGCAAAGATCCAGCTTGAACACTCAACAAGTACTCAAACAGGTTACATTGACATATAAAACTATAAATAACTTATACAAAGAAAATCCAACAATAATAGTCCGTTTCCGTTGGCATTTCCTTAGAAAGTTAATGCATTCACAAACATGCCAGGGTTACAACGCTAAGCATGTTTCAAAGTCTTCAAAATTAGCCTCAATCGGACACTTGAAAGTTTAAAAGTTTAAAAGTCAGGCACTCGGTAAACACTGAAAAATCACTGAACACTTAACACATAGGCATAGAGGAACTCGGGTTTAGCAGTTGAGTTTTGGTAAGGCACTGAGAAAGTCTTCGAGGTCGGTGTCTGTGTTGGTTAGTTGTTTGTTGGAGCGGATGGATCGGGAGGAGTCTCGGAAGGACCCGAATCCCGAGTCCTGCGTTCTGGGTGGGGGCGTACCTACGATCCGGGGCATCTCGCATTGCTCGCACTTGTTGAGTAGCGGGTGGTTGCGGAAGGTGCAGAGGTGGCACTGCCAGGAGGCCGACGGCTGCTGCCCGGTGTAGATGTTGCTGTAGAAATTGCCGGAGTCGTCTCGCTCCCTCTCCCGTTCTCGCACTGGAATTGTGTTAAATAAACATTTGTAAATACAAAGAACATTTAGTAGAACCTCATCTGAGGTTAGGCCCAGAACAGACGGTGAAACGCAACTGCAAAGAAACTGCAACTGCTAGTTACTTTTGAGTTGCATCTAAGTTTCTGCCATAGCGTCCGTTGAGAGACTACACATGACGCGACCAGTTTGAAAGTTTCAGTTTCATTCATAAGAATCATCAGAAAGTTGCAGTTTCGTTGCAGTTGCGTTACACCGTCTGTTCTGGGCCTTAGTGTGAGTTAACATCAAACGTCGTTGTCACTAGCGAGCGCGATAAAAAATATATGAAGATTTAAGTCTTGAAAGTTTCTACTAGGGGCGCTGTACAATCCGTCATATTTTATGTCTTTTTTACGCAGCCGAAATCGAATGCGTTTGACTTAAACTCACACTACCGACGCCCACTGTAGTCAGGAAGAGTACGCCAGTCAAGTCAGACTTGTTGTGATTTTGTAAATCCTAATAGCCTAACATGCAGTGCAGAACACTGCTGAATATTGCCTCTTTGTTTTGATGAAGTTTAAAAATTGACTTGTTTTCCTACTCTGTTATAATAACAAACAAAAGACAATAAAGTAATAATATTATGTTCTTGAACATTATTATGTATAGCCTGACCAGGAACATNAGGCTATACCTATAATAATATTTTTTCGTTAATTCATGAAAATATCAAATTAGCCCGTAATCCTGAATCCTGATACATAAAGTTAGCCTAATAATTTAACACAGGTACGACTGTACTCAGTGTTGCACTATCAAATGCAATTGACGCGCCTCTATGCCAGGGTTTTTATGTTCCTGGTCAGGCTATAAGTCTACAATCTACATTGATATTGCATTACATGCCTACATCCATATACAAAACCACAAAGAATTTGATCACTGAGCCAAGCCAGCCTCTTTGTGGTCAAACAACCGGTTATGGGAAAAATACATTTCATTGTTATGTAAACAAGATAAACACGTCATATTGCCAATTTTAGCAGTAAAACATAAATGAGTTATTTGCTCAAAGCGGAATGTATAAAATATAATTTCTACAAGTATGTATTACAAAAGATATGTAGGAACAGAATCATACAAAGTTAGATCCCCATTGCATTGGGTCCCCATTCAACATATTATGTCGTAAATCACGGTGACGAAAGCAACAATACTGGTTTTTAAGCAAATATTTGGGACGTAATAATGTTATCGACGGTCGATGGGGCAGCAAAGTTCTGAAGTGGAAGCCTCGCAGCGTGCGACGTCCACCCACAAGGTGGACCGACGACCTCATACAGATCATACAGACCGGTAGCAGAAAGGCGCTGAAAGCAGGCTTCTACCAATCGCGCGATATGGAAATCATTGGGAGAGGCCTATGTTCAGAAGGCTGAAATGATGAATGTTTTCGACAAAAGCTTACCGTTCCCGGTCATTTCTAGCCTCTTAGCCATGGTATCGCACTGGTCTCGCAGCAGTTCGACGTATTCTCTCAACTTCTGCGTGGCAGACGGCGGCGGGAGCGGCGCGGCCAAGATCTGAGTTTCCCGCTTCAGCTGCGCCAGATGGCCCTTCTCCTGGGATAGTGCTTTGACTAGACAATCGAGCCGCTGCTTCTGGCGTTCGATGAGGGAACGATCTGGAAGATTTGTGGCTGTATTAGGATAAAGCTTCAAACTAAAATGACAGTGGGCTGGACACCTAGCAAGGTACAAAGATAGAAGATGGACTATAACATCAACAGAATGGAAGGGACCGAAGGGGAAGAGGAATGTTGGGAGACCCAAGGAAAGGTGGGCTGATGATATAATGAGAGTAGCGGGAGAAAATTGGCTCGACCTAGCCCAGGACAGGAAGAAATGGAGCGGAATGGAGGAGGCTTTTGCCCATACAGGGGTGCCACAAGAGTGAAGACAAATGCTTCTAACTTAATTTATAAAATTGTAAACTTGTGGAAATAAAAGCTTTTTATTTATTTATTATTAGGATAACGCTTGAATATCATCAGGTCATTTGGTCTACTGCAGGTGGATGACCCTCTCTAATTTACTAGAGGCAAATGGTGGATTTGGCTTACACTACCTATGCTGAACTCTTTAGAAATGTGAGATAATGTGTATATTAATCATGGACTTCTGTACAAATTCAAAATGAGTAAACAAATCTCTTAAAGTTTAATGAATACAATTTGATCCATTGTTTTGTTTTGTGAACAACAACAGTGATTTTAAAAAAGTTTTCCTGGTGTGTGTATGACTATGTGCCCTTGATCAGAATGCAGACACTGGGTGACCGGTGAAGGTTTTATTCACCTTGAAACAAAATTGCCAACAGGGGAAGTCCTGTCTGTCGCCATTTATATGGCTCTGCTGATATGGATGAGAGGATGTAATTTTGTGATAGATAATGAATATAATAAAATGTATAATTTACTGAAATAAATTGCAAGTAAAAGAATTGTGTGGAGGTGGATGGGCAACAGATGCAGGAGATAGAGGAGAGTGGAAACAGTTGGAGGAGGCCTTTGCCAAAAAAGGCAGGGAAGCAGAGGAAGTGTCAATTAGAATAATATTAAACTCAATCAATTTTAAACTCTGTATGTCTGAATAAAGGCTTATATAATTAACTAGCTGACCCGGCGAACTTTGTTCCGCCTTAATGGCAATAAATAAGCAGACTTTTTTTTTATTTCGAACGGGATAAAAAGTATCCTATGTCCTTCTCCTGGCTCTAAACTACCTCCCTGACAATTTTCAGCTAAATCGGTTAAGCCGTTCTTGAGTTATAAGTGGAGTAACTAACACGACTTTCTTTTATAATTGTGGGCCAAAAGAATCACAACAACAAAAGAAAATCATACCTGGTGTAGATCCTGGGGGCTCAGGCGCTGATCTGGCCGGCCGAGGAGTCTCAATCCGGGACGGCTGCGACGGCGGCGGGGGCGCGCGGCGTCTCGGCGGCCGCGCCGTGCTCGGACTCACCGTCACCGTCACGTGCCCCTCGAAACCCCCCTCGTCCTCACCCCCGCGGGAATCACGAACCGGACTCGCCATGCTGGAAGTCGGCGTACAAACGGTCAAATTCACTGATGTTATAGCTCTCGGACTATCGTAATCCTCTAACCATGGATCGTCATACGCGCGACTCAAGTCCATATGACAATTCACGTTCACTGATAAATTCAGCGGATACACTCGCTCTTGTCGGTACAGCGGGCTGGGTTTCGCACTTTGACTTTCATGTTTCAGTGAAGGAACGGGGGAAACTGTATGGCTCACGTCAGGTTCTGGCTCTTTTAGTGTCTGTTTAAATGCAATATCTGGGTTTGGTTTGATAAAGTCAAGTGTGTTTGGACGTTTCGGTTTTTCTTGATGTTCCGGTTTCGGTTCAGGCTCCTTTTTGTCTTCGGGCTCCTCCTTTTTTATTGTCTTCTTCTCCTTTCCTTTCTCTAATCTCTCATGTAGATTGCTTTTTATCTTGTTGCTTTTAAGTATTCTGTAATTTGTGCTCTCTGGTTGTTCCAAGTTCTTATCAAGAGGTGCACTATCAGTTGTAGGTCTTTCCTCCTTTACATTTTCATTTGTTAATTCCAAGTCACTTGGAGACTCAACACTATACTTGGCAAAGCAGTTGTCAAGGTTGATGGTAATAGGAGATGTGTTGTTGTTGCTCCTTGGGGTTTCTTCTACTGTTTCCACAACATTCTGGTTGGCATCAGTGTTTACCTTCTTGTCACCGTCATCGAAATCATTGGAGCTAATGATCGCAGTCTGTGGCCCTTGGCAAGTGATGGACTGAATTGGCGTCGACTTGGCAATCTCATGCTTGACTATGGGTTGATTACGACACTTAGATGGCGGGTTGAGCTTGAGCTCGTTAAGCTGGCGCGCCGCGGCAGACGAAGAGGCATGGTAGGCGTGCGTTAGGGAGGCCTTGACTTCGCTGTGGAGGTGAGTCTCGCAGGCTTGCTTGTCGTGACAGTATAACTCGATAGTGTTGGACACAACATGGTCGGGTACGCCGGGGAACTTCTGCTTTAGCTCATGGAACAATTGCATAAGCGATATATTAGTGCAGGCACACGGCGAGGGGCTCGTCGCGCTGTCGGAGGGGGCAGACATCGCCGCCCATCCTAGCGGGACCAAACCGCTCCGCCGCGAATCGTACCTTCACCACTATGCGGCGAATCTCTTCCCACTCATTGGCAAAAACAATCAAACATTTTACTACCCAACTTTACACTGTAAATAACGTCCCGCAGTCGTCGTGACGTCACAAACCTAAAAACCACAATTCTACACAGTTACGTATACGTACCCCGACTTCTGCGATTACTAGCGTTCATGTCTTGTTAATACAAAAAGTACACATGTGACGAAGAAGGACATTTAGCGACGGAAAGTTGCATTTTTGTATCTTTTGTTATCATACCAAAGCAATATTTCGATGTGTTGCAAAATACAACGAACTGAAGCTATGTCCCAATAACAATTTACCAACTCAAAGAAATTATTTTAACACTTTTTAGAGTAACTTACTAAACAGTTTTAAAGTACAAAGGCAATAATTATTGTGCCCAAAAATAAATTAATAAATCGCAATACTTGTCAAACCAATTCTGCCATTTTGGTTAGTCATAGAGTGAGAGGATGTTTTTTTATTTTATTGATTGGAGCTTGGCATATTGTGTAAAGTATTTTGGTTGATTAATGTTATACTTACAGAAAGATCTTCAAACAGTCGAAAACCTGAAAATAAAGAATACAATAGGTACTTTATTGTTAGGAGTTTCATTAGAAAATTGCTGTAAATTGTAATAATTAAGATTTGAATTTGAATGATTTAAAGACTTCGTAGTTTATGGTTCTCACCACATTTCCGGTTGTCACTGTCAATGTCAGTCAACCAGTCAGCTGTCAATTTCTATTGGATCGAGTCTTTGTTTTTCTCTTCTCTTGTATTTTCGAAAAGGAAAAAGGCTGAATTAGTTAATTCTGTAAACATGGTAGACGACTTGAGGAAATATTTGAACCATCTACTTGAAAAGTATGCACCTCTATCCAGTCTAATACCTGCGTTGATGCAAAAACAAGTTGTTCAAAGTTGGTGTTATTTCAGGGTAAATGGACTTCACTGTATTTTGATTACTGACCGTGATGGGGTGCCGCTGGTGAGGTCGGTGACGGAGCGCGCGCCACAGCTTGCCTTGCGACCGAACTTCATCTCCACCTTCGGCATGGCGACCGACCAAGCTAGCAAACTGGGACTGGGCCGCAACAAGACTATCATATCAATGTATTCGAGTTATCAGGTGATTACAGCATTTGTATGTCACAGTGGACATCTTACTTGGAATTCTCATCCATAATCTTGATATGTGGGCGTATTTGTAGATTATCGATGAGTTTTGGTTGATCCGTTTCCTTATTTTTTGTTTTTATTACATCCTTTATTCCAAGAAATCAAATGGATTTCCAAATTTTACATTTTACTTAGCTTATTATTTAACTAGTAATGATTTTTTCCAGGTGATACAAATGAACAAACTGCCTTTAGTAATAACCTTTATTGGTAGTGACAACTGCAACACTGGCCATATACTATCCCTCGAGAGCCAAATAGAACCGTTCCTGAAGGACTTAGCAGCCATTGTGGCTGAGACACCATAAACCTAGAATTTGTTTATATTTTTATATCTGTTTTTTGTATGTTTTCAAGATGTAAATAATGCTAGGTTTAAGGAGGATTCTAGTATAAAAATACATTACAATATTGTCTCATTAAGGCCCGATTCGACCAAACTTTTATCCAAGAATAACTCAATCACAGAATAAATCGTCACTTTTGACATATTTCCCATACTGAAACTGTCAGTGTGCCAGTTATACCAAGAGTTATTCTCGGATAAAAGTTTGGTCGAATTGGGCCTTAATCTATTAATAGAAATAACTAAAATATTATTTGGATCATATGCCAATATAACACTGAAGTTAATTGTAAATTTAGTATGCTAAATCCAGGATGCAAAGACATACTTGAATTAGATTAAGTAATTCCCCAGCTCATTAATTTATGATATAATTATTTTGAAACTTGTATTAACACATTGAACGCCAACGCGGTCAATGTTGTCCGACACTGCACTTTCCTACCAGGCCAAGTAAAAATTTCAATTTTTTTCAATTTTCGTCCATTGTTTTTTTTTTGTTAAATCGTTACATTATAAACATAAATAAAGGAGGTACACTAATCTTGGGAGCCGCGCGGGTCAGCTTATATGAGAATTATTGAAGAAATGCTGTCCATCGGCTCAATACAGAGGTTTGAACATAGGTCTGACTCGCGGTCATCATTGTCCGACGCGGCCCGAACGGAATAGTGCCATTTTTAGGCTGGCAGCGAAGGTGTTAAGTGTAAAATAACACTTTTGTGGCCTTCTATTGAAATATTCTGCAAAATCTCTACAGTATATTGAGAGCTCAGAATCTTTAGTGTGTCATTAACTAGATTCAACTGTAAAGTTGATTTATAAACACTTGAAAATTCTTAGTGAAATGTTAGTTTCTTAAAAGATAAGTTGTTTGAACGTAACGAAAAATTTATAGATAATATTGATTTTAAACTGTCCATATAATAAATACCCCCATGTAACTTGTAAATACACACAAGATATTAATAATGTTATTATAAAATGGGATTAAATAAATGTAACATAATTAAAAACCAATTTATATTTGCTGTGTATTTTATTGATTACTCTATCTTTTGAACATTCTTTTGGTTCATCCATAAAAGATAAGTTTAAAACAATACTATCTTAATGAGTAGGTATTGTTTATTATAAACTGAAATCAAGAGTAATAATACAATCTAAAGTGTCAAGTTTTCTATCTTATCATATTCAAAGTACTCTCAATATTTATCATTAGGTGTCTTTTTCAACTCATTGTAAAGTAGTAAAGTTTAAAAAACACTTAACACCAACAACTCGATACCTAGTGATAGAGATAATTTATTATCTTTCATTTATGTATTAGTTTAGGTGGTAGGAGATGCTATAATATTTAATTACTACGTAATTATTAAGCAATCAAATATTAATCTTGTAGTAGCAAAAGCAATGGAAAGAATCAATGGACATCAAACCATTTTTTGTAGTGCAAGCAACTTTGGGCATAAAATATTCGTTGAACACGGCGCGACGTGCGCAAGAGTATCAATTTCTAATCAATAAAAATATTCAAGCGACAATGTACTTTAAAGTAGTTAATTTAAGAGTTCTATTCGAGTACAGGCGTGATAAGAGGCTTGCCGGAGAGCGCGTTGACTACGTTGTTTGCCGCCAATACGCCCATGTCGCTGCGTGTGCGCACAGTCGCGCTGCCGATGTGCGGGAGGATGACTGGTGGAATAAATATAAATAAATAGTTACTTCTTTTAAAAGAGTAGATGGTACTGGCCAAAAACATTAGAATAGGCCTATGGTGAAGAAGAAAGGCAACTTTTTCAGCATGCCATTATTTTTCAATATACTTACTCGTAGAATGAGGCAACATTGTATTAGGTTTGGATCGGGAACTTATCCACTAGGTTTCCCACTAGGTGGACCGACGATCTGGTGAAGGTCGCGGCAGGTAGGTATCTGGATGCGGGTAGCGCAGGACCGGTCTTTGTGGAAAACCTTGGGATAAGTCTTTGTCCAGCAGTGGACATTATTTGGTTGATCGAAGGGATCACCAGTTTCAATCCAATTAATGAATATTGAGTCTTAGTCCCAGGGGATAGCTAAAAGCACTTACAAATGTTGGGAAGTGTGAGCAGCTTGTGGTCCTTCGGCAGAGGCTCGGGAGTGGTCACGTCGAGGCCGGCGGCGTAGATCTGGTGATTCTTCAGAGCGTCGTACAACGCGTCTTGGTCAACCAAGTCTGTAAAGCATACCCATCATCATGAAGTAACCTTAGTTAGTAAAAAAAATAAAGCTAGAACTAAAGAGAAAGACGTTTCGAAAGGAAGCCCAATAGGTTCAAGTTGAGACATCTTAATGTGATTCCCGACACTGGTTTTCAATGGGAGTCTTTTCGCAATTAAGAATCCTTTTCGCCAAGGCTGAAGAAGCAAAAATTGGAAAAATAAAAAGAGAAAGTGTGTCGAAACGCCGCCCCCTCAGTTCTACCATGTTCTACTCAGTCCGAGTCCCAAAACAACCAGTGTTGTTCAATGGGAAACAAAGAAGTAGGTAGAACACAGGAAAATAAAAAGAGAAAATCACATTACACATAGGAAAGATTTATTTTCATTGTTGACAACACCAAATGAACAGCCGAGTTGTTTCTGCATTGCATTATTTTCTACTTATGAAATGTGTAACCCCATGCTTACAAAAAGTGGAACTTACCCCCTCTGCCAACGTTGACGAGGATGGCGTTCTTCTTCATCTTGGCCAGGGTGGTGCTGTTGATCATGTGCTTGGTCTCACTGGTGAGTGGTACCGCCAGCACTATGAAGTCACTCTGTGCCAGCAGCTGGTCAAGTGATACGAACTCTGCTCCTAGTGCTTTGCCTGTAATTTGACGTTGTACTTACTTAATTAGTTCTGATTTTACCTCTGAACGTCATCCCTAATTAATAATTTTCACTAACTTAGTTACCCTACGTTCGACAGTGAAAAAGAGGGGAAAAAGAAACATTTTATAAGACCATGCACTTTATGCGTCAGAATTGTCGCTTCAGATAAGTAAGGCTAATTTAGACCTACTGAGTTTCTGTCTTTCTTAAAGATTTCAATAGCTTTTATTGTTTTCTATACTAATATTATAAAGAGGAAAACTTTGTTTGTTTGTTTGGTTGTAATGAATAGGCTCAAAAACTACTGGACCGTTTTTAAAAATTCTTCCACCATTCGAAAGCTACATTATCCACGAGTAACATAGGCTAAATTTTATTTTGGATAAAAATAGGGTTCAGGTGCCCACGCGCGCGAAGCCGCGGGCGGAAAGCTATAAATAATAAAGTTATAAGGAATTAAACTACGTAACACTACGTATTTGTCAGCCAATACCTTCAGGCTTCTCCCTATGTCCTGTGTAGACGAACTTGCCGACCTCGAAGCCGGCCAGCCGCTTGACCACCGCCTGCCCGATGCCTCCCAGCCCGACGATGCCCACGGTGCTCCCACGCACATCCTGTCCTAGCACTTTGTTGAAGCCGATCTCCCATTCGCCCCTGAAAAGTTATTAAGGATTTATAGAGATTGAGGGTAGTCTGCTAATTTTAGGGGTTAAGTGTCATCGCATAAGTGGCATAAAGCATCTATGTTGATTGTAGCCCACTATGATCTGATTCTGTAGGTAAGTAATCGGTGGAAGTTGTAGGTGGTGTAGGTGTGGTGGTGGTATTTCTGTGTCCTCCACTAGGCCAAGTTAGTACTAGGCATAACAGTACCGGAAATAGGCAAAAGACGAGAAGAAACTGGGAAAATTGCAAACGTTAGGAAAAAAGGATTCTATGTAACTTAATTAAGATGATCAAACTTATAAGCAAGTTAAAAATAAACCAGTCTTACCTGCGCACTTGATCCAGGTTTTCAGTGAACCGGCGAGCCGCACCCAGGATGAGTCCGACAGCGATCTCAGCGACAGCAGGGCTCAGAACATTCGGTGTGTTCGCGAGCTTGATACCACGTGCCTTCAGCTCGTCTAGGTTGCAATGGTTGTAGCCGGCTGATGCAGTAGCGACCACTTTGAGGGATGGACCTGAAGAGGTCGAAAAGCATGATGATGATGGGCCAGTGACGTCATGAGTAGGTCCTAGGTGACTGAGACGGATCACGTGAAAATCGACCCTCTGTCTTCTTCCTAATAGCAACCTGAGAAAGTGGAGGATATAGCGAGTGTTCTTGGCGCATGAGACTGATGACGTCATTTTAAAAAAAACCCAGTCTATGGCCTACTTTCTAAAAAAGTCCGACATAAAAGACAGGGCGAGCAACATTAACGTACTCAATACTCAATAATATACGTTTATTGCTTCCTATTCGGTAATAACGAATTAAAAGCAGAAGCTCGCTTCCACTTTCTGATCATCACTTACCATCAGGTGAGATACATGCGAAGAGCTTACTCTTTGTGGATAAAAAAAAATGAAGCGATACTTGGTGAGCACCTAACAAGACTCACGAGGGGTTGCTAGTAAGATGGTGTAGACCTTAGATCTACGTCTACATTATGGACGTTGTGGCACCTAAACCTATGCTATTACTATTTACCAGCTTTATCCAGCAACTCCTTGGTGATGGGGTGATGTGACACCCACACGAGTCCGGAGCATCCTGGGATGAGGTTCAGGAGTTCCTCTTTGTTCTCGGTGATGCCCTCTTCCCCGAAGTGTATGAAGCGGCTTTGAAGAACTGTGAAACTAGACAAACAGTGGAGCAGTTGTAACATTCATCATAATTTGCTAAACAAAACATTTATTTTCTTTAATTTACTGAATTTTTTTATTTTCGTTAAAATTATTTATTTTGATAATTTTCTAAGTCGAAAGCATCAAAGAAGTCCTGTTTTAGATATCAAAATTGCCGTAATCGCTGTAAATCATTTATTGTAGGTAGCAACATTATAATAAAACAAAGGATTTGATTTGTCTGTCTTATCTGTGCATTCGACAATAATCTACAAAGAATCCAAAATCATGTTTTTAGAAGCCGTACTGATGTTAAATGATTAAATAATAAACTATAATAAATCCCACTTACTGTTTGCGTAAAACTTCCAGTCCACTTTCAGGGAAATCGTTGGAAGACACCAGAACCTTGAGATTGTTCGTCATGGTTGTGTTCTCGCCGAGGGCCGGCAAAACATGAATAACCGCGAACGTCAGTGTCGCGATAAACGAATTACGTAACATATCGGTCGTGTTTATCTACAATCGACTGATAAAACTCTATTGTACTACAAGTCACAACTAAAATCTAAAGTTAACTGAGACTTAACCGTCTCGAAATTGGCGAGCGAAACTAACTAGCCACGTCCAGTTACTTAAACTAAATGTAAACGGGTTACTACAACATTCTTATCGGTAGCGGTTCTTTAATAATTATTACCTATTTGCCTTGAACCTGACTTACGTTCGATTCGATACTGGAACAAGATTAAAATAGAGTAGGTAATGAGGTTCAATCAATTTAACTGGACTTATTAATCACTATTAGTTCTTCCATAGAGTGGTTTGTACAGATTTTGGATTATATCTAGGTTACTCGATACCAAAATTGGTAAAGAAGTAGCAATTAAGTAGACGATTTTCCGTAGATTATGTCTATCTGAAAAATATATCATTTTATCATATCAAAACCCAATACTACGGTCATATTACGAATTATTTGATAACGTTTTACTGTGCTCAAGGTCAGTCAGTGATAAATATAATGTGAATCTCTACATTAAGTATACTGTAGATTTTTCTCGAGACACCTCGGCTCCTGACACCTGGCACAGTGGTCTATATTTAAGCTAGACAGTCATTAACTATTAAGAATCTTTTTGGATATAGGTATTTAACCTAACCTAACTGCTGGGAAAACACGCGTAGAAAAATATTATAAAAAAGTAGTTAGGTAGTTAATTATATTTAGATACTTAACAAGTGTGTATGTAGTACCTAAGTAGGTAGATTAAATAACACGAGGTAAATATAATTTGTATAATAATTTACGACACGACTACATTACGTGATATTCATAATACAGGATGATTTTGAACTAATTTTGAGGACAAAGGTCACTTTCAATAAGTATTGAGAACAACACCTTGGAATTATTACAATTATCACAAAATAGTACCAATACGGTACCTCAATACCTTTGTATTATTTTAATTATCCTATTAGTAGCACGTGGATATTCAGAAGCACGGGTACTTCATTGGTTTGCCATTGAAGGCATTGAGGATGTTTTCGGCCGAAACGATGGCCATTTGGTTCCTAGTTTCAGTGGTTGAGCTGCCCAAGTGTGGGATGATAACTGAAACAAGAAAGGAAAAACTTTTTAATATGAGAATTAAGTATGTTCGGCTCTGTCTGACTGATGTAAGACCTATGAGTCGTCAGATTGTGCATCAGGCAATTAGTCTACCCCAAGATAATAAGTTGGCAAAGAGTTTAGAAGTCTAGTTAAAGATTCTGGATATACCGGAGTTGCAATGGTGGGTGTGGGAACAAGTAAGATTAAATAAACTCACTTGTCCAAAAATTTTGTAAGGTTGCCAAGCTAGAGTTACGACAAAAGTAACATAACTCATAAAAAGAACAACACTTACAGCAGTTTGGCAAAGAAAGTAAAGGATGGTCGTTTGGTAGCGGCTCTGGTTGGACGACGTCCAGTCCTGCACCGAAGATTTGCTTCTCTTTCAACGCTACATACAGCGCTTCCTGGTCAACTAAGCCTGTAAACAAAGATTTTAACAGATAATATTTCTTGTTATAAGTTAGTAGGAAATACCCAATATATAATAATTTCTATAACAATATGCAATTGCAAACTTTCGAGAGTGGGAGGATGAGAGGCATTTCAATCGGGATTATGCAAAATCGTTCAAAAACTAACTGCTAGTATGATGTTCATTGATTCCAATTCTGTAATTACTTACATTATTCTTAATCCGGTAACATCTTGTAACCATTGTAACTAAGTTGTAAGTTTTGTAACGTCATTGTAAGGCCCAGAACAGACGGTGAAACGCAACTGCAATGAAACTGCAACTGCTAGTTACTTTTGAGTTGCATCTAAGTTTCTGCCATAGCGTCCGTTGAGAGACCACACATGACGCGACCAGTTTGAAACTTTCAGTTTCAGTTTTATTCATCAGAATTATCAGAAAGTTGCAGTTGCGTTTCACCGTCTGTTCTGGGCCTTAGTCTTACCTTACCGGTCGTTATGGAAAGCCTTGGGGGAGGTCCCCATTTTGCGAACTCCACATTATGAGACATCCCCGTTCTGAGAAGTCCACTTTTTGAGAAATCCCCATTAAGCTACTAAAGGCTTTGTCCAGCAGTGGACGTCATTTGGCTGAAACGAAACGAAGTCTTACCTCCTCTGCCAATGTTGATAAGCACCGCGTTTTTCTTCATCGTCTTTAAACAGTCAGCATTGATCATGTTCTTAGTCTCGGGCGTCAGTGGACAAGCCAGGATTACGAAGTCACTTTCTCTCAGCAGTTGTTCTTGGGGCACTCTTTCGGCTCCTAGGGCCTTCGCTATAAAATATATTAAATCCTAGTTAATTTAGCATGAGGGTAATTTTCAGAGAAGATTTCACCAACATAAAATGTACAATCAGATCATCCTGATCAGGTCAGGTCAGGGTGAGATCAGGTCACTGTTTTCTTATGAGAAAGACTTACTTGCCACTGCTTTAAGCAGTTTTTGCTTTTTCAAGAAATGTACAGAAACGATTCGTCCATTCCCACAGTTTCTCCAATGTTTAAGTGCTCTATTTTGGAATGGTTCATGAAGAATATTTACCTTCGGGTTTGTCAGTTCTCCCGCAATAAAGGAACTTGCCGACGTCGAAGCCCTTGAGCCTCCTGACGATGGCCTGCCCGACGCCCCCGAGGCCCACGATGCCCACGGTGCTGTTGGCTATGTCAGTGCCCAGCATCCACTGGACACCATACTTCCATTCATTTCTGCAGAAAAAGAAGTCAGCTACATGTTAGATGTTAAGATGTTATTATTGAGATGTGATACAGACCTCTTCTGCTTTTCCTGTTCTTTGGTTGGTTACTATGCTATAGCCTTGTCTTGTGCAAAATAATAAATAAATAAATAAATCTTTGGACAATTTCACACATCGCCAGCTAGCCCCAAAGTAAGCAACTTAATGCTTGTGTTATGGGTGCTAGCTTAACGGATATACTACTTACATATACTTTTTTTTTTTTTAATACATACATATTATACATAGTAACACCCAGACCCGTCACAGAAATTAAAATTCATCATTTCAATTTCTGCCCGGCCGGGAATCGAACCCGGGACCTCTTGGCATAGTAGCACGTTCTGAACCACTACACCAAACGGCCGACTAAAACATGGATGTAAAAGAAATAAAAATAGCTCCTTAGTATAAAGTCTGGGCTGTGAGCACGTAGAATTTTGTCCAATGACCCCAAGCTTCCCATCCTTATCACTCGCGCGTAATTATATTGCTGTCGCGACTGTGCGACGGGCGCCCGCAGTGAGTGTTCGAGCGCGACAGCAACATAATATTTACTCGCGAGCGGTAAGGATGGGTAGCTTGGGGTCATTGGACAAAATTCTACGTGCTCACAGACCAGGCTTTAGAGTTCTCTGATTTATGAAGGTCCATCTATCTTCATGTAACTCTACATCTTTTCATTCTAAGGTAATAATCGACAGCATCTGAATTGTGTTAATTTTAAAAGATTTATAATAAAATTGGTTTATTACGATAGCACCAATTCGGATCAAGACAATTTTGCGTCATAGAGATACGTACGTGACATACTTGTTTATCTTAGCGTATCATTTCATAAATACATAATGATGTATTCTTTTAAGCCTTTATTACATATTTTATAGTGCTTATCGCAACGCGGAGTTTTTGATGGACATATGATTTTATACACCCCAGACAGTCAAGGTCAATAGGAATTTTTTATTTGACATCATCATTATTTCTGCTAATGGCAGTTCACTCCTATCTCCCGCTTTCTTATCTATCGGTATATCGATATTATCTACACATCGCGTTTTTTGACAAGATAGAATAACGATTTTTTACAACGATTTTTTTCCATGCTTTTATAGGTAGCTGATTTCGTCCGTGCAAAACTAAGAGCGCTTTTCTGTAATCAGCGTTGGCTCTTGTCATTAAAATGAGAGATGAGTGATAAATGCACGTTGCATTGTGCAAACCTGTTTAGTTCTTCAATTCCTTCCTTGAATCTCCTGGCTGCGGCTATGATGAGCCCCAACGCGATGTCAGCCACGGCGTTATCCAGGACTTGAAGAACATTGCCCAGGGGGATGCCCCGCTTTTGTATTTCTTTTACATCCATGTTTTCCACGCCCGACGACATCGTTGTTACGGCTTTCAGTTGGGGACCTTTGAATGAAACATTGTTTTCGTTTATGAATAATTTGATATTTGTCTAAAATGCTTTAATATTCTGCGTGAGTATCCAACAATAGAACTGAGAGAAAGTAACGTCAGTTACAGATTCGTCTCTCCCTTTTTTGTTGTTAATTAATCGGTAAAGTAATCGGGAAACTGTATCTGTTGGAAATGTTTTAAATGAGCTACATTGTCTACAAGCATTGAGATTGATATGAATGCTGTTTACCATTAAACCGACTCCAGTTAAGTATGTAGTTTTTAACAGAAACAATGGTAACCAGAGCTTTTGTTGTATCGGGCTCGGCGTACTACTCGTACCTACAGGGTAGGTACAGACCCAGATATCATACCGATAAGTAGGTACTAAGTGAGTACATGAATAAATTAAGCCTAGGCGCAGACCATCGATTTTTCGACGGCCGATAGTTTAGTCGGGCAGTCATGTATGGAAGTGCGCACATTACAACGATTTGATTGGGCCGATTCTTCATACAAATTAAAATCGGGCCCAACTATCGGCCAACTAAAAATCGGCGGTCTGCGCCTAGTCTAAGAGTTTATTAATTTATGGAGAGTAATAATATACATATAATAACTTCACTAAAATTCAAAGTAACTGAAAATATTGGGGAAAACCCCCAGTTTTTCGTCCAGAACCACTTCGAAGCTAAGTAGAGTTTTAGAGGATAACATTATAGGTTCTTTTCTGACCTGCCAAATCCATAATCTCGGCGTCGAACCTGTGTCTTGTGTTCCAAATAATGCCATCGTAGCCGTTGATGTTCTTCTTTATTTCAGGTAAGCTTTCAGGTTCGTGGTCCATGTAAGGTATTACGGTCGTTTTAACTCCTCTGGAATTACGAAAATTGTTTATTTACTAAAGTTATGTGTAGGTAAAAAATATGGTTAATGCAATAAATAATCATTTTGTGGAGCTCCTTTTGAGTGGATTGTTAACTAGATTTATTTTAATGAGGATAGGATTCATAATGCCTGTATCCGGTAAAAACCGCACCTCTTCCTTGCACGCTCTACTTATGTAGGTAGACAGATAATGTATTTGTTTAATAGATATTATTACATAAAAGTCTTTTAAATACTGTAGCTGCAGCACTTAGTACATTACATTAGAGTAACATTATTAAGAGAAGAATAACTTTAAAACGGGTACTTTCAAACTTTATTTCGACTCTATGTTCGAAACTAAGTAGGATTTAAAACGCAGCATTGAAAATATATTATTTCCATGTTTTGTTAATTAAACTACGCTTAATTAAATAGTTAAAAACTTACTCCTTTTTCAGAAAATCCAAACTAATACATTACATTACAGTAACATTATTAAGAGAAGAATAACTTTAAAACGGGTACTTTCAAACTTTATTTCGACTCTAAGTTCGAAACTAAGTAAGATTTAAAACGCAGCATTGAAAATATATTATTTCCATGTTTTGTTAATTAAACTACGCTTAATTAAATAGTTAAAAACTTACTCCTTTTTCAGAAAATCCAAACCAACCTGCGGGAAAGTTTTGTTTACAACAATAACTCTTTTTAACGACATATTGATTTATAAGCGTTTTCAAAGTCAGTTTCACTTATTATTTAATGAGATAACTAGTAACTTCTGTCTACTTTGAACTAAATTTAGCAGCGGCGTGTGAGATATTTAAATTGTGTAAAAAAACACGCGTGCGTCCTCGACCGTGCGTCGCGAACGCTATACCTACACAGATACAAGTGTTACTGGTACAACACAGCTATACATTGTCTGATTACGTCATTCTTAAACGTAATTGGTGGAATTAGTTTTGGTATGATGATAATAGTTCAGTGGAGTTGTTGTAGAGTTTGTAGTAATTAGGTAGTCGGGTTGCATTTAATGAAAGGCTCATTTGGACATCACGAACAGGTGATCTCTTTATTGTATGTTATGTCATTTCGTCATTCTATCTGTGTATCAAGGCCACACATATCTGTGTATCAAGGCCATTGTTATTAATTTATTTGAATGAATGAATGAACAGAAGCGACATCTGAAGGGATATTTTACAACTAAGTAAAAAGTGTAGAGTTGTGTCCGTGGTTGCGTGCAAAGAGCGTTAGAGCGTGTCAAATCTCTTTAACGTGCTCTGATAACACCATCTTGTGTGTAGTAGACAAATAGTTTGACGCTATTGCCATCTGTCGGTGAGTAGAATAATGATAGTTCAGATTGTGTAAAAAAGAAGAGAATCAGACTTGATGACATGGCGTAGAACAGACTATCCAAGTCCAATAGGTTGATTATGACGACCAAACTAATAAGTTAATAGGGATACTCAATTAATAGATTTATCTATTGATTAAGGATTACACCTCTCGTTCTCATCACTGCAACTAAGTACTTTTTAACCAGTCTAAAAGTTTGTAAAGAAGTTAAAAATAAAGTCCAACAGCAAATGAACATTGAGTCGTAGATATAGCAGACTAACACCTGCAACGAATTCAATCAGCAGAATATCAGGGGTTCGAAGTATTGATTACCGCAATCAATTGATAAGACTGTCAGTTTGCAGCAATCTATTGTATAACCAAAGACAACTGTGCCTGAGTGGGCACGGTAAATCACTGCACGTGCTTTAATCCCATTGTTATTTATTTGGCAGCCCCGCGTTGGTCGAAGCCCAGATGCGTCGCGCTGGCACGCTGACAAGCGCGCGCGCCGCAGGTTTGGGAGCGGTGGATATGGAATTTATTTATTATTAATTGATATCAATTTAGCAATGGCTGTCCTAGTTATTTGGAACACCCAAGGTACACCACATAACTACATCACAAACTTATTACAGTTCTGCTGCCCATCTCTTCATCGACGGTCCTATGGAGCGTAGTCTCCAATTAAGAACAGGTTTTCTCCACCTTTCATCTTCATTTAGATGTGGTTCTGCGCAAGATATAAACGACCTAATGTCACTCATACCATTCATACATTATGATGTTTAACAGCTTCTTCGGCCGAATGATACGGTTACAAGGTTCATCTCTAACGAGAGCCTTAAGCATCGTTGTGTCCATAGTTCTCCGAGTGACCTGTAGTCACTGAGCAACTTTACAGGCACGTTCCACGGTTCAGCTCAAAAACAGAAGAAGTCTACCTTGGTGGACGATTGGTTCATATTCTTTTTTCTTTTTAATGAAGATAATGTTTTTCAACATTCGTCAATTATAAGTGACCATAACCATAACCATGACCATCACAGTGAAGGATGACGTTGAAAGTTCTAAAGATTTAATCAAGCGAATTTAATTACGATTGGCTAATTCGATTGTTAGTGGCTCTCCGGGGTGATTAACGTGTCTGTCATAATCACTCGCCCTGAATACCAGCGCGGGCGCCAAGTAGCGCTGTCAATATTTTGTTAATAGGCCTATCCTGGCCAATCGCGAGCCGGTGCCAACGGTGTTCCATTTGAAATTTGAAAATAGAATAAGAGATTCCTTTTTTAAATTCATCATGGAAAATTATTTCCGACCCCGAGGTCCTGAGTTCTCTAAAGAACGCAAGCGTAACAAAATGTAGAGAAAAAATCAAGTTATCGTAAAATCAATTTTCAACGTTCATAACAAAAAACAACCTTCCTTTTGGCATACAAATTAAAGAGCACTAAAGTGTAGTTTTTAATTTGTAAATTAAGGTCAATACCAAGGTGGTTATAGCATTTCTTTTACACTTGAATGTTATTAATTTCAGTTGCTTAACGTTCAATTATTCCCAACAACAATGAATATTGGACACTTTTAGAATCGTAAAAAAGCTATAATTACTGTAGGTAGATAACGGCAGCAAATTCAAATGTACTTCATTACACTATTGCCCCCTGAATGTCAGTCTGCAGCCGACGCCATCTGATGCCCGTTAAGCTTCGGCCAAACCAACGCGTGCAGCTCGCGTCGGTAATGGCGATGGCGATCACTGCGCGTGCATAGATCGCCGCGACCAATGACAGGACGTTTTGAGAACTCATCGTAAAAATTCATGCACGTCACGCCCCGATTGCGCTAATTTATAATGTCAATTTCATTCCAGCCAATGTGAAATTCAGTATCGAGGTTAAACCGTTAAGTCCCTTTAATAGGGAAATAATTGAATAAATAATTTACACATTATTATTCCTAAACGCAGCAAAGGTTTGTGAAGCGTTTGAGATAATAAGTACCTATTAGTTGCTTTTTGTCAGGTTTACAGGTAACGGCGCCTTGGACTAGCTGTCAAAACTAAACGACACCGCGTTACGGATTTGTTAAACAACTGATTTTAGGTTTAAAGAACATTTTCGTTCGTCGTCCAGTCAACGCGACTGAAAATTTTATACCGCAGTCGAGGCCTCAATCTCCACCGCCCTCGCGCACGCAGGCTGCACGCTTTGGTTCGGCCGAATCGTTACAGGTGGTTGTAAAGTAGGGAGGCACGTGCCTGAATACCACTACAATGGACGCATCTGTCAATGTCGCAGGCTACGTTAATTGTTGAGAGGTCGGTGCCACGAATTAATTAGTGGGGCAATGAAATAATGGATATTTTAGTGTTAATACTGGAGGTGCAAAGCCAAATCTTTACTAATTTTGTAAGGCTTCCAGTGGTAAGTAGTTTAGAGGTCCTGCTGCCGTACCAGTCCATAGGCGGCTTTTTCAGTTTCATAGGGCAATTTATGTTCCGCTATGTTTGTTCCTTTTTAACACCTAAAGTCCTGAATTATTTTTGATAAATATTGGTTTATCTAGGCTAGGAGATAAAACTCATAAAAAACTCATCATAGGTTACTTCAAAAAATAACGTTAATGTGATGAAATGGGGATCAGGTGACAGACCAAAAACGAGAAGCTAATCATAATAGCCAGAATTAAAGAATGACTGTCCAATTTCCACTCAAAGGTTAATAGGGCTAGACCTAAATTATTATCAGGTGAACACAACAGACTGTCTGCAACTGTCAATGAACTTGTATAGGTACGAGCAGTTCTTAGCAAAACGGCAGAGGAATATTAATTTAAGTAGAAAAGGTGATCGTCAAAGAACTTTAACAATATTTAAGCTTACATGTTTTACTATTTTAAGTACCCTTTAAGAACATCAATACTAAAGTAAAAGTACTCTGCAATAAGAACCTATGCATAATGCCATCTAATTTTGTGGGATCTACATTGAAACAATTTACGATGTGAGCTTGAATCCTTATCGAATTCCCAGCTTCCCAAAGCCAACAAATCATAAACGCCATAACAAAAAGCTTTCCACTTGACAAGTTTTCCTTCTTGTCCCCATAACGCGTAACATCCCGTTTATTGCGGCGCAGCAAACAGGCACATCTGTGCGCGGCTACCCTCGCCTGCCGCCAGCGCGGCGCCCGCCGCGGTCGATACCGAACTACTGGCTACCCTCACTGGATAGGGCGGGGATGTCGATAATGGACTGAGTGGACGTATCGATAGTCACAACTGAAGTTTGACCACCTGTAAAATCCTAAACCACGTGGCAGGTCACCTATGCGCTGGACTGACAAGTGAAAACGGCAGTGGGAGACGGCGTATATGACTGCACCAGACAGTCTGCTAACAGAGAAAGATGGCGGGAGATCGTGCGGAGAGTTGTATCCGCCTCTATAACCGATGTGAACAACGCCTCAACGTAACCACGACCGCTCTGCCAAGAGCGAAACGAATAAGAAGAAGAAGAAAATCCTAAACTGCCAGTGAAGATGTACTCGTAAGTCCTAGGGGATAGTAATATCATTAGTTTGTTGGGAAATTGTAACCAATATCTGTATCATAACTGTAACACCTGGACTAACAAGCAAGTATCTAAAGCTGGGTGACGTGATACCTAAATGCACCTAGCTCGTCAGCTTGATATAATAATGAATAGTTTCACTCTTTTCTTAAAAATTTCTTAACTTATTTACCTAGATATCCGTGTTTCTAAGGACTTCTCTCAGATAGCGCAATTTAATCAGCCAAAACGGTTCATTTTTATAACTCAAAGATTAAGGGGACGGTAACAAATCCACCGCAACTTACCAAAAGCTCAACATCCCAATAATGCATTCTTGCTAATACACCTCCCTTATCCCATCCCTACATGTCATGGAGTGGAGTCTCCAGCCGCGTGAACCACGCCGGCGACTCAATAGGTCACTTCTGGGAAGGGGCGCCAGCGATGCCAGTGTTGCCAACTTTAACGAGCTATCCGAAAGCTCACCAGATGTTCGGCTTTCCTTTTGCTTGAGCTTACCTAAGGATCATTAGCTAAGCACCATGGTGTCTTATGAGCTGATAAGGAAATGCAATAAATGATGGAGTATTGAGAAATGGAGCTATTCGCAAGTTCACCTTAGCCTTTAGCTTTCCTTTTGCTTTATACCTACGTAAGAACAGATGATTAGCTAAGCACTATGGTGACTTTAAGACACCAAGACACTGTCTTATGAGTTCTTATGTTGGGACATGGAAAAATAATGGAGTATTTAATAAAGGAGCTACTTATTTAAGGTGTATTACAACGAGATTATGACTCTACCGTGTGTAGTTTGATGTGCTGTCGTCCATACTTTAGACGTAGAACAAAGGATTAGACTCTGTGGCATGTAATGAGTCATAAATGGGTCTATTTTGCAACATTTAGTCCAATGTGCTGTCGATTGTACCTACATAGAGCCAATAAACGATAGTCAGCGTCAAAGAAAAAAAATATAGGTGAGACAATTAGCCAAAAAGTGCGCAAAACGTCTTCGTTACAATGATTGGAATAAGGTGTTGTTTATCAACTTTTTGGCAACTTTGGGTGTCACGAACTATTTGACGCTGACTGTACATGAGAACTTCCACTTATTGTTGAAGTCTGTTAAAAAGCCGCTTATTTTCTGTGTTGAAGCCAGACTTCGGTTAATAAAACTTATCATAAAAATCAGGCTTAGGCTAATGAGTGGAATAATTCGGTCCCGCGGAAAACGTGCTAACTGAATATTTACCTAACCCTTTGTCCTTTCGAAAATTTAAGCCTTATTGTCGACACCTGTTACAGGTGGCTGTACCGCCAAACTGCCTCGTCAATTCGTTCAATTATCATTTGTATGCATCAATAAAACCATTTACGATATCGTGTCGTTTTTGATGGCCGCCATTTTAAGTGCTTCGCCTCGTGTGGTCTATAGTCTTAAATGTAGAGATGATGGAGCAAGCAGGCCACACACAAACCTAGGAAATATCACGTTTTAATGAAGGTTAAGTATACTGATTGAAATTCCCTTTACTTAATAAAAGATCTTCATGTTTTGTAATTGTTCACTAATCTTCTGTTCACAGCACATCAGACAAATAAAAAGCCATGTTGAGTTTATCTTCTTAATGACATGTGCTATTGTTTAATATTTTCATCTATTTAATTAAAAATTTCATCTTAACGAAATCAATTCAATCAATCAATAAAATTATACTACCTAAATAGGTACCTATATTTAGATGATTTAATTAGGTACACTTTTTGTCTTAAATCCTCGTTGCATTTTGTCCAAATTACGAAATTACCTACATAATGTAATTTAATTAGAGTAAACATTTAAAGGCTATTCATTAAGTCAACACATCTGTTCAGAAAATTAGTTTCAGCATCAGGAACAGTTGACAAGTCAACTAAATCGTTTCACTTAAAAAAAAAGGTGGCATTTCACCAAATAAACTACAGACAAATAGCTCAGAGGCCAAAGGTTAGAGGGATCGCAGCAGAACTTTATAATTTTTCGCGGCATCTGAGGATATGCCATAAGTTCATAGAGATAGAGCATAAAATGTAGAAAATATGGATAAAGTCAAAAGAAAATAAAACAGAATCCTAATGACAAGAAATATTTACACAAAATTTACAGTTAACAACTGGCATGAGACAGAGAAAAAACTCAAAATTCAAATTTAGAATTTTCAGCTCTATGGTTTGGCAACTCTGCTGTCAATTGCTTGGAACTTTTTTTTATTGTTCATGTCGAGGCAGGGAACACACATGTGCAATGTGTTGTGTCGTTAGCATTTTTTATGATCGACTGCTCTGCAGACAAAAATATGTGTCAACATTTCGAAACAGATGCTCAGTGTAATAAATTATCATAAGGTAAAATGGCCGGGAAATGTTAAAATTAATTATCGCGTCTTTACGTTATGTAGTTCAGCTTTTAAGCACAATGGAATTCCTGTCATGAACGAAGCAAACCTTGCAATGAAAAAAGTATGTACATAAATATTGCCCGATACAGTTAACACAGTAACCAATTAGCTATCTTATTTACTACATACGAGTACGAGTAAATTAATAACTTCTTTACATTTCTGCATAAGAAGAGCAAGGTTTGATCTGTGGTTTGATTCACGAAATAATGTTTTTACGAGGTCCAATACTAAAACAAAGATAATGATTGTCAGTGTTAATTAGAAGTACCAGAACTCTTTATTTGTAACTTTTAAACAACAATCAAGTGAACTGATTTTTTCACTGTGATTTCAGAAGTTATTTGACGTTGATAATAAAATATTTTCGATTACTAGGTTTCATCAGCCAAATAGATCACATTGCCTGTCTGTGGCCGCACTTTGGTCGCGAGCTAATTCTGTGGAGACACGTCTGCGCCCTGAGGGTAGTCCAAGTTATGAGCTGACGAAGTAGGCTCATTTTCGTAGTCAAGTTTCACTTGCCTATAATGGCCAAATTTGGCTTTTACTGGTAGGCTTATGCGCGTATACAGGGTGTTAGGTAAATGGGTATATGAGCCGACACTAGCCCATGTTAACATGGGCATATAAATGGTATGGTGAAGTCAGAAAATTTATATCTTCATTTTAATCATTTTAATTTTCATACAAATCAGATTTTATAAAATTTATTTTGTATGAAAATTTAAAAAAATAAAATGATGATATCAAATTTCTGACTTCACCATACCATNGAAAATTTATATCTTCATTTTAATCATTTTAATTTTCATACAAATCAGATTTTATAAAATTTATTTTGTATGAAAATTTAAAAAAATAAAATGATGATATCAAATTTCTGACTTCACCATACCATTTATATGCCCATGTTAACATGGGCTAGTGTCGGCTCATATACCCATTTACCTAACACCCTGTATAGCGGGGAGGCAGAATGGTGGCCCCAGGATGTTGGGCTACCGATTCGAAGTAGTTGATAGTACTAACTCATGAGCTATGAAACTCTTTCTGTGGCTAAGAAGTACTTGTAGCAAGCAAGTATCTCGCGAATCGCTTTCCGCTTGTGATCAAGATTGATATTTGTATATTGCTCGTATCGAGGATCCGTTTTTTCTATGTGGGTGGTGAGGTGATACCCATTCAGCTACGTTCTAAGCTTGTCTTCGCTTATGGCGATGTGGTCGCTAAATTCTATTCGCTTATAGCGAGCGTGAGGCTAGAGGCAGCGACCGATACAGCTTGGTACTTTACAAAATGGCTAGCTGCGCTTGATTCCTTGGCTTTTAGTGGACCTCAGTGGACCTACTGCTCGCGGATTGTCCGCAAATCGCATTCCGCTTATAGCGATTGGGTTGCTAAACGCTATTCGCTTATGGCGAGTGCAGGGCGAGAGGCAGCGAGCGGCGCGAGTGGCGCGCGTCCGCGACGAGCCAATTTCACAGATTCGTCACCGATTAGCACGCGTCGGCTCGTCCGCTTGCTGTGGATTGGCTTTTGGAAGGCATTCTAGATTTTTCTTCAGTTGTTATGATGAGACGTTAATGAGTCGTACTCGTACTATGATTAATATGAGTAGCATATCATTCATGTACATATATTATTTTCTTATAGCTACCTAATAGCTGAGTTGCCAATGTAAATATTAATGGGCCGTTTACTTGTTTACTGACTCTCGTCTTGTTAAATATGGCTACTACGAGTATAAACTTGACTTGCTTAATCAATATTTTTCATAAATTGACACATACAAGTTCAACTTCAGGCGCTCTTCTTAAAAGCTTCCATCCAACGTCTATAATTCCTTCTGAATGTTTTGTCGGAAAACATGATAACACCGCCCTGAAACATGACACCCCAGAAAAAGGGAAATCGAATGATGAAGATGACAGACTTGATAGACGAATCAACGGCCAATCCTGGTCAGCACGAGTGCAGCAATGCGAATGGGCGCCGCAGTGGCGCCGCGCAGAATGCGTCGTGTGTGTTTGCGCTGCAATCTGTGCACGTTGTAGGCACTTCGCGAGTCGGTAGATGAGAGAAATGCCTGCAAAAAACCTTTTTAGGATAACGTTTGCGCGAATATTGAATGTCTACCTTTATCCAGGCTCCCTAAACAAAGTGACATTCGTGATAGATTCTATTTCGAAGTAGTAACACAAAGTGAAGTGATTTCGGAATTTCTGGAAGATAAAGAGGAAGGTAAAAGAGATATAGGTAGGCTAAGAAGAACTTATGTGTACGGCAATTGAAACAGAACGTAGATCCTGAGAGTTGAAACTTAAATTACTCTACGACATGAGCATGCTCTTATACTTACGTAATAAATAATTCAGCAGAATAAAAAAAAACAGCATTCGCTCTATCACACTTCAGAGTGAAGTACGTTGTGTAATATACCTACGAGTACTTTAAAATATTCTTGAGTTGAGTAGGACACGCTTTCAGTAATTTTTAAAAAGACCTATCATTCACAATCCCTGCGACTCACAACTGGCACCACTTCGTTGCAGGTCAGATCTTCTTAGAAATCAAAACGTTAAAGTGCCATTATTGTATTTTTAATTGATTCCAAAATAATTGGTTTTATCATTGGTTTATAGGCTTTGTACAATTGGAATTAAAATGTACCAACAATAAAATACGGTGAATTGCAAATTGGTCGACGCTGAGGGCCTGTAGCCTGACTCTACACCTCTTTCATTTATCCTTTTTAAACCTTTTACCTAGAGTTGATGAACGAACAATGCTGTGACGAAGACACTCGTATTATAAAGCCCGATTAGAACATAATATTATTTACTTAGTTAAAAGTCTCACCTCCCCGCCGAAGTCCCGACACGTCTTATGATTATTGGACGAATTTTTTACTAATTCTACGTGCATTCCTTATTGGCTTCCTATTAAGCCACGGAACCCTAAGAAGAGTATAAAGTTTTGATGGTCAGTCGATTTAATCATTGTATGTACTTACTTGAGAGCGTAATTCTTTTCCTTTTTTAAAGACACGAAGAAAGCGCCAAAGGCATTGATAATTTGATGAACGTAATTACTGTAATAAATCCTGTGCTATTTTCAGAATAAGGTCTAGCTTACGAGGCATCTGCAGATCATTTCAACTGCCGATAAATTACCCCACTTTTAATAGATTGGATACGTTACAACACGTCTAAATACCTCGCTAAATTAACTCGGGCGAATAAAGCGAATGGCCGTTTGAGACGCCATGTCGTAAAGAGAGAAATAAATTACATTATTACAACATATCAACTCTCATATCAATATTCAAGATGTTTTTTTAATTACCGTGCACAAAGGAATCGCATCACTTTGCCGGCTGCGTGCTTCAAAGGTGTGCTAGGCAAAATGACCAGGTGTCAGTGCGGTGTTTCACGAAAAAAGTAAAAAAGCTAAGATGGCCCGCCTAAAAAATCAGTGCAGGTGCCCCCGACGACTTTGGTCAGGCGAAAAGACAGCTGGGTTAAATAATAACTAATTTGAGACATCCGTAATTTGAAATGTCCTTCGTTTGCTGATAGGTTCGGAAGGAGAAGTTAATAACATTTTTAACCGCTTTTTAACCAACCGGTCGAGCAAAAAACGAAGGCTGCAGTAAATTGTATAATCGGAAGTTACAGCACGAGAATTTAAGGAAGATACCTACAAGGCGAGGGTCTCCAGTCCAAAGAAGTTTTGTGCGAAGTATCCGTTAACTCTTAATAAAACTTAGACAATAATTGCATAAAACGAGTTTTTTTCTACTGCAACGCAGCTTTTTTTTACCTTTCTTCCGCCCTAACTCTTACGTAGTTTAACCGTCAAACCTAACCAGTCAAGGTTAAAAGGAACCGGAACGGAAAAAGTTGAACTATCATTTGAACCGGAATTATATTAATCCTAAGAAAGGAGAAGGAGCTCGTACAGATCCTCTACTGCAAGCCTCTATTTTTTACGTTGACTATTTTTAAAAGTAATTAAAAGTTATTTTGGAGCTTAGGTATTCACAACATTGTTGCTTCTACAAGTAGATCATCGGCCAATTACGTTAAAAAACGTGCGATACCGGCACGGTCACTTCCGCGGCATTTTATCTCAAAAAACTGGACGCGTGCGCATTCGCCTGCGTAAAGGTGCGCGCACACCGGGCCTAATTTAATTTGGCGCGCGTTTAAACTGCCTATTTGTCACTCAACCGTTCATCAGACGAGCAAAAACGAAACTTTTTGTTACATTAACGTGGAATTAAGGACGAAATAAATAACTCGAGCTCTTCTATGTGATAAGGCTGAAAAATTGTTGATATGTTGAAATGTGACACCGTGTAATTGTAGTCACTAATTAATGAATGCATCTAGAATTTTGCATATTCTTTTTGGTCTAATTTTAGCTCCATAATATGTAAACAGTTTTCTGAATCTTGTTTTTTTATTGGAGAATATGGATACTAAGTTTGTTAGTGGGCATTGCTTTTTCAGGGTAGTAATGGTTAAGAAGAGATCAAGAAAAATAATTCTTAAATGCTATTCGAGACATGAAGAGAGCAATTTTTTAACTTTACAATTCCGCTTTATAATAGGCATGTTGCAATACTATTTCCAGATATAGTCATTGGTATGTGTAATCGTGTAAAACAATTGTAGTTCGGAATAAACTCTGAATTAATTTGTTCGCAATACGGTTTGGAATGACAAAGAGATTGTTCAGGAGGCCAAGTTTATAACTTAAACATATATTCTGATGGACAAATTGAACAATGTTTAAACAAAAACTTCCAAGAGTCTACTTAATCTTGCCATTTTTTGGAATTTGATTGTATGTCAAACCACCTGGCGCTAAGTACAATATAAATGCAATGAAATTAATTGGTAGGAACGAGTATAAATCTCTACTACATACTTATCTCTATAGTTATTTACGTTTAAACACGTTCATCCATCATCACCATCATTTCAGCTACAGGACTTCCACTGCTGAACTAAGGCATCCCCCAATGATTTCTAGCTTCATTGAATGACTGATTAAATGACTAACGGATTTATAGCATTTGTTAAGACTGAAAAAGAAGAAGGTTTTTTACACTAGACAAATACCAATTGATTATAACTTGTGTAACTAATTGAAAATGTGCATGTTAATGCAATGATGTGCGTTTACAGTGTTAACGAGCATTGTTTCTAAATTAATGTTATTGCCAGGCTATTTCAGAACCATGGCCTAAATTATGGTACGCAACGCTCTTAAATAATCATCATTCAGATCTTTTTTCAGAGCAAAGTTAACAACATTGTAGTTAAATATGTAAAAGACACATTTATCTCGATAAATGCGAACTGTTTATCCCGCGAATGGTTCTTTCGAATAGCATTGCGTACGTTGGTGATACAATGTACGAATAGTTGTAATAACGCCTTTAGTGTGCTGTAAAAAGGATCAAAACTAGCCGCTACTTTCTCTGCTAACTGTATCAATATCGATTCGACAAGTAAAATGTGTTAATACGGGCAAAAACAGTTTGAATCACTCGTAAATTTCAATCAGCAGATAGTTCTTTATTTTAATTACAAAACTGTCTCACGGCCTTAAGTTGTGGAATACACAGGCTGCTTATTTGACAAAGGCAGGCTGGCAACATTGTTTTTTCATCTGTCAAGTTGGCGCCGAGTCTCTATTGTTTTAGCGGTAAAGTTGGTATTTGCGCGGGAAAGTGTTTGACAGTTATAGTTTTTATTGGGCAAAAGAATGCAAGATAAGGGTGAGTTTACACCTGACTGCGCCACCTGTACTGACAGTTGCGTCACACCTTGTCCTTATTGCATTAGGCTGGGCTAATTCCTCACTATTATAATAATAACGGTGGACAATAGGTCAGAGCTTTTTTGTGCCAGTTACACACCGTGTAACGTATTTGTGCGTATAATTTTACACGGTATGTAGATTAGGTTTAAAAGGATAACAGAATTACTTCGGTGTAGAGAGATTGCGCTATCTTAACTTAAATGCGTTGTTCCTTTCGAGGTATTTTTAGTTTTACATTGCAAGCCGCGTTAAGATATTTTTTGTTAATTTCAAACCGTTTAAGGAGCAGTTTAAAATTAAAGTAGGTACCAAATTATTAAATTGTGCTACAAGTATGTACGGCCATCTGTTCAAGGATAAAACTGATCATCCTCTTAAGATGAAATTATTCCTTATAATTACTAAAGTAAATGAATAATAATCAGTGTTTTTTAACGATGAAGCTAAGGTATGTAGGTTATAAATGACAGGTCCACTTGATGATGAGTGATCCATCCGCAGTACTGCAACCTATGATAGAGTTCTAGCTATGGATGGAAAAGGTGGTGTTTGTGTATTGTTTTTCTAAACAAACCACATTTTCATGGAAAAAATGTTGCACATTTTGTTTCAGGCTATTTTTAGAGATTTATACGTTTATTCTCAAAAACCCCAATATCACATCTAATATTCTCCTCCTACCCCCCATATCCAGTCCAGTTAAAGCACCCGTATTTTACATGTTACATTGGTAGGAAGTCCTTATCTTATCGTACTTTTGCGCTATGAAACTTCTGAAACCAATATTTCTGCGTAAAACTGTAAGCAGTCTTACGGTTTTGTAAATCAAATTCATTTATTCATAGGTAAATTTAAAAATAGAATGTACTTTTTATTCAAAGGACCTTTGTGAGATAGTATTATTTGCTGATGACACTTCTTTAATTTTTAAAACTGACAGGCGTCAGGAAATATTTGACGACGTGAATAATGCTCTTTCCAAAGTATTAGACTGGTTTACAACTAATAATTTGCTATTAAACGCAAAAAAAAACCAAATGTTTAAAATTCACTATGCCTAATGTCAAACAAGTTAATACTAATATTACAGTAAATAATGAACGCATTGAACTGATAAACTCTACTGTCTTTCTAGGTATTACCCTAGACTGTAAATTACAATGGGGCCCCCATATTGCTGCCTTGGCGGGAAGACTTAGTTCAGCTGCCTTTGCGGTGAGAAAGATCAGAAACTTGACTGATGTTGAAACAGCAAGGCTTGTATATTTTAGTTATTTTCATAGTATTATGTCTTATGGTCTTTTACTGTGGGGCTCAGCAGCAGACATAGAATCAATTTTCATTTTACAGAAAAGAGCTGTTCGGGCAATATACGGTCTTAAACCACGTGACTCGCTTAGAGAAGTTTTTAAAGAAATCAATATATTGACTGTGGCTTCGCAATACATATTTGATAACATTATGTATGTCCGTAAACATATACATTTATTTACTAAGAAAAGTGACGTCCACTCATTTAACACGAGACATAAGAATAAACTTGCTGTTCCATCATTTAGGTTGCATAAGATAGGTAATTCATTCTTGGGGAAATGTATTACCATATTTAACAAAATACCACACAACCTTGTCGAATTGCCAATAAACAAATTTAAGATACATATAAAAAATACCCTTATGTCCAAAGGGTACTACAAGGTTCGAGACTATATTGATGACAAGGATGCGTGGTCAGTTCAGTCTGCACATATTTGATGTACTTAAATTTGACTATTCTTACCGTTAGATAATTCCTGGCAATAAGTGGTGACTGAGTTTGTTCCGGCGTTTCTTCTCAGCACTTGCCATATGTTTGTCTCGAAGCGCTGGTAGGGCCCAAAAGATAAGGAGACATGTAAAGTGCCCCATAAGGGCTACCTTTTTCTTTTTCTTTTTTTATTATTTTCTATTGACGTTCATAAGTGCCACTTGTGGTCTAAACTGAATAAATATTTTTTTGATTTGATTTGATTTATTTAAACCCCACGGTCTAGATTTCAGCCAGCCCTTTGTAGCACGTCAGTCTCAAAGGTTAGATCGGCGTGTGCGCAGCGCACATGCCGCACACCTTGCGCCAGATGCCGGCAACTGACACACTTCTAGCTTAGAACCTGACTCTGATAACCTACATGGATACCTGAAGACTTCTAATCAGTTGTACATGGTAAATGTTTAGAATATAAATTACGACTCACTTTATAGCCTATATTTATAACTAACTTTATTAAGGCTGAGCTGCACCAATTTACTTTAATCGAAACTAAACAATAACCGGTGATTTTGTATGGAGTTTGACAGATATTTGATACTAGCTTTCCGCCCGCGGCTTCGCCCACGTGGAGATTTTTCTGTCACAGAAAAACTTTGTCGCGCGCGTCCCTTTTTCAAAAACCGGGATAAAAACTATCCTATGTCCTTTCCCGGGACTCAAACTATCTCTATGATAATTTCATCAAAATCGGTTCAGTGGTTTAGGCGTGAAAGCAAGTCAGATAGACAGACAGAGAGTTACTTTCGCATTTTAATATTAGTATAGAAGTATAGATTTTTTAAAGTTAAAGTAAGATGGTACAACTTAGCCTAAGTTAAACTTAACTTTCACAGGACCATAAAAATAGAGGAAAAAATGGCAAATACAAACATTTATTTAAGTATGAACTTCAAGTAAATATTAATACAATGGTGTTTTACGTTAAACAAGATAGAATCCACGAATTAGTTTAGATCGAGTAGGTACTGCTACTGTAACATGTCACCATTTCACCTATGATTCACAATAAAGGTTTTTGTATTTATATTTGAGTTTTGAGATTCGTTACGTACAAGATAATCAACAATTATATTCTTTATAGTGATATAATTATAATTTTTCTTGCTTGTCTTTTAACAAATGGTGTTATTGTTAGACCAGGAAAACTAACTTATCTTAGAGGTATTACTAAACTTCCTGATGTAAATGTTAGAGCACTCTTACACGGTAAATAACTTTTCCTGACCGTTACTGTTTTACGTAAATGTGAAAGGTCCATAAGTTCAGATTCAAGGGATTCGTTTTGTAGTAGCTTGATCTTTTGTCAGCTGTACTTTAATATAATTTGCAGGTAACTTAATGATTACTGCATTCGCTATAAACGGTCGGGCGCGTGCTAAGCTCATATTAATGTGACTGTAATTATTTTACGAAGCGCTCGTCGATAATGTGTGTAACTGCGTTTTAATAAAGTAGCTATATGTCCTGTTTTAGAACAGGACCTTCTAAGAACAAGTTAGTGACACATCTCGTAGTCTACCCGGTTGCAGCGAAAGGCCAGGTGACAAGGAGACACTTCACCACCACCGCGAAAGACGTTGCAACTCTACAAGAAGTGTGACAGCGTACGACTGGTCGTTGAATCTTTGAGAGGCTTTGTGAACGCCGTAATTTAACCTTTAGCATTAAGAGATGTATATCAAATTCTAAATGATAAATAACTTGAAAAAATCGAACTGCCTAAGGCGGGAATCGAACCCATGATTTGTGAATGTCTTCTGGATGAGAGGAAGAAGAAGTAAACCCATAGGTATTTTTTCTCTTTATTTGATTTGGGGCTTTTATCCACAATTATGTCAGCCCCATAACCATAGGTATACTCGTAAAATCTGCAAGGTAAAAGGTTAAGGTTAAAATAGGTAGGTAAGAATGTTGTTAAATTTCTCCACTAATAGTATTACAGATAAGGCATAATACGACCCTCGACTCGACAACTATTTCGATGTCCCTTCACTATTTTGTAACCGACAATTCCGAATTCGTCACAATTTGGAACGTAACAATTTGTAACGACCCCTGCCTCGTGCCGTCAAAATATCAATGAATGCAAGCAACCATTCATAGTCAACACCTACTCTATCGCTTGCTCCACTATCCATTACGCGGTACACTTCTCTAGAGTATCATTTGCTAGTTTAGAACCAGCAATGTATGAGAGAGTAAGTAAAAGTCGATGTTGCAGGGTTGAAAAGGAGGGTCCGAACACCTGATCATGTAAACAGGTGCGAACTTAGAATTTGGGGTAAACCGCGTTAGGATATCGCGAGATGTATCCTGAGATAAGTTAACTTTTGAATAAGAACTTTCTAAATGATATGGGATAGGTTAAAATTAATTATTGAAAGGTAAAGAATTGCAAAGATAAATAGTTAATTAGTTTGCGAATATCTTTGCTCTTTTGTGTTATTTTAAGCTGTAATGTGTAACTGTGTAACTGTGTTGACAAAGAATAGTAATTTGCTATAATTTTCAGTGCCGAAAATTATTATAATACCTATTAAGTAGGTTGCTTTTGGAAATTGTATTTTAATCGTTTAAGTTTAAATAGACAAGGGATATGTTAACCATCTTGACTAAATAATTCCTCATTTCATTGTTTAAAAACTACCCACAGTAAATAATTCTTATCGTACCGTGTGTAGTGGCGCGCGCGCACCCGTCAATAGCCGACGGTTGCCATGTGCGTTTTTAACTTTTTTCACGATTTTTATCGGTTTATTAATACATCCTTAGGTCATTATCTGTTCCTTTTATTCGTTTTGAACTTTACGTTCAGTGCGCATTAACAATATTATTTATTTAACGGCAATTGGTTGCTTTTTTCGGAAATAAAATTAAAAATGTAATTGAAAATTTAAATTGAAGTAGGATTTAAGCCAGAAATAGTCTACTTAGGGCTGATTTTTCAATCGTCAGATATCTTTTAACTGAAGAATAACCTTGTAATTTTGACATATTTCTCATACTAAAACTGTCAATGTGCCAAACTTATTCTATTCAGTTTTAAGTTATCCGACGATTGAAAAATCAGCCCTTAATATCACTGTTATTTTTTCTTTGTTTATTTAGGTAAGGTATCATTGTTAAGATAAGTATTTGTCACAAGGAAATGTTAGCATAGCAATGTTACTCAGGATTTTAAAATATAGACTTTACATCCTCTTAATTCTTAAGTTACTTCTCCAGTTACATTTCTCCTTATATCTTAAAAATCTGCAATAAATAGACTGCAATATCATCATAGCTTCATATTTTTTCACGGATTAATTTACAAATAATTTTATTAAATTATTGACTTACTGTAAGGCAGGTAATCAAACAATCTATATTACGTGACGGTAGCTAACATTGACTACCTACTTATTTATATTATAAATAATATTACTTTAATTTCATTTAATTATTTAATAATAACGTGTGTGGTTATAGAGTATCATTATTGGAAAAGTAATAATCTAGAACGACTTTTTAATGAAAATTTAATAGGAGCACGTAGCTCCAAGTCTATAATATAAAATACAAACTCAAGTTTTATTATCATGATTTTCAGATCATTTAGTTTGCACTGCAAAACCCTAATTTACCAGAGGCTGGTCCTGCTAAACTCAATTAAAATTTTAATATTTTTTTAAAGTCCATCCAATCAATACTTGAGTAGAAGAGAGAATATATAATGGGTATTAGTTTTAGCCCATAAAAGTACCCAGAAGAGTTTGCCATTTAAAATAAAATATTAAAATACTAAATTACATCAGTACCTAGAAACTCGTAAAGCTGACAACAGCGTCGTTACACAAACGATAGAACTACAATAAAAATAAGACTAATCGTAAACTAGAATTGCTGTGAATTTATCCCAAGGCTCAGGTGTTTTAAGGCTTAAGTATAATCACGAAATAATATGCAATTTCAAAAGAAATAACGATACGCAAGTACGCCACTCATAAAGTTACTTACCAATTTATGGATCGTAACTAAGGGATAGGGCAATTTCGTGCACAAGACGCAATCTACGGAACTTAATAAACATGTCTTTACGTTTGCAGCATCAACTATTTCGAAAATAAAAATGACAAAATACGCAAATGGAAAGTCGCATATTAAAACCGCATGCCGGCGTTTAAATAAAATAGCGTATTTATTTAAAGACAAAGCACTGGATAGTGCAATAGATCATTAAATTTGCTGAACGCGCAGACGCGGACGTTCTGAGGTCTGTTTAAAGACTTCATAGTTACTAGACAAGCTTAAGAATAAACCGCGCAACAGTTACTATAACTAGTAAACAAGTTGCATACGAAAATAACGGCATGGTTTTATCACGTCTCAATAAACAATAGTGAAGTGGCAATGGGCAGGGCCCATAGTACGCAGAACTGACTGCCGATGGGGCAGCAAGGTTCTGGAGTGGAGGCCGCGTACCGGAAAACGCAGCGTGGGACGTCCACCCACAAGGTGGACCGACGACATCATTAAGGTAGCAGGAAGGCGCTGGACGCAGGCCGCTACCAACCGGCCAACATGGAAAGCATTGGGGAAGGCCTATGTTCAGCAGTGGACGTCCTATGGCTGAGATGATGATGATGATGATGAATAGACAATAGAGGTGACCAGGAGGACCATCTTCGTGGGCATCCGTGGAAATGAAAATGTCTCTATTTGACCAAGATTTGGCTCTAATCTTCTTCTAATTCGTCTGTCCTTTTCCCCCATTTCATTTGGGGTCGGTCTTAATTGTTCTAAGGCGCCAAGATTAAGAAAATCTTTACATATCTCTATCTTTTGGACCAGCGCTTTGACACAAACATAAAGCACTAGTGCTAAGAAGAAACTCCGGAACAAAAGACAACAGGGCAGCAACTCTAGTCGCTACAGAAGTCTCTGGCCCCGACCGTGTAAAAGTCACCCGTAGGACTGTCTTCATGATTAAAAAGATAATAAAAAGGTAACACATGCGCACAGTCACCTGTTCGAGCACGTGGCGGCGTTCGCGAATAAGAAATACACATCTGATGGGGAGAGCTGCTGTGAATTCCGCACAAAAAGATGTTGGGTTGAGGGTGAAATTGACAATATTGGCGGTAAGTGGATAATGTTAGTGTGAATGGTTCGCAATAAGGAAAACCCACTTATAAATATTTGTGCAATGTGGAGCTTGATTTTAATAAGCAACGAAATAATACAAAAGCTTAAAAGTTTCTTTTAGACATATCTCATTCCGGTATTTATGTCATATGAACCCCATGAGAATCCAAAGATCAAAAAATTATTTAAAGTAACTCTCCTAGTATTTAAATCTTGAAACGAATAATCTACAATTAAAGCCCACTGAACAATTCCCATCTAGATTTCTCCCCAGGAGTTGCAGACGGAATATCCAGGATCTAAAGCTTGGTAGCCTAGTAGTAGAGCTTTATCCTTTATTTATTCGTAAAAAACAATTTAATTAAGAGTATTTTTTTATTCAGCAGTTAAAAATAACGATATTTAATACCTAGGGATCATTTTACAACCTACGGAACCCTAAAAGCGACACAGACGGTCCCAATAAATGCCTCAACAGTCACAACGTGCGCGCGCGCCTCCCGAACAAAGAGGCGTTTCATTGATATTGAATACACAGACGAAAGCATATCAGGCTACACATTTAGTTGCAAAATCACCCCTATTATAACGATATAAGGTCTCACGGTTTCGCTTAAGTGCGGTCAAGTGTATTTATTTATATTAAACTCAACATATTTCAGTATTTTTTTGTTTATCCCAATATAGAATTCTTTCTTAAGCGGCTAGTTTAATGCAGGGTATTGTATGCTATAGTGTTTATTTTATGTTTCGCCAGCTTATTTAAATTGCCAAGAGCAGTTTGAAAAAGGTCTAGGGGCCTGTAAAAAGTTTATTAGATTTTTTTCACAAATTAACGTTGACATTTAAACGCAGTTATTTTTTTAATCATAATCATCATTTCAGCCATAGGACGTCTACTGCTGAACATAGGCCTCCCCCAATGACTTCCACATCGCACGGTTGATAGCGGCCTGCATCCAGCGCCTTCCTGCAGTTCCTGCTACCTTTATCAGGTCGTCGGTCCACCTTGTGGGTGGACGTCCCACGCTGCGTTTTCCGGTACGCGGCCTCCATTCCACAACCTTGCTGCCCCATCGGCCGTACTATGTGCCCTGCCCATTGCCACTTCAGCTTGCTAATCCGTCGGGCTATTTTTTATTTTTATACTCGCTAGATCAAAAAGAAAGCTGGCAATGGTTGGTGGCTTTCTAGCACTCCTAGGTGGTAGATAATGATGGATACATTATGCAGTAAAGGTGTATAATCCAGCAGTAGAATGCCGTTGGCTTATGGTGATGGTTCTACTACTAAGTCCAATGACAGTTTAACTTTCCCCCGGGACAAACTTGACCTTCACTGGTTGGGTTTTTATTGGCGGTCAAGCTGTAGATCCTGGTTACACAGGAGTTGCAGCGGTGTGAACGAGAGGTGGGAATAGTCCTATCTAGGTCCATTTTTTACATCGAACAGCAATGATTTTTGAAAATTGACAATTTGGTTAATTGCTATTGGAGCTATTGGATTGATTCGTTTAAGTGTACCTTAAAAGCTTTTAATAGTGTTTTATTGAATCGAATATTTTCTTCATTAATAAAGATAATAACAGCTTTTTCATTACCAAAAGTAGAGTTAACAATTTGTTGGACCTTGTTCAAGTTTACTTGTCTTTAATTGTTATTGCTACTCGTCGATGTAATGAGTCATCAGTTTCACCTGTGAGGTCTGCATTTTTGGAATTACTTTAAGTTTTTATTCCTACCAAATGAGAGTCAGCCACATACCGTAATGGCGGTAGGTACAGTTAAATTTTTGCAGAAGCGAAACTGTAAATGCTAATTTCAGTTCGAATAATTTGTGAATTGACGCAACGGTAAATACCTTGTATGGGTTATAGTCAACTTATGTTGGTAGTTTGTGATCTTTAACACAAAATACCATGTCAGGTAATTGTTTCAGAAGTTTGGAACTTAAAAGGCAATTGCTGGGTATGTAGCATCTCTACGCCATCCAATTTTTTAAGATATTAAAAAAGATTATTAGCAATTTTTACACAAATTACTAATATCTGGGGGCACTGCCGTGCCCACTAAGTCGAGCAAAAAAGCGGCACGGCCGTACCATCCTTTTCTCGAAGCAATTCAGGCCATTTTCGACCGCCTGTAACTTCGTTGTGGATAAAACTAGAAGGCTGAATTTTCATTAGCTATGCAGGCATTGTAAAGACACGGTATATTTAAAATTTCATTCAATTTGAACCAGTAGTTTAAGAATTATAACGGGTCAAAGTTACTTAATTTTGTCACTCACTGACTCACTGACTCACTGACTGACTCACCGATCATCAAAATTCTAAGGCACTTCTAGCAGACCTAGAAGCTTCAAATTTGGAATATAAGTAGTGTTTGGTGTATGAATCAAGGAAAAACTAAAATATTTGGGGGCACGGTAGTGCAACCGCCAAGTCGAGTAAAATTTTTCAATTTCGGTCCAGTTTTCTAGATACATAACTGCTGTCTACAAAATACAAAAAGAAATGAGATTTGGGGGCACGGTAGTGCAACCGCCAAGTCGAGTAAAATTTTTCAATTTCGGTCCAGTTTTCTAGATACATAACTGCTGTCTACAAAATACAAAAAGAAATGAGATCCCATCAAAAACAATACTTGTCAAAAAAACCAAGTCTCGCAACTTAGTTGTTCTACGGTAAAAAGTTGTGAGATCCATGTAATACCAAGTCCAGGCCAGGAAATCTTTAACGTTTTACATAAATATATTGACTTGGCCATCGCATGAAAACACGTGTAAATTGTTTACCGTAGAACAACTAAGTTGCGAGACTTGGTTTTTTTGACAAGTATTGTTTTTGATGGGATTACTTTAACACATTTGAAACAGAGACCTCTTGTATTTTGTTTCTTCGAGACTCTATGTCCTTTCTTTCAATTTTCATCACTACAGTCAAATGACATATTTTTAAGAACAATCCATTCTCCCATAGAGTTGAATGAATCAATGAAGTCGCAAGTTAACGAACTCAATTCATTTTAACTACATAATGTAGATATTTATTTATTTCAAAACTTGAAAATCCTTTTATTACCAATTGTAAATTTTCCATTTTTAGGGCTAAAATTTTATGTACTTTTACAGAAGCAGTGACTTGGAATTCCACTGTAATAGTAAAAAATCGATTTCCTTCAAAACGTCTAAACGAATTGGAACATTATCATTACGCGGCCGTTCAAAAGACAGCTGGCGTAGGCACTGTTCGCCAATTTGTCGAAACCTAATAAAGGGACCTCGCACCAGGGATGTTATGGATATCCGTAGCGGTAACCGAAACTATCGGGTCTGGCATTCCCTGGCACCATCTGATATCCCCGGCTGTTTTACCTTTATCGTAGGTGCCGTCTTACTTAGTACTTATATTAAGTCTGGCAATGTGGGTCGCGCAACATCATGCTATTAGATTGTTTTTTAATTCTAATATCCGTAACCAAAATTATCCGAAACTTTCGGATAATCCGAAATGATTTCATATCCGTAACCGTATAATATTATTCTAATATCCGTAACCGTATCCATAACCGAAACTTCATATCCATAACATCCCTGCCTCGCACACTTGCAACAACATTAATGCAGACCGCATGCGTGGCAGATGCGTTTTATTGTTTGACGTTTAGGTATTGAAAAACAGATAAATACAACTAAAATTACAAACGAATAAGTGGGGCGGGAAAAAAGCCTTTATTTTGACTTTTGAGGTCTAGTTAATGAAATAGTTTTGAAATAATTGTTATATTTGTGCTAATCAATGCTTGCAAATGCACGTGTGCACCAATCTAATTTATTACTTGAAAGAAAATTTTTGCCCGCGTTTTGTTATTGGATATGAAAGTCTTGAAATGAAAGTAATTTATTTTAAACTATTTTTAAAACTCTTCAAATTATACAATAAGTACCAACATCTTGGGTCGCTTGAAGCACGGGTACAATTTTATTTTTATTTTTTTCAATATAATTTTAAACTTATTATTTTTGAAATATATTACATTAAAACCTTTCACAATTACATATTATTCTGCAGAGTTAGGCTTTAGTTTCTTACGTGGACTTAGTTGTGGTTACGAAACACATACTTTATGACTTTATACAGTCATGCTCATAACCTCTCATCAAAGTAATCGACCGTATGGCCATTGATCCATCTGGATTAACCGACTCTACCACTATGAAAATACCCGCACGCAAAGATTATAGCAATTTAGCAAAATAAATAAAAATTTTACTTTCTTCCACAAAAATCGATCATAAACCTATTAAAATAAAAACTACCTAGCTTTTTAACTATGAAGTCTGTCAATGGGCATTCAATTTAAAAGAACAGGTCCCATCTGGGGGTAATCGTGGTAAATTATGTTTATGAATAAGATGCGTGTGTATCAATTTAAATTAATTTAAATTCAGCTTTTATTAAATTTAATTTGCGCGCTGGTTACTTGGACGGTAACCAGGTTGATCTGAAATTTTAATGAAGCTCGTTAAACGTGACGTGTAACGACCGGGTTCATGATTGAAATATTTTAATTTTAGGGGTTAGATTAATGGGATACAAATTAACTTTTAACTCTAAAAGACTGTATAGTTTTTAATATGTATATTGTATAAGTATTAAAACTAAACATGGCCTGAAAAAGAAACGTTTCACAAATTGTGAAATGTTCATTTATGATGAAAAGTAAGACATAAGCTTTTTAAAATCATTAATAAGTAATTTGCAGTGTCTTTTATACTTTTGGTCTTAGAAAGTCTCTTCTTACCTTATATGATTTTTCAGAACTTTCAAGTCAAACTTATGGAAGTGCTAAAAACAACAAAGTTTAACCAACGCCTTCTAATTTCATTTCATCATCCACACAAATAACACACCTATATCGAACCCGTCAATCCCTTAACTCCCAGTCATTAATATACCGAATTAGTTTCAAGTGCGCATTGTAAACAGGGTGATGTCGGATGTTTGGCTCAAACGCGCGGGTCGGTTCAGTTCAGTAAATCATCTGTCAAAATCGCGGCGCCGGCGCAGGCTTCCAATGCTAGCGTATGGGGGATGCGCCACTGGTTATGAAGGATGTAAAAAACATGCTGTCGAATTGAGATCCTTCTTCCTTTTAAAGTCGGTTGAAAATAAAGGTTTGTTTGCGATTTTGCAACAAAAATTTACGAGTCTAATGTGCTAGCTGGCTGTTAGATGCTTTACTTCAACATTCGTTTTTGAGATAGTTAAGGTATACCAATATTTGTTTTCCTTCTAAACCAGCCAGCTTGGAAGATGATAAACAGTCGTCTTTATCAAGTACCTTGTACATGTATGCGAATTAAGGAGAATATTGTCTACAGGAATAGATAATTTACTCAATAGGCTTATCCTATGTGGATCCTACATATTATATCGTAGAGCTGATGGTCGTTGGGGCAGAAAAGTTGGCCACGGGCCAGGAGATGTAGTGTGGCCCAGTATAGGCAGGCCTCTCACTAGGTGGACTGACGATCAAATTATGAAAGTATGTAGATAAGGAAAGAAGTAGGCCTAGATGCATTCAACGTAGGACCGGTCGTAGTGGAAATCCTTGGCGGCTTTTGTCCAGCAGTGGACGTCATTTGCCTGAAACGATCGTAGGCTCATCCACACAATTCCTTCGCCGTCAACAATTTTCGACCAGCAATAAATACGGAATGACAGCGGCTGAATCAATCGCCGCGCGCGCAGCCTGCCCCGCTGGGCGCCCTAATTATAAGGCGCGGGTTCCATTCCCGCCCGTGTTATTATGTGTTTACGGTGCGCACCACTTTATGGGTCTCCAAAATTTTAAATTCCACTTTTATTGGGTAAGGGCAATGTATTTAACATGACAGGAAAGAGAAATCACTCGTTTTTATAAGAAATTTATAGGGATTTTATACGGAAATGTGTCAACTAACTCTTTTTTGGATCTTACAAATTCTCAGTTTCGTTAAAAAAACAACTTTCATTGAGTATGTATTTATTTATTTATTTATTTAAACTTTTATGCCAAAATAAATTTGTACATAAGGCGAACTTAATGCACTAAAGCATTCTCGACCAGTTTACCTTATATATGTATTATTATTATGTATATGAAAGAGTTAACGTGTAAGGAAAATCTATTTTTTTATAAGTTGTGTCCATAAACTTAAATTTTTAAATATTGTTTGATATGTGGCAGTGGTAATTTATATAGGCCTTTGTACAGCAGTGGACGTCTTTCGGCTGAAACGAACGAACGAATTTATATAAACTTTATTTATGTAAATACTTAGTTATTACCATATTTTGAACTTTTATTTAAGAATCTAAGCCGTTATTATTGACATTGCTAATATTAAATGCCTACTATTTTATCCACAGTCTCAGATTGTTAGATTTATGTTTTATTATCCATTGAACTGACTCCTTTATTAACAAAAGTCAGTCATCTGACCGACTGAGTACAATCTCTTTTTGTCTTTTTTCGTTTTCAGGGACCCCAACCTGTATACTTATACTTATACTTATTATAGCAATGGCCAATAATAGAGTATATTATTATCTTTCACCCAGTAATAAGAAATAACAACTGATTAAGATGTAGATTGTCTCATTATACCAAGGATGTGTCATGGTACCGGTTCCTTGGAGTATTGATTTTCCCATAGCTGGGATTTCCCACGGCAACTACACCCACTCAATGGCCGAACTTCTGTTTACTTGACGGTGCACGCCGAGCGATGAAATATGGTAAGATCAGAATTAATGTTTTTTGATAGTCATTCGTTCGTTCGTTTCAGCCAAATGACGTTCACTGCTGGAGAAAGGCCTCCCTCAAGGTTTTCCACAATGAACGGTCCTGCGCTACCTCCAGGATATTCCCGCGACCTTTACCAGATCGTCGGTCCACCTAGTGGGAGGCCTGCCACTGTGATAGTCATTAAATGTAAAAAAAACAAAATGACAAGATTCCGTAATAAGGTCGTAAGCAAGGGCACAAATAAAACATCTTGAATATCTGAATTTATCGAGGGCACAGAGCCACAGATATTTTGTTCTGAATGTTAATGAAAAATAATGTTCTCAAAATACCAAGTTTAAATCATTTTGGCGCGATTGCTTACAGATTTATTTCTTTTTATTCTTGTGCAACCTGCTAAGAACTCATCTGTTTTATTACAAGCTTTATACCTATTGTTTTTTAAATAACGAACAATAAGTTACAATCCATATTTGACAGTGTTTTATTTAATTTTTAAAAATCATAAAAAAGTGACTTATTATATTTTTACAGCAGGTCGGGGTCAATAAAAGACTTGTTTCGTTAAAAATGTAACAGGTACCACTGCCGCTCTCAAATGGGGTCTATTTCCCACTGTTTATGAGTGTGTTGTGTACTACGACTCTGCGTAATAGATACTTTAAACATATTTTAAGATTTTAGAGTAGTGTACGTAGTTTTAATGCCTAAAACTAGCTTTTTAGCTACTATAAAAAGCGTAGAAATGACGTTTGGCCCTAACATATTTTTAATAAGCATATTAATGTATTTTGATTTTATCATATTGTTTCTTGTGGTGAACTTGGATCACTTCGTGAACCTAAAATGGGAGAGCCTAATTTATTGAGTTAGTTAATTGACATTTTATTTATTTTCTTGTTTAATAAGGTTGTTAATAGGTGCTATTTCAATAAATCAGCAGATTGCACTCAAGCATCATGTGACAACATGATACCCTAACCCTTATAGTTTTTAGCATTTGATAAATCAAGTATCAAAACTATTCAGTCCTAGTGTAAAGCGCCCACGCGCCATATCGCGTAGTAGCGTGTCGACTATGCGTGCGCGCAGCCCTCTGAATTACGGCCCAACTGATACATGTGATACACCACAAGTGGGCGGGGTGGGTTACAGAGGTTAAAGATATGGGTTATGGTGTTGTCATGGTACATTTTGATTCATAGTTTTTACCCGACTGCGCCAGAAGGAGGGTTTTTTAGTCTTATGTGTCTTAGAGAAACCAGAATTGCTGATTTCTGTTTGGCTCAAAGGTTGACTGTTAAGAGGTCAGGTCAGATAGAGGTCAATTAAGAGATTTTATTAAGGTGCAAATACCTACACAATGATCCTGAGAAAACTAGAAATAAATCCTAGACCTAACCTACCTCAAAACGATAACAGACTGAAACGTGGTATTATAGCTCTACATTTTAAGTCTATGTTTCTAACTCATAGAACGTTGAAATGACCTGGATAAAAACCCATTGAAAAAGTAATAACGACGATAAGTTTTATCACCAATTTAAACTAGTCTTAATTATTATAGCTTGTCTTCTAAGAATGCGAGTAACGAAATACCCAGAAAAGGTATAAAAAATGAAATTTGACCTTATAATTATGAACATTGGGGCATTAGTAAAAACAGTCCTGGGAATTTTTGGGAGCTAACAAGAGTAGTGTTTGCCCAGCCAACAGAATAGGTGTCGATGTGTTACCCAGCCGTAAGTGGCCCGGACCTTCTGGATTTGTTTGCTTTTTAGTGCGATTTACATGGTCCGACTATGAATACCGCACCGAATAACATGAATAATAAATATAATATAATATTATTAATATGACGTGCCTTGAAAAATTATAGTTCACATTCTGACTATATTTATCGGTACCTATTTTGCAGCTCGACATTATTATGAAGTGATTTCGATTTTGTTTTAAATTACACTAAACGCAATTACTTTTTTGGGTTAAGTCTCTAGCTAAATTTTAATAAATTTTAAAATACACTAAACAGCTTGATTATAATTTGAATCTTGATATTATGATTGCTTTACTTTAATGTTCATATTAATGTCTAACTTGAAACCACTACCCATATTTTTGAAATGTAATAGAATGTCATACTCATAAATCTAGTTACCTAGACTTATCTACACTTTAAATCAGATGGTGTAAACGCCTCTTTATATCACCGGGGCAATGTTTGCCGATGTCAGGGCAAGGGAAACGTCAACAGAGCCTGGCGAGGGGTCACGGAAGCGTGGGCTTGACTCTGGTCAATGATCATCATTGGTATGATCAGTAATATATCTTTTACTTGCTTATTTGTATTATGTGCATAATATGTGTGGTTATTCTTTTTTACTCGTTTGTGGTAAGATAAATATGCTTATGATCGAGTGGGTTCTCCACAATAATCAAGCAGAGGCAGGGTTCGATTTGGAACACCCGTTCCCCGGATTTCAATTCGGCCAGTCTCCACCGACGACATAAAATTAAAATTACACAGTTTGATTACAAGGAGATAGGTTAGAACCAAAAATGGCAACCGCTCAGGATGTGTCATGCTCTGAGGTAGTAGAATCCAGAACATAACGCTGGTATTCTGCGGAAGCCATTGTTTAATCAAAAGTTTAAAAAAATACGATATGACTATTAGTTTGACGATTATTTTAGAGTGTCTCTGTATTTTGGTATGCGATTACCTGTTTCACAGATCACAGAAACTAAAGGGAGGTGTGAAAAGGGGGCGGCGCCGGTGTCGCAGAAATATGCCCAAAAACAGGACACATTGCTCATGATAGCAACGATGACAGCAGCGAGGTCATAATGTAAACAGCAATGTTTACATTGCTTGCGTAGTACTGAAAATTATTTGAACGTTGAATACCGCAGTGGATAATCAGCACATATTTTGATTACTTTGTGTATGTGAATTTCTAATGCGACACTGAGTTTCGAATTCAGCGCATTAGTTGGCATCTCTCTATATCTCTATATCTCTATGACCTGTTTAGTCATTAGAAGTCTATATGGCCACTTGTGACATTGTCTTCGGCGGTTTGACCAATCGTCTGAGTCACAGGATGCGCAGTAGCAGCTATTGGAAAGTCGGATATGAACGTGTCCTGGCGGGATCATTACTCCATTACCGCCAATTACAACGGTGCTCTGTGTAGTGCCGGTTCCTGTAATGAAGTTGGTCAGAGGTTCTCAAAGTTTTTTACTAAAAGCCTATACTTTTGGCTAAAAGAATAAAGTTGCCATTCATAATTATGTCAGACTACGCAAGTACAAGTATTTCTCTTGGTGCATTCGTTCTTTACTGTTAAAAGTTCCCAAGGAAGAATAAAAAAGGATTTATAAAAATAGTATAAATACCTTGTAGTGGTATAAACAATCTTCCACTAGCGCTTCTAAGTTCTAAAGTAAAAGATAAAATCACAAAAAATAAAGAAAGAAACTTGTTCCTTCGAACGACGAAACGTTTTTTGGCGTGTTGTGTTTTAGTCTGAAGAAAGATAATCAATTTATAACAATTTGAAATAAGGTACCTAATCAGATGATATGTTACATTTCTACTACATAACGCTTTGAATGCTGCCCAAAAATAGTTTCTTATCGTAAAATACGTACGAGCAAGTTTCGCAACACACAGTTTGAGAACTCCTGTAATATTAAAATGTTATTCATAGCAAATTAGCGACATAATATTATGCGGGCGACAACGCCGCCTTGTGATTTATAAATCTACTAGGATTTAATACTCATTTTGTGCTAACGGTATGAATACATTAATACACCTAGTTTCGGTATAACTATGAGCATTATTCGAAGTCATTATCCACATCGCGATGGACCATTTTAGTTCATTGTGAACTGCCGAAATAATAACTTTAATATAACCTCATTTGACTATAAAGAAACATTAAGGTGATCTCGCACTGCTCTTTTAACATAATCTTGTTCTTTACTTAGCTCTACTTGGTTCTTGGGTTTTTACATTATTATATTTTTTATATTTTCTTGATGATGCCAGAATTATAACCAAGTTTTCTAAAATAGGTTTAATTTTTTTTCTAGAAAGTTTGATCTTAAAGGGCTGCTTTTTCAATCGTCAGACATCTTTTAAATAAAAAATAAACTTGTTAATTTGACATACCTATTTCCAATAAACTGTCAATGCTTACCATTCTTCAGTTAAAAGTTCTCCGACGGTTGAATTTGCCTTAAATCAATAAAATCTGAATTGAAAATTAATGGCAATAATTTTCAACAGTAGTTTACTATTGAACATTAGTACTAAGTATACAATAATTAGTGTCATTTGTTTTTACAGTAAAAGCTGAATGATTCGTCAGCACCTTAATGTACCCAATGACTTCGACAAAGCCCGCCAATGGCCACCAAAGTTCATAGGTCCGCAATCTTTATACAATCAGCACTTTTCCGCCATTGTGTACTCACCATTGTGTGAGATCACGAGAAATACCAATTTGGGAGAGATCACTAAGAGAGCTCACAGACGAGCGACATTGTGTCGGCGACTGCTTGCGATAGTGGTAGGCGACGGTCAGCGACTTTATAAAGGACGTCGCACATTTATCAACACGGAAAGGTATCGTAACCGTATCAATCATGCATCACCGAAAATCTATAATGCAACGCACCGTAACGTGAACGCCTCGCCTTGTGATTGACAGCGCGCGAAAAGCGATATACGTTGTTGATCTCTTTCCGAGTTGATAAGTCTGCAGACTGTCGGCGACAGTCTCCGACTCGCGCCTTTCGCTGTCATAACATGTTGACTTACGTTACGTTACGTTAGTACCCGTCTTCGAGAGTCGCGATATACTGTCGCTCGTCTGTGAGCTCCTTAAGTAGAATAAGCCCGGACCGTATTATTTATTCATATACTTCAGCACAATGGTATTAACTATTGAAATTAGGTTATTTAAGTATGTTTTTTGCTACTCGAGCAATCAGTGTGTTTGAAGTAGACTTTCTAGTCTCGTTATCTATTATGTTAATGATACTAGTTTCTTCAATTTAAATAAGCTTCATTTGACACCACTGTGGTTTAGTTGTTAGAATATTGAACCAATTGTATTTTCATCCAGAAGGACAGAGTTCGCGTTTTGTGTATTTTTATAGTGTTCCTAGAAAATTGCAGGTTTTACAATGCAGTGGGCATGTTAAGCTAAATATTGAGAGCCAATCAGTGTCAAGCGCCTATGACGGTTCATAAATCACTGTGATCTGAGTTATTAACAACTTTCACTATAATAATATTATACTTTGTAAGCAAACTTAAGATTCATAGAACTTTCAGCATCACGAAAAAATAAAGCATGTAACATCGAGTTATAAGTAATATTACTTCAATGGCATGTAATTACAATTCAGTAAAATATTTGGAGATGTTCAGTAGGCTTCGGCTTAGGTTCAATAGGTTGCAGTTGACTAAAGATTCACGTTTCTTATATCTAGAGACAAAAAATAAAGCTTTGACAAAGAAATAGAGAAATAATAAGTAAATTCATATTCTGTTTCAATTGTTTTGTTTACCCATAAATAAACCAGATGGTTAACTCCCATTTCTAACAACCTGACTAACCCTGAGCGAAACGAGCGGTCATCGTAGACAGATGTTGCATGCGCCTGCGACGCCATAATACCACGGCGGATTCGTAATGCCGGATAACATCTATGTGGAGCGGAGGATTTGGTCACGTCTTGGGTACTGACAGCAAATAAAGTGTTAAATCATTTAAAATGGTAAACAAAGAAGAAGAAAAAATTAAGTAGTAAACAAGCAACATGGGTTATTTAAAATACCTAGTTAAAAATAAGACAAAGCAAAGGCAATACTTACATGATGTAGCAGAGGCACTGTGTACCTAAAACAGATAAATAGAAGAATTTAACACATTGCTTGCACCCAAGTACTAATGATGAACAACGTTTTAAGACAGTGCTTTTTCTTGTGTAAAATCTATAAGACAAAGCTTTGTGAACATGTTGCTTTCAAAAGTAACAGGCTATTTTTTCGACTTTTCAGGCCTATTTGAGTCGTTTTTTGGAGCTCTACAAAACGATCGATCGCGGTGACAGTTTTTTTATAATACTGTGTTCGGTTACCACCTCTTCAAAAAATATTAATTAAGTATTGCTAATTGTAATAATTGCATACTATGTCCCCGATGCAGGACATAAGCGCGCATCCTACAAAAGAACGACATACTTTGTGAAAAAAAAAGAAGTTAAAAGAAAATTGTCTCGGTAAAAAAATAGATCTTCTTTATTCGATTTCACACATAAATTCATGGCAAGTTATATTATAATATTCATACTTGACTATGTGTGAAAAATATTTCATTTTATTTTCTACAATGAATTTTCAATGGTGTCGCCACTGAATTACCATACTAATGCCATGGAGAAACACCATTGACAGATCATAAAAAGGATGTCAATTAATTGGTGACAGCGTCATCATGCCTATTTATGAATGGCCGTAGGAATAAAACTAATTTATATGATAAAAATTCAATTTCATAAGTGACTCTACGATGTGATAATGGTGTTGTGCAACTTTAATCATTTTGGGAACTGTCAAACTAATTACTAATTTAATCACACCAATTATTTTTATGGAAATCGATTTATAATTTTGCGAACTGTGATTATAATCATTCATTACGGTAATTATTATTGCAAATCCATGCAAACAAAATGAAAAGACTGTGTATCCTTTCAATTAAAAGTCTTTAACATGTTTGCGCCCGTGTAGAGCTGTGGAACTGTTTTGCTGGCCGTACCGAGGCGTGTCGGCTCTACTGTGGGAATGTCTGCTCGTGAATCGCCCGTGGCTTATGACAATTTGCATTTTTTTGCCGACAGTACCGATGGAATCGCTTAGAACGGTGTAATTTATAAGCGCTGTACTTGCTGTGTGGATTGGTAATTGACGGGGGTATTGTAGAGGCAAGGCACCTAAATAATTGAAGGATAAACACATAGGCATAGATCAAACCTGTTATGTCTGTGTACTTCAAGGGTAACTTAAGTGAAGACGAAAGGGAACACGTTATTCTGATTATAAGATAAAACATTTTAAAGTTAAAGCAACATTTGTTCTGTTTCTGGGTGATAGAAGTAAAAGACACTCATCCAAATACAACATTGCCAATGCAAATTATTTTAATACTACGTAAAAAGCTCAATACCTGCTTTTAAGTGATTATTCGTCTAATGTTGGTAGCATTAGACATTCAATATAATTGATACCTATGTATTGCAGGAAATATAAAAAAATGTATTATTCTTTATTTATTATGATATTGCTTTCTTATAAGAATTGAGAGATAAATAGCTTTTTATTTAAGTAACAATTTGTTCATTATTTTCGTCAAAATTTAAGTTTTTTATGTTTCTTATTCTCGCTATTATCGCTCTTCTATATTTTTGTCTTTTTTATCATCATCATCATCAACAGCCCTTTACAGTCCACTGCTGGACTATGAGCCTCTTCTACTACAGTGGAGGCTTTTTCCATAATCCCCACGCTTGGCAGGCGGGTTGGAGATCGCAGTTTAAAAGATTGATGTTTTTCAGAGAGCGCTGCTGCCCGTTCTCTGTTTGATATGTAGTCTCTAAGTAGCCTCTTACGACACCCGCGGGAAGAGTAGGGGTTGGTGACAAATGTATTCTACTCTGCCATCACCACACGGCACCTGTCTTTTTTATATTCTTCTTTATTTTATTCCTTTTTCCATTCACCTTTCCACCCGCTTCCCGCCTCCACTTGCGCCCGCTTGACCCGCGGCGGTCACCGCGTCGTGCGCCTGCGCATCTCGCACACCCGTTAATTGTCCACGAAACTTCGCGTGATTGAACCCAAATTGTACGGTGATCTACTGTTTGGTTTTGTCTGTCCAAACACTTACCAATAGACAAAGACTTTGAAGTAAGTTACCTATTTGCTCTGCGGCCATAATTTCATTAATCATTATCGTCATTATGGTAGGTACATCTGTGTGGTAGTGTTTCCAGGTCTAGTGTTAAAATTAGGGATGGTTACTGAAAATGTTCAGTGGAGATTTGGGTTTTAAGTCAGTACATAATAATACATAATATTTTATCTTCTTGGATAGTCATTTAACCATTAAGAAAGGTCTTTTTTGTTTTTGATTGATTTCATGAGCTGTGCTACTGAAAACGCCACTCTTGTAGCAGAGTTTTGTGCTGATACTGTGTGTGTAGGCTTGTTGTCGACACGACAAGAAAAAGAATGACAGAGTAAGAAGATTATTAGTCAGGACATTGGCGTCTCAATTTACTTTTGATTGGGTACCAGGTGTACCATGATCTTGAAAACTTGAACATCCTGGTCAAAGCTGTATGTAAATGTATGTGTTTCACAGAATTCACAGATAACTGTTTCTGTGAAATAATTTCTTATGCTTGAAAAACATATTACAAAGACCTCAAGCCAGATAATCCACATGATGGAAAGAATCCTATGTAGTTCGGTAGGAAGTTAGAAACATTTAGGAACTACCAAGCGCAAAGCCAATTTTCGACTTTAATAGCATCTATTACAGCTCAGATTTTCACTTAAACATCAGTACGAATAGTCATATATCATTGGCTGATGTGAAGAGGTGAAGTATGGTCCAGTTCTAGCCTCAACCAGAAGATGCCTTCATACGATAGCTTGAGGCGAGCTATGATGGCACGAACTGTATGTAATCAGTGTAAATCAGTTGCTATTGTTATTATCGTCACGCCATTTTGTTTTGTTTGCTATACTTGCTTTGATCGATTCAAATTATTAGTCTTTTTCAGTTAGTTTCACATTTGAAGTAACTCTACATGCGGATGAACTAAAGTAAGGAACAAGATGTATTTGAAGGTAAGTTAAGTTCAGTGACCATATTATGGCCATTTTGGGTACAGATTTAAAAAGAAGTTAGCACCTACCCACTCAGAATTCATACCAATAGCATGTGCGACTTATAAATTCCGTTTTGTACGGGACTTTAAAAAGAAAACATCTTATTAACTACACTTAGGCTGGGTTGCACTATCTTACTTTAACTTTGACAAAAGTAAAAATCTGTCAAACTTTATACAAAAAACACCGGTTATCGTCATAGTTACGGTCAAAGTTAGGTGGTGCAACTCAGCCTTATATTAGTTGTTTTATGCCAGTTTTGTATATGTTTAAATGAAACTGTTTTATTGTTAGAAAAAATCCTCTAGACCAAATAGAATATTTTTTCAGGTGTAGATAATCGTAAATCTTTTTCTTGCTTAAGACTACGAGTAAGATAAATTATACAACTCATGATCTAGTAGACGCCGTTTATCAACAGTTTATTTCTATTGCTAATTAAAAAACCAAAACTTCAACATAAAGGTCACAAGTTCTGACCCGAAGTGACATAACAGTCGCCATTAGCCGACTTTTTGCTGTTATTCGGATCTAAATCACGCCTTAAACATCTTTAATAGCTCCTTTCTAATGCTTTTACAGCTTCATCGCCCGCAGGTACGGTCACATTGTAAATTACCTATAGAAATCAATATCGAAAGCATAACGCCTAAAATATTGTACAATGTAACCTATAATCACTCAGTGCGATTGACCTCTGAACATTTTGAACTCTACACAACCGCTTTGTGCCTATTCCATTACTGGTTTTCTTCTCTATCCCTGTTCATTAGTCTGTGATCTATCAGTAATGTATACGCTAGAGTTTTATGGGTCACATATGGTACAGGCTACAAGTAACTCTCTGGCTCGTGAGAAAGCCCCGTGGGGACATCCGTGATACGTTATGAAGACTGTACTTAGTGTTTTTTTTTTAATTTCGGCTGGAAACATCACGTCCCAGGAACGTGTGTGAGAGGGCAAAGTGGAGAGGAAATTATCGTCTTTAGGTTGATTGTCAACGATACCACAAAGAAAGCCGATGGACACGAATGATGGTTCTGTACCTAATTGACGATTCAATCATTAACAAATGAATGCAACGTGTAGGAAGTGTAGGAACGCTTAAATTACGATGTGACATAAACTATAAGTTCATGATGTGACACAGTAGGTAATCGCAAATGGACGATAGCTTTTTATTTAATTGCAATAAGTCTAAGTTTAATTTAATTCTAATAAGTTTAATTGTAATAATAAAAATAATATTGTCTAAAATGGTGTATGTCTTGTTAATAAATAAATAAGTAAGTCCTTGAAAAATGAGAGTTTTGGATTTTAATCTCGTATTCTGAAAGTTTCACAAAGTGTAAATCATATTGAACCAAGAATATTATTAAACTATGTATTTCATTAAACTTTTGATTGTTGTAGATTCCTGTTACGCGTCATGATGTCATGCCACAAATTTTCTTATTATTTGTATCTTCTGTTTTTAGGGTTCCGTACCTCAAAAGGAAAAAACGGAACCCTTATAGGATCACTTTGTTGTCCGTCCGTCCGTCTGTCAAGACCCTTTTTCTCAGGAACGCGTGGAGGTATGAAGCTGAAATTTATATCAATTACTCAGGTCTACTGTCCCTTGAAGCTGTGAAAAAATCAAACTTCTAAGCCAACACAATCAAAAGATACAGCCGTTTATGCCGCAAATTTTCGACACTTGCAAGGGAATCAAAACCTACAGGGTGCTTCCCGTGAACTCAGAATCTTGAAATTTGGTACGAAGCAACGTCTTATAGCATAGATAAAGGAAAAATTACGAAAACCATAAATTTTTAGTTACATCACATAATATATTTTTTTTAATAATTTTAAACTTACTACCCATTTCCTCATAAACGCGTAGAGGTATTAAATTGAAATTCATACCAAATACTCAGGTCTATAATACCTTTAAGTTGTAACAAAATCAAACTTCTATGTCAACGCAATCAAAAGAAACAGCAATTTAAGCTGCATATTTTGAAACTCGCAAGTACTCGCAAGGGAATCAAAACCTAAAGGGGTACTTCCAGTCGACCTAGAATCTTGAAATTTGGCATGAAGCAACGTTTTATAGCACACATGAAGGAAAAATTCCGAAAACCTTAAATTTTTATTTACATTACAAAATATATATTTTTTAATAAATATAAACTTATGAATTTCATTTTGCAATAAAAATACCATAGTTATGACTCGATTGTCGTAATGAACGAACTTTGTAAACCTTGCAGGTTTGTACGGAACCCTCGGTGAGCGAGTCTGATTCGCACTTGGCCGGTTTTTTATCCTTAATTCTTCAATTGAAGCCGATAATCGTTCGCTTCCGACCATTACCACCTATTGCCCAAATTACACACATCAATAGTTACCCGATCGAATCCTACGAATTCTCTCGCGAGATCTACGATCGATAACGACTAGACTAAGAGCTAGTGAACGCCAGACCTACGTCATTTTATAAAAGCTGAAAGTTTGTCAGCGTAGCATACGCATTTTATTTGCCCAATATCTGCCAAATATATAATACCTCCCTAAATCTGATTTTTATGTATAATATTTGGGCAATATTTAGAAGTATTTTCCCTAACAGCCAGACAGTTTTGACAGTTCCAACTCCTTGCCAGACAGTTTTTTAGGGTAGCTCCCAAAGCCACCATGACCCAAACTTCATAATTCACCAACATTATATCCTATATTGGGAGGATACGCTGACAAACTTTCAGCTTTTATAAAATGACGTAGGTCTGGCGTTCACTAGCTCTTAGTCTAGACTGTAACGTGTCGATCGTGATCTACGTTTCCGCTACCGGTGTTGTCGGCCATTATCGGTTCGGCGGTTGCAATTAAAACATCAGAATTGATATAAATGTGATCACCTCGGGCGTCAGTGTTTTACATCCAAGTCTAATTCTTAAATACTGGCGGTGTCTTTGAAGCCATGATTAACGTATGGGAACCAAGCAATATAGTACTTATTAGTGGAGATAGATAAATCTTGGAACAGTAACTGCGTCTTACTCCCGATCTTAGTTTATTAATACTCGTTAGACTAATAAATGTGTGATTATCTATTTTCGACATAATGAGGATCATTTCGATTTTTAGCTGTGAATGCAGATTTATAGGGCTAAGAAATCCTTAATACACAGTGCAAAAATTTTTGTTCTACGACAAAAATTGACGAAGTTATGGCCAAATTACTAAAAAAGTTCACTGACCGCCCGGCGCGGGGACGATGACGTCATTATATCCGATCCGAACGCTGCCGGCGTACTGCGTGGATAGAAAATATTTTTTTCTAGCCAAATTATCAGTTTTAGAGAAAAACTTGTAATGACATTTATTCATCAGAATAAAGTAAGCTATCGATAGGTAATTTTTAAAAATGGAAATTGTGAAAAATAACGCAAAAAATCCATACGCTCATACGATTCAATGGCACGCAGAGACGCGATTGGGGTCTCCGCGGTGGTATATTTGGCGATTTATTCAAATAAAGTGTACATAAGTGTTGTTAGAGTCATATTTTTTTTCTAAAACTGATAGTTTAGCCGGAAAAAAATATTTTCCATCCCATTAGTACGCCGGCTGCGCTCGATTCGGATATAATGACGTCACGCGGCCTTGCGTACGTTGACTTTTAGCGGCAAAAACGGCCTATGTTTATTACTTAATATCTTCGTAAGTAATGGTCCGATTTGGATAATTCAAAAAGATATATCTTTCTTATGTCTTAAAGATTAACGTAGATACTAGTTTTATTGAATTTTCTACAACAGTACTGATCCTCATTGAAATTGAGGTTTTAATGTTGAGAATCGCTGCCTTGTGTTTTATTAACTAAACTGTCGCCGCCCGCGACTTCGTAAGCGTGGATCCCGTTTTACCCCCTTCATCTATCTTACGCGGTTAAGATTTTTCATACAAAGGGATTTTCCCGCCAATTCCCGTTCCGTGGGAATTCCTAAGTATACCATAACCTGCCCAGGAGTATGAATAATAATTGTACCAAGTTTCGTTAAAGTCCGTCGAGTAGTTTTTGTTTCTATAAGGAACATACAGACAGACAGACAGACAGATAAAAATTTTACTGATTGCATTTTTGGCATCAGTATCGATCACTAATCACCCCCTGATAGTTATTTTGAAAATATATTTCATGTACAGAATTGACCTCTCTACAGATTTATTATACTTAAGTATAGATAGATAGATTAGTGTAATTAGGTAAATGTACAATGTTAAGCAATGACGTTAAACTTTTTGAACACCTGTAATTGAAACTGAATAATTTAATTTTTCAGTTCATTGATTGGGGCTTGAATTAATTCAGACCTTAAATACATTTCATTTTTGTGTTTTTAAATGAAGTAAAGTTATATTACTGCAAATAAAATGGTAGCACTTTCCACGGAGCTTCTCACAATTCGTCTCAGAGTGACTAAAAAATAAGTAGGTACTTCTTCAATAATGCTAAAACCACCTACCACCATTTCACCTGCCAATTAACTAAATCCTAACGAAGACATTACCGTGCCATTCCATACTAATCACCATGTATTCTCACCATAGGTTATGGAAGCGTGGAATGCTCGCGTGTGCCCCTACGGCGGTTCCCATATAGCGGTAGACGATCAGCCTGCGGACATCATGAGCTGATGGAAAAATGCAATGGCTAATTCAAAATTGTTTAATTACTGACATAACATGGCTTTCTCGCCTACAGATGCCTAACGGTTTGGCAAGTGAAGAGGTGAGACCAGAAAAGAGGTCTAAGATTTTTTTTGCAAATTGGGGGTTTTGAGGGTAATTTATCAAGCTCTATAATTTTGTCACTTAAAAAAATATTATTGTAATATTTGGCACGTCTAAAGAAGAACTTGTGTAAATCATTTTCATTTATTTAATCAAATCAATCAATCATTTAATTGCTAAGCCTAAATGGGTAACAAACATGATGTACTGGATGATAATGATAACCACATCTCGTGAACATTCATGAAATGCAATAAATACATTTTGACAGTGACTTTCATCAATGAAATGAACAAGTACTGTTCATAAGAATATGATTCTATGTTCAAAATTATGGTAGTAACTTTAATTTGAAATATTATGGCTCAGTCGGTAGCATTATATAAAAGTAAACAATAGGCCATCAAACCACCTGTTGGGGGAAGATCTTCCTCATCACAATGCACTAGGAGCTACAAAGTACATTATACAAACAATGATTTATTGCGCACAATACATAATTCAGCACCAGAAAGATTAGACACTGGCAAACATGTTTTAATAAACAAAAATATTTATCCAGTTGAAATCTAATTCCCACTTTTAATGTTACCAAAAGAAAAGAAACATCCAATCCTGAAAATTATCCAATGACTAATACTAAATCCCACAGCTCAACAGTGGTCAAGGCAATTAGGATATACAGCAGCTGCATTCCAATCAAATTAGAACAGAAGAAACCGACATTTGGACCCTCTTCGTGTCACGAAGGCTACCGATTACCAGATGCCTTCATAATGGCAATATCGACCACAAAAACCAGGAATTATAGACCTCTGTTCATTATCAGGACTTAAACTTAAAGGGAGACCTCAAGATGTCAGGTTACGCTGGTCAGCTAAGCTCCCAGGTTTCGGCTCTTCAAGGCATTCGGTAGGTAATAGCTTTAAATTTCGGGTGAAATTATTAAGTGGTTGTCACATATTCGGATTCCGTTCTCACAATTTGAATAAATATCGACTGGTCCGAATGAAGTCGTGCGTGCTAAGGATAATCTACATGTATAATGCGATTTGCCGATCGCATTCGATGAGAAAACTTGGGATGTGGAATTCGATTGCTGCAAGTCATTATACGGTGGTTCAATAATCGGCAAAAAGTAACAAGGTACAGTAAACATAAGATTTGTTAATTGTTGCTGAAAAAAGGACCTATTACAACTACACGAAATGCTACAACGCTTATAGTTGTCGTCTCACTCATAAAAATGGTGAGGGTTATGTAATTTTCTTTGTTCTTAAGTAATTGAGTTTGAGTTTGACCTGAATCTGATGATAAATGAATGAGTACGATTTCCTAAAATAGAGCGCTTTATTTCCTATGGGCCATTGTCCCACTTCGCAATTTGGTGGGAATTAAACTGTAAGCTACAGCAATTGTAACAAATGGATAAAACGTATAAATTTGCGAGTATAACTTAAGGCGCATATTACAAAAGAAAGATCAAACTTGAATCAATTTGAAGAATAGATTAAGACTTGTTAAAATTTATTGGTTAAATTTTAATATTTGGACCAATCATAGACTCAATGATTGAGATTGAATCCAGTTTTGACGTTGTTTTGTTCGTGTTTCGCCAAATGACGTCCACTACTGGACAAAGGCTTCCCCCAAAGATTTGCATAACGACCGGTCCCATAGGCCTCCCCACTGCCCGCATCCAGTTACTTTCCACGACCTATAATACCAGATCGTTGTTTTGTATCACGTACCATGCACGTACCTACCTAAATAAATACTTCAATGTTTTCTAGGAAAAATCGTGCTTTTCTTTATGACAATAAGAATGCTCAGAATTCATACAAATGCCATAGATAAGACCAATGCTCAAAAAAGCCATAACACCGGATTTACATTACCATTACCATCGACATGATGGTTGCAAATGGCGTGAAATTCTATTGTGTACGATATCTCACAATTCTGTGAGATTATGATCGAAGTACAGTTACGAATAGGTGGTTTGTACAGCAGTACATAAAGCTGAATTCTGTGTTACTTATACAGTGGTAATAGAAGCTAGTTTTCAACAAAAAAAATATATTCTGATATACGGTTTACTGCACCAAATGCGCTGGTCATTAGGCATTGTGATTTTGGTACTTCGGTGAAATTATAACAACATTTCAATTCAGGTAATGACCATTCTTGGAAGATTTTCGGTTATGACATAAGCGACTCTATTTTTCACAATTCGGGTTGCGATATTGTAAAGATGATTACAGAATTTATGGTTTTTGTGTTGAAGCACAGGTTGAAGTAAAAGTGTGTTCTCCATAAAAGGCAAAGTTGTGTTATGTGCTATTATGGACTTATTGCAAGTTGGCATATCCATGAACTTTAGCTATGTAACTGATTGTTATTACTCAGATTTGTATTTTCTTTAGTAAAATGCTAGGACTCTCAAATTTTGAAAAACCGGGTCCACGCGTACGAAGTCGCGGATGGCCGCTAGTTTACCTAATAAATTAATTTATAAACTGTCACCCTGTATAAGAATAAGAAAACGAGTTGAATTACTAATCTAATTAAGTATATTAATTTTCAGTGTGAATGTCATACTACATGCTTCATCCTACAAGATCATAATTTTTAAAATATATTCACTAATTAGTTCCCATGTACCAGTGCACATCTTTTTACATTTTCGCATAAACACGCATCAGTTTCACACAATGGACATAATTATTCATAAACTAGCTCTGAAAATATTTTGAATAATATTTCCCGGTTCCTAACATTTTTCTTTTCTGATCCGCCCCTATTGGCTGTAGGGTGATGTTATATGTATAGCCTAAAGTCTTCTTCGATAAATGTACTATCTCACATCGCACCAGTAGTTCCTGAAATTAGTGCGTTCAATCAAACAAACTCCTCAGCTTTATAATACTATAGTTGTGCCCGCGACTTCGTACGTGTGAAAATAGTTTGAATAATATTTCCCATTTTTCTTTTGGCTGTAGGGTGATGTTATTTTATCATAAAGCCTTCCTTGGTAATGGGGTATCTAAAATAAAAATAAATTTTCAAATCGGACCAGTAGTTCCTGAGATTAGCGCGTTCAATCAAACAAACTCTTTAGCTTTATAATATTACTAGCTTTCCGTCCGCCGCTTCGCCCGCGTGGAATTTTGTCTGTCACAGAAAAACTTTATCGTGCGCGTCCCTGTTTAAAAAACCGGGATAAAACTATCCTATGTCCTTTCCCGGGACCCAAACTATCTCTATGCCAAATTTCATCAAAATCGGTTCAGTGGTTTAGGCGTGAAAGTAAAACAGACAGACAGAGTTACTTTCGCATTTATAATATTAGTATAATTAGTAAGTAAGTATCCCATCAAAAACAATACTTGTCAAAAAAACCAAGTCTCGCAACTCAGTTGTTCTACGGTAAAAAGTTGTGAGATCCATGTAATACCAAGTCCAGGCCAGGAAATCTTTAACGTTTTACATAAATTATTGACTTGGCCATCGCACTAAATAATTTAATTTACACGTGTTTTCATGCGATGGCCAAGTCAATATATTTATGTAAAACGTTAAAGATTTCCTGGCCTGGACTTGGTATTACATGGATCTCACAACTTTTTACCGTAGAACAACTGAGTTGCGAGACTTGGTTTTTTTGACAAGTATTGTTTTTGATGGGATCTCATTTCTTTTTGTATTTTGTAGACAGCAGTTATGTATCTAGAAAACTGGACCGAAATTGAAAAATTTTACTCGACTTGGCGGTTGCACTACCGTGCCCCCAAATATTTTAGTTTTTCCTTGATTCATACACCAAACACTACTTATATTCCAAATTTGAAGCTTCTAGGTCTGCTAGAAGTGCCTTAGAGTTTTGATGATCGGTGAGTCAGTGAGTCAGTGAGTCAGTCAGTGAGTGACAAAATTAAGTAACTTTGACCCGTTATAATTCTTAAACTACTGGTTCAAATTGAATGAAATTTTAAATATACCGTGTCTTTACAATGCCTGCATAGCTAATGAAAATTCAGCCTTCTAGTTTTATCCACAACGAAGTTACAGGCGGTCGAAAATGGCCTGAATTGCTTCGAGAAAAGGATGGTACGGCCGTGCCGCTTTTTTGCTCGACTTGGTGGGGGCACTGCCGTGCCCCCAGATAGATACAGGATCTACCGCCCATTACCCCACAAAAGGGTGTCACTTCGCATATTTAAGCCAAATCCAGAGCAACAATAGCAATCGTGATAGCAAAGGGCGCCGCTGTCAAAACAAGTGTTTTGGCTATTGAGGTTTTTTGCTTTGGCACTTTGCAGGTGCATGCTTTTATGACGGCGCTTGGAAGGTGGACGGCGTTATGCAACAAATAGTACTTAAAGATATTTTAGTTAAGGGTAGCAGAAAATGGGTTTTGATAATAATATCTCAACGCATTTAACTGTGATGATCGTGCAAACTATGGGTTATTTAAGAATTTGGATTAGTACCTAAATTAAGCATAATATATGTACTTTTAAAAAGACAACCAAGCTTTCCATTGCCTGCCCTTAGATCTCATTACTAAGCTCAGTAACGTAAGGGATTAGATTAGAAATGTTTACAAGTAAACAGCTATTCAAAAACGCAGATTAAAGATAAATTCAAGCGTAAGCTTAGATTGAAGCATTGAAAATTGTGATTTGTGATAGTAATAAGTAAACAGCATCAACATTAAACAGTGTATGTTCGATACTCCTAAAATTTTGTCTAACTCTATGATCCCCACAGGTATTAAATGCGTGGTTACCTTCTGCATGACACCCTCAGACCCTCGTAGTTTTTTTTCTACCTGTCGCTGTATCCTTGGTTGCGAAACCAATAGAATGAAAGCCGTTAGAGGATTACGGATTTTTTGCCCTTCATTATGTAGAGCGAAATGAGGCGATGGTTAATCTCATTCAGTTTTTAATTCCAGCTCTGAAACTCAGTAAATTAGGTCAAAATGATTAGCTGACACAATTATTTAGCAAGTTTTATGATCTGATTATGATTATATTTATGGAAACACAGCGATGTGAATGATGTAACGTCCTTGCACGAGTCTCATGTGACTGGACTACATATTCTATTGATTTTGATTTGCTGCTATCGTTCGTTCGTTTCAGCCAAATGACGTCCACTGCTGGACAAAGCCCCCCCCCCCCCCCAAGGTTTTCCATAATGAACGGTCCTGCGCTGGTCAGGCTCTTCCCGCGACCTTTACCAGATCGTCGGTCCACCTAGTAGGAGGCCTGCCCACGCTACGTCTTCTAGCCCGTGGTCGCCACTCGAGAACTTTCCTGGCCCAACGGCTATCGTCTCTACGAGCTATGTGCCCCGCCCAAACTTAATCTTGCTGCTATAGCAAGCTAATAAAAACTATACGCATATGAAAATTGTCCTCAAGCTAGACAATAATTTCACAAATTAAGTAGAGCTTCAGAACCGAAGATCTGGTCACCACAAGAAGCATCTAGATGCGGGCAGCGTATGACCAGTCATTATGGAAATGCTTGGGGAAGACTTACGCAGACGTTATTTGACTGAAAATTAGGCTATATAACATCACCCTACAGCCAATAGGGACGGAGCAGTAAAGAAAAATGTTGCAAAATCAGGAAATATTATTCAAACTATACTCAACATCAAATAAACCGCACCTTCCGCGACGCGAACTTTAACGATTTTCTTCTGACACAATCATGGTGCCCCAACAATATTGGTGTTATTTGAAAGCCGAAATATCCTTAAAGAAAAACACATTTAATTTCTTAATAAATGATTAACATATACCATAAATGTGACTTGAAAAAATACCTCACTTTGGGCCCACCTATGGGATCAATTAGACCAATTTTGATGATAATAATCTCACGTGTCCTCTTTAACAGATGTATAGCGATTAATCCCAACTTAACAGTTTTATAGCCATAAAAGTTGGCTCTAGCGTAAATACATATTTTTTTAAGAAGTGACTCTGGATCCTTCTAAAGACACATTTTCGGGGTAAAAACCTTTCCTTTAATGAAATGAAGGTTAGAACTAGACTTTCAAATGGTGCCAATATTGGTGGGAAGTGGGGAAGCATACGTTTGAAAATGCTTGTCGCGGGAGGTGCGATTTATTTGTTTCACGCGTACGAAGTCGGGGGCACAGCTAGTAGAAGATACATACATGACCCTGACCTCTGACAGCATTGTAGTCTGGTGCGTGAACAGTGAAGTTTATTAAACCTTTGTTTGTCACCTGTCATCCACTTTGCAATCAAGGGAAGTCCAATGACAGTTTAACTTTGCCCCGGGAGAAACTTAATCTTCACTGGTTGGGTTTTTATTGGCGGTCAAGCTGTAGATCCTGGCTACACAGGAGTTGCAGCGTTGGAAATAGTTCCGTCGGTGCGTGAACATACTGCGATGCAAGTTTACGTAGGTGTCATAAACGCCGTCCACGGTGGTCCGACTAATTTATTGTTCAGGTGTTGGTAAAACCATTATTAATATATGTTTCAACTTTATAGCTGCCAGAGCCATGCGGGTTTATTGTTTTACTGATGAGTATTAGTTGAGTTTCTAGCTGGTTATTTAAAAATGGATGAATTTACGATAGAAATGCTGTTGCTGTTAGAAATAAAGTGGATGTAAATCTTTACATCCACTTTATTTCTAAAATGTTTTTAAGTGGAATTAAAGGTTCCAAACTTCCAAGTTATTGTTTTTCTTGTAATCATTACTTTTATGTGGTGTACAAGTACCAAAGTATGTAACATTCTAAATGTTTGTTTTCATATATGAAAGTTCGTGATCACGTAATAACACATAATATTATTGTAAGAATTGGTGTCCAGATGTGTTATGTCATTTCCAATGAATTATTCTGTGTGGCAAGACAATGAGTTGTTTGGATAACTATTGAAGTCGGAAGTTAACACCAGGAGCCATGCGACGTCACCCGCGCGCGCGCAGCGTGAGTGACAGGCTGAAGGCGCTATTGTTTTAAGACGCTACAGTTAGGCCGGCTACAGACTTAATACATTGATTAAATAAATAAACTTTAAGTAATATAATTATTACGATTTACTAGTGATATTTCTTACAGTCAGGCCTGGTTTCCATCAAAGCGAAGAAGAGAGGACATGTGGAAATAACGTAATCTGATTGGTTATTCAAATACATCTCCTTTCTACTTCGCTTTAGTGGAAACCGGGTCATATTTGGGAGATATCTATATTCTGCTGTGTTGATATAGGTTAGGTTAGTTATGCACTGGAAAAACGCAATAAAACTAAAAGATAAGTTTTATTTGAGAAAACAATAAGAATTTTGCCTTACCCCATGATAATTGCGAGCTCTAATTTCTAACCACAGACAAAATGGAATTGGGTGGCCAGAGAGGAACTGATAAACTCATAAATCAGCCGATATCTCGGATAACTATTCTATTAGTGAAAAAAAAAAAAAACTTATCACTAATCTTTATTAGACGCACGTATGTAGCCGTCATAAGTGTAAATGCACAAGGCCTCGTGTGAAGTCACAAATCGATAGTAAATCGACAAAAGCGCCGCCCGCGCCACTCTTGCGCAGCCCGCCGTGTACTCTAAAGAGGACTTCTTGATACTTGATGCAGTTTTAAAGATATTGATATTTAAGGCGTTAGATATCTGCTCTAAGTAACAATTCACAAATCAACATTAAATATGACAATAATCTACAGGATTTCCGATGGTCGATACACGCTGTGTAGTGTAAAGTGACTGCATCGGAAAACACCATACTCGCACAATTTTCCTTAGTCACAGGTATGCAGAAATGCCTTAATCAACAAAATAGAGTCAATGACTTATCTTTTTAAAAATACAGAACTATCTTTTCCTTTCTAAGGGATAGTTTGTAGGTAATTTATTGGATAAAGTAATTTAATATTTTATAAATAGACCTGTAACGCTTAAAAGCACTGTATATCGTACAAAAGTTATGATTGAACGTAAAGAGCAAACTGTTTTCCAATAAGTATCAAGACCACCACACCGCAGTATCCACGCACGAGACGGTGGAATGCACCACACGCAGGGTTGTCACTGTCCTAAACAAACACTACAATAATACGGCATTGTATAACACACGGCCGACATATCAAACAATGGGCTCTAACACTTGCAACATGTGAGAAGTGAAAAAACTGACAAAAGTAAAATAGGCCCAAATTGTTATTGCAGTTTGATTTGGGTGTGATAGTTTAGCCAAGTGAGATGCAAAAAATAAGCCATCGCTGTTGACTTTCTAAGGTTCAATCATTGCTTGGATTATTTGCTGGCTATTGTTAATTTTTTCAGTGAATCGGGTACAATACGGGATTAGGGAAACGATTTTCGTGTTTATTATAATATACACTATGAATAAGATCTTTGTTTGTACCTTTGATATTTACTACAGGATAGTACTTTTTAACTGAACTGAAAGCTCCAGATTGCGGCAACTCGGGTTGTGGAAATCCTTGAGCCTTTGTTCAGTTGTGGACGGCATTTGGCTGAAACTAACGAGGTAGCATATAACATAGGAAATATGTAGAGAAATGCAATTTGAAATGTGTTGGAAAGATTGAGCTTATCTGCAATCGAACCTAAAAGCAACCAAAGTGCTATCAAATAAACTCATTTAGCTTTAAGTAAAGCTGAATTGTAAGAAAAATTTATGTTGGGTCCTGGATAGTCACTATAATATAAATAATATTTTCGAATCACATATTTAGTTAACCATACGAGTGTTATTCCAGGCAGCCCTAAGACCGCGGGCGCCGTGCGCCTGCGCATCTCGACGCCATTGTTTCGATTGACTCGCCGCTACCTGCTGCGTTTTTATTCACCATGCACCATCAGACCATAATCATTTTGTTGCAATATAACACTTATTACAACGATAATAAGACACCACAGTTTGATATGCTGTCTGTACCATCACACGTTCCACTGATCGACAGGGTTATGAATCTTGGACCTATATGTAACTTGATTTAAGAGTATTGATTGTAGGGNTGTGGCGGACAGCAGGCCGCGGCTTCGGGGGCACCGTTGTCACCTCCGTCTGACGGGAACGGCTTGGCGTTTCGGGCATTCCCGTCGGACCCCCACAAGGGGGGCGTGTAGGGTCCGCCGTGTAGGCGAGCTGTCGCTGTAGCGTGGTGTCGCGGAAGTCTAAGGCTACGGCCGGATACTCGCGACACCCCCACTCGGGCTACGACAGAACGCCGCGGAGGTTTTAGTAGGTAAAACCCGTCCTTTTCCCTTTTTAGGGCGCCGGGAGTCCCACACACCACCCTGTCCCCCGGCAGTGGTGACGGTGCGCAAATCATATCCTCCGCGACAAAAAAAGGGGGGCCCAAAAGGAGCTGTGCCTAGGGGCCCCGAGATGGTTAATCCGGCCCTGCTCGTCGGTGCCCTGCCTCGAGCGCGCGATACTTAGGTTACACAAAAAGTATCTTTATCTTCGAACGCAACCAGATCTGAGGCTGGTGGCCATAGTAAATGTTGTTCGTCTTGGTAAGACCTTTCAAATGACACTACAAATATTACTATTGGAGCCGGGTACCATTCTGCAAAAAAGTATGTATATCTTCGTACACAACCAGATCTGAGGCTGGTGGTCATAGTAAAAGTTGTTCATCTTGGTAAGACCTGTCAAACGATACTAGACACATATCTATTGGAGCCGGGTACCATTTTGCCCATTGTCCTTTAGTTACAGTTCTTGAACATTTTGCAAGCTTATTACTATGTCTATGTCTACTATTCAGTGAAATACATATTAAAATGGATTTTATGCATTCTTTTTCCCTTTATTTTTCTGATAACCTTAAGGAGAATATGACACTTATTATGACAGCTATAATCGTTTAAGCTGCGTTTCAAGGTCGATATACCTATTTATTATCTCGTTAATTTCGTCGGGACACTAAATATTTACCGGTAGCCTCGTAAATAAAGTAAATACAGTCATAAATTGTTTCTGTGCGCACTTGTCACCTGACAAATGAGACGCGGACACAAAAACCTTCGTTACATGGAGTTATTATACATTCTTTTGCATTAAATTTTTAAAGAGCATCAGTAAGTCAAAGTTTTTGCTATATTAATTTTAATACTGGGTCCTATTAGCGAGTACAGTAGTAAATTAAGAAGGACAGGCGGGTGTTATTGGTATTTATTTCATTTTTTGCGCAGGTGGTAAATTTTGAGAGTGCTGCGCCCGTACCATGTTTGCGAAGGAAGACATAAGCGATGTTAATTTTATGTCATATTCTATACTGAAAAAGAAAAGACGGTTGGTATAAAATTGAATTAAGATCTGGTGGTAGGAGTTCTTTCGGGAGGCGAGCTCGTGGCCCTGGATAAGGATGAAGGTTGAAGGTCGAGGGTGTGCATCAGGGTAAATGTTTATGGATGAACGGATTTGCATGGCTGCAGGGCGTTTGGAAAGCGTATTTGGTCGTTTTTGGCTACTGTCTCCACATATATTTGTATAATGAGAATGATTTGGCTGATTGAATAATGCCGATCATAATAATTACTTTAAGGCCATGGGAACCCTCATTAAAAGATTTTTAATCCTTTTTCTGAATGTTAATAACTAGTATTTTTATGTTTGAGCCTTCTTTAGTAAACATTTATTCATCGGAAATCTTTTGTTGCTTTTATTATTTCCTTTCACCTTGTATGTAAAATATGCGTGCAGTAGCTTCGAGTTTAAGAGAGCTTTTGTTTTTAAGTAGATAATATTAATTAGTTTCATATTTGAAGCGGTTTTCTAGCCTTTTTCATTCTTGAACAGCTGTGCAAAGAATTCCTCTAAATCTCTCTGAGAGAAGTTAATGTAGGTACCTACCTATTTATTTTATGAAATAACTAATGTTGTTACCAAACACAAAATGGATGTAGAGCTAGAGCGGTTACGCACAGCACCAGTAAAAGAAACAGATAGTTACAAATTTGATTTTTACTTAGGCTGGGTTGCACCACTTACTTTAACTTTGACAAAAGTCAAAAAATCTGTCAAACTCCATACAAAAAGCACTGGTTATCGTTATAGTTACGGTCAAAATTTGGTGGTGCAACTCAGCCTTAGTTTTTTATAATGTAAGAGATCTTCCGTTGTTTCATACAGTTAGCATCTGGATTCGGCGGATATGGTCCAGCTAATTAATCATTTCCTCTCCATCTTCGTTGTTTAAACGTCAAATTGTTCCAGAATGTTAGGAAAGCCATATCGTGTGTCGGTGACTCATCCCTAAGTCAACGTTTGTGGGGAAATTAAAGATACCTACATCTAGGTAATGGGATAACCTAAGTAAGTATACAGAGGCTCAAAGTTGCACAGCGTGCTATGGAGAGGGCTATGCTTGGTGTTTCTTTGCGAGATCGAATCAGAAATGAGGAGATCCGTAAACGAACTAAAGTCGCTGACATAGCATCTTGATTCAGGTCTTTAAAATTTTTACCTACAGTAACTTTAATCATCACGGCCTGATCATCACTTACCATCAGGTGAGATACAGGCCAAGAGCTTCCTCGTTGTGGATAAAAATAATTACCAGAGGCAAATTGAGGATTTCGTCTACTCTACTACAAAAATGGTCCACTAACAGACGGTCACATATAATAAGTTAGTTAATCATCACCTCACCTCCCCAGACAAGCCCACAGTTAGAAACTGGAACTTCCACTTGGCACTTACGTCAGCCTCAACGAGCCATTGTCCGTCTGTTTGGCCTGCCAATTAGACGGGCTTATGGCGGAATTCGCGCCAATAAGGTAAAATGAGCTGAGAGGCAATATTAATTGACCTTATTTAGGATAAAAATACAGTGTGTGTTTTATTGTTATAAGTAAGTACGGTTCCTTGGGATCGGTATGAGTGCACCACATACAGGGACCATGGTTTTAACTCTTAAGAGTATGTACATCGCAGGATATGTATTAAAAACAATGCTACTTTAATTGAATGAAAAGAATTCAACGTGTGCGTGCTATAAAATGCATCTTTGACCGAAGTGAGACCGATAAAACGTTTAGTAAGTGTGCATTTTTTAGATTAAATTTGAAGTAACTTTAGGTAGGTACTTGCGGTAGCCAGTTTAATTGTTCTTTTAACAGTTCGATAAAAGTTATCTATCTATACAAACTTTTATCGAACTGCATGCCTAATTCTAAGCTAAGTCAAGTTCGTACTGTGGCGATTAGGTAACGGAAAAATTGATGCACTTAAAAATGTAAATACATAATAGTATATCTTACTATAGTCGAATGTTTTAGAATTGCTACGATTGAAATTATTGTAGTTCTTACGTACCTTTAGAAAGAATTTATAATGCTTTAAAAAGCAGTGCAATAAATAAATTAGTAGTACATTCAATGAAGAAAAAATACATTGTTGATTAAGACCCTATCGTGCCCCATAGCGCCCCGTTTCCTAATACACCGTTTGTCAACAGCAGGATTCAAACCCGCAACCTATTGGCACATGAACTACAAAGCTACAAGACTAGATACTAGTCAAATAGTAAAGAAAATGCTTTCTATGGTAGAACTCTATGTTTAGTTTGAGTTAAATTGATTGTCAGTCGGAAAATGATTGGTGCATCGAAGGGCGCGTTAAGCCATCAGATCGATGCCTATGGCGGCCCATAAAGCCCGGCACCTGGGTTCTTACAGCCCACACCACAGTTAAGTGTCCCTAAATTGCTTTAGCTACTTCTGGAGATTGTACAGGGTATAGGGGACAAATCGACCCTCGAATGTAATGTGTATGAAGTTACCCAGCTCGGTGTACCACCTTAAGAGGATCAGCAGTCTAAAATGCGGCTCCGTGGCGCTTCTTGTCTAATAGTGGATAGGTTGATAAAGACTCTTACATAAGAGCAAACAAATGACTGGGCTCTATAAATAACTTCTTTGACACCAAGAAAGTTAATGTTGATATAGGAAAAGGAAGTACATTTAATACCAAGGTTTATTCTATGTGTTACGGACTATGGTATTTATGTCATGCTATAAAGCTATCAAGAATTGATTCACTTATTCGGGCTCAAATCTAATATTTTAGATTTCTATCAGGTTTTTTAGCGTCGTTTCATGTTAAGGTCATGAATATAATTTGTGGAAGGTGTTTTCATACATATTTTCAGGTCTACCTGTTGTTTGTCATACTATCAGATTTTCTATTATCGTGAGTCATCACTCTCGAGTAATCTAAAACATGGAAACAGCGTCAGAACAATCCAGCTGGCACTTCGAATCACAAAATATCAATATGATTCAGTTCCGCACTCCGAGACCGTTTGGCGCAAACACACAACTACCTACTTATTAATATACGGGAACATTAAATTTGTCAACTAGCAAACAGCGCAAACTAGGTTCGGTTCTCCCTTTGTTTCCCGACGTCTCCCATTGCTGCATTGTTACCGTTGACAAACAGAACTAATTCCCCCTACCACATGGCTAACTGTAACACCCCATCACCGAGTGTAATATAACGTAATCCGCATTACTCCAGCTCAGCTGCCAGCACAGATGTTTCGCGCAAATTAATTGGAAATGTCAAGTGCACGGGAACCGCCATCTTGTCCCCTTCTTTATTTTTTTTCGCGCGCACGTGGCATTGTCGCCGGCCAGACAGCTGGGCGCAATCGATTTTGAACGTTGGCAACACCGTTTGTCGTTTGACATTAGACGTGCATTTGAAAAATGTAATCGCCTGACCTATATAGTGTGTAATTAAAAAGGCGTTTCCGGTAATTAATTCGAAAGCGATCGGGTGGATTTCGGTTTATAGAGTTCAGTTGTGGAAAATGGAAAACTTTTCAGGCCGTAATAAATATTTTAAAATAAAAGAGATACTGTACTGCTGGTCTAATCGACACCTTGATATAAATTTGTATTTTTCGTATGGTGTAGTTTTAGCCGTTCAAAACAAATGCAGTCTGATTACGAGGTGACACAGTCCACATAATATCGCACCTACCGTGCAATAACGTCACTTATGCAATTTTTTCAAAACTTAACTGAATCAAAGTAAACCAAGTAAAGAGGTAGATTGGTGTATTATCTCATAATCAGTTAAGTTTTGAAAAAAAAAATGCATAAGTGACGTTATTGCACCGTCGCGTAGGTGCGATATGTAGAAGGATAGTAACAATATAATTTCGTATGAGATTAGTTAGGTTTTGTAAAATTTCAAAGTTTTTTGAATTTCGGCGGTTATTTTCAATAAATTAAATATTTAATAGCTCTAAAATAATGCGTGAGCGCTGAAAATTACCATGCATATAGCTTCATTAATCCACAGGCAGGCCTTTTAAATTCGATACAATCTCTCCTATCTTTAAAAAGAAATAATTGCCGGCCGTATACGGAACTTTCCACCTTTGTTCGTGTCGTCTTCGTTCTATCGCGAACACCTTTACGAATTTTGAGCACCTGATGCGTGCGCGCAGCTGATCGTAAGGCCACAGCCACACCTTGTCTTTTTAAGGAATTTCCTTTCCGTAATTACGTCTACTTTTGTTGGTCAGATGGTCTCGATTTATGCGGTGTCGATATCAATTTTGTATCGATTGTCCGATAAAATTGTTTCAGTTTCGTTATTTTGCATCCGCGGATCATTATCAATTACGTGTATGACGAAATAGGGAACTGATGCACCTTTTTTGGACATTTTTTATTGATAAGAATGGCTTCAATTAATTTTGCAATTAAGGTGAAAATTTGAGGGTAAGTATGTTAATTGTAATTTAATGCAGCACGAGCCATCCCAATTTGTCAGAAACAGATGCACAACAGGAACACGTGACTACATACATACCACCGCGAATCTTTAGGTAACTACATAATATTTTTAAATAAAACATTGGAATAGGTAGTTAAAGTTCCTGTAATAAAAACACCTAAGCACCCGCTGAAAATCAGTCTATATCGACTCTATGTTTTCAGGAGCTTCTCATGCTCAGAAGGGCAGGTTATTTTTTGTCACTTTTTATTTAACCGCTGCCAAAAGAGCCTTTTCTTCTTTGTCAGCCGCCATCACTATAAAATAATGAGTCAATGTCATTTACTTTAATGCTTATAAAGTGTGCCAAAATCGGCATACTTGGCTCTAAGTGTGAAGCACAAAAAAGGTTTGAAGCTTTTGTTCGTCGATTACTTAAATGGCATCAAAATGGGTCTCGTTAATGCAGCTCTCACAAGGCTACATGGATATATTTCTGCATGGCAACCCTGTTTATGGCGGCGATAACCATTAAAAAGCATCGATAGTGAAGTGTCATGGTAATCACATCCATTTGAAACTATAATCTATACGGTTTCTTGCAGCCTGATTATAATGTAGAGACGCGAATGTCACTGTAAGCTTTTAATTGCAGACAGAAAACTTTGCGTGTTTTAGTTTTCCTAAGAGATTTTAATAAATTAGATTCTTAGACCATATAAATATTGTTGTTATGAATCGATGTAGAAGTATTAATCTTCACTCAAAAATGTTTAGTCTATGATGAGACTAAATAAGAATGGAAAGTCATATCATAGGTTGTCATCTTTGGTCCAGTTTGGATTAAGTCACATGTTGAGTTTGTTTTTCCATTGTTTTTTTTGTCATATTAACTTGATTGAAACAAATTACCATGAGTTAGCTTAGAATTAAGTAGGTATTATCATTTTCTTAATTAAAGCGTTTGACATGATTTCCTTGAGCCCCAAGATATGATAGTTTGATACAACGCTTTGCGCATTCTGCAAAATGGTGAATCATCAACTCCTATCTCATTATAAATTTATTAAATGTTAAAACAATTAAACAATAACAAAATTCCCTTTATAGTTATCAAGAGGTATTGATCATAATCTTAATCATCATTCAATATGTACTACCTACGTACATTAAGGCTTGGTTGCACCATCTTACTTTAACTTTGACAAACGTCAAAAATCTGTCAAACTCCATACAAAAATCACAGGTTATCGTTATTAGCTATAACGCAACTCAGCCTAAGTATAACAAATTATCAGAGCTCTAACGCCCGTATTCATAAACATTACTATGAGGTCTCACAGTGCCCGTGGACGCACAACCAATCACAGAGTTCTATTCAACGCAACCATATTTGCTGCGTCACTTATTCAAACATCGTTTGTGAATACGGGTGTAAGTTTATTGGACACTTGTTTAATGGCATCTTTCTTTTGCTCTCACATCTAAGTGGAAATTTATTTACAATCACGGGAGCAAGGCGTCAGCTCGTAAAAGCAGTTCGCTTGCACGTGACGTGCATCCACTAGGTACAACCATCCTATTAGACTGTACATTTTGTTGGAAAATAACATCTATTACTACATCATTAGATGTGCCAGTATTTAGCTTGATATTCTGTCATCAATACCACATGCAACGGATGATCGGCTCCGAACGTAAACATTGCGCCTTAGCTTGTACGACAGCTAAACTGGGAAAACTAACCTTATGTCCTTAGAAATAGGCGCAGGAAAGATCAGACTTTGGATCTAGACTGTACAGTATTGACAACAGGTGGTGTGGAAAAGTAGATGATGGTAGGAAGTTTTCCGAACAACAATAATTAGGTTTAGTGACTCATTTATGTAAATCTAGACTAATATTATAATGCTGAAGAGTTTGTTTGTTTACTTGAACGCGCTAATCTCAGGAACTACCGGTCCGATTTGAAAAAATTTTTCAGTCTATCATGCTACGAGTAATAGGTGCAGAGAAAAAATGAAAAATGTTGCGAAAACGGGTTTTCACGCGTACGAAGTCGCGGGCACAGCTAGTTGAGATATAAAATAACGAAAGGAAGTAAACCTAACTTAGTTTTTCATCATCATAAGTTACAGTGCAGGAGAATGAGAATTTCCGAATTTTGATTTCATTAATACTGAATCGATGACGAAAGTTTTAAGAGTTCGTCACCGTAACATAAACAAACTGTCATTTTTGCAAATGAGTAAGATAATGCAAAAATATTCTCCAATACAGCGGAAAATATACCTAAGGTATTTGTAAAGATATCGATATCAATTAATCTCATACCTGCCTTGAAATATGTACTTAACTAATTTCATTTCACAGTTACAGCCAGAAACTGTTTAAAATTAGAACCGATTTGATCTTCGAATAAAGTCTAGTGGATGCACATCTGGCTCCCGCGTCATCAGATATTTGTCTTGGAATGTGTTGGTGGCAGCCTTTCAAAATACACTCCTCCGATACGGTGATAAATATTTCTTTGACGTTATAAATGTTAGCTGCATTTCGTTTAAATATATTCCGGTAAAGAGGTTTGCTCACTGTGTTATGTGTCAGCTTGGAGAGTAGTGAGAGTACCTACTCAAAGTTGATATTAGATATGAGTGACGTTTGAGAAATTTGGCTTAGGTGTAAGAAATTACATGTTACAAATATACATTTAGCAGTAGGGGAAGCAAGATTTCTTAGTTCTTAGACATAACACGGTTAATTCATTCATTCAGTGTCTTTATTTTAACAGCATAAGTTATAAGTACCAAAATAAATGATTATGAAGACGGTAATCCAACACGTCATTTCAGACTGTCAGTGTAAAGAGACCTTCACAATATGAATGTTTTTGTTCTGCGAATATTGTAATATCCCTGCACCCCATGATTTATGTCTTCAACATAAAGACCATCTCTCATCTCATACGAATAAAACAAATGCCACAAAAACAACGCAGCGATGCGAAACTTATATTTTTGTTTTACCCTCATCGGCGAGTGCGTGCTAAGAATAATAGCTGTTGCACCGTCGGCGGTCGGCGCGCGACTGACGCGTGGCGGTCACGTGACGAGCGCGTGGCGACATCTATTGTACTACCATACCACCTCATTATTTTTGGAGTAAGGGACTGAGATGGGTGACTGGCAGCGTTGCCAGACGTCCCGATTTTGGCGGGACGTCCCGATTTTTTAATCAAATTTAAATGTCCCGCGCGGGACAGGCTCGGTCCCGCTTTTCGGAGAGAAACACTCACTTCACCAGACTATTGTTTGAAACGCCATATTATTGTAAATAATACAACTTTTTTAATTTCGATANTTAAATCTTTTTGATAACATTTGAAAGCTAACAAAATTACCTTTCAAATGATATACCACAATCCATAGTTACTGTATTGTAGAATTGGTTTTAAGTTAATAATTCAACTGCACCCTTTTTTCTACACAGTGGTCGAAAACTAGCGTACACTAGGACGACAACTGATTTTTTTGGACGAAAACTAGTGAAATCGCCTCTTTTGCATAAAATATTTTTTATAAAAAAACCCGTGGTATTTACTTATTGTCATATAATATTAACGTAAAGTAGACTATATAAGGACTAAAATGACATACGATACATATGAGTAAGGGTATTTTAAGATATTCATTTCGCATCACAAAGTTGGCAACTCCGATAATTGGACGAAAACTAACGCACTTACCCTACGATTCTCTTATAGGCATGTCGTGGAAGTCAATGGGCGATGGTGGATGACTATGATTGCTTACCATCTGATAACACATGACTGTGTTTCGTTTTCTAAGTCTATAAAAATACATAGAGCAAGTTCGATCTATGAGATTATTGGAGCTTCAACTCTCGACGAGATGGATGTTTTCTAATGTTTTCTTTGTGCATGTATGTATTTTTAAAATGCAATGTTACATCCTTTTTCAGTACCACCATACCCATAGTACAAACCTTTGGTTGGTTTAGGAAGACACCCGTCCGAGAATATTGATTTGTTTTTAAAAAAACCTGGACACTGTCATGTCAGGAAGTTGAAAGGATGATGGGCACAAATGTATGGAAAGTGGTACCCGCTCCAATAGCTATAACCAATATATATTTAAAAAGGCCTTTAGATGTAGGAAAATGTCTGCTATGTGGCCAGTTCTAATTCACATTTTGAAAGCANGTCTTCGAATAGTTTGCGTATCCGATAAAATTCGATACTCAACCTTCAAATTAAACGATAACGTGACAATTTTGATTCTCAAAATAAGTTTCGTGCAACCATTTCTTACACTAAGTTCACTTTACGACACGTCCACAACGGTGCTGTTGTAGTTTTCGTACTAAATCTTTTGATGGCGATTTGAACTCGAAAGATTTTCGTGCTAGCCATACTGATTTAAAATATTATTTTTTTGTTAAAATACATTTTCTATGGCTACTTTTGCTATCTATTGTCACGTAAACGTAATTTTAAGTCAAATAAAAAGATAAATATTTGAAAACCTTTGATTATATACGTTTTTTTACTATGTCCCGCTTTTGACGGAAGAATCCCGCTATTTTCACTCAAAAAGTATCAAAGTCCCGACTTGGCGAAAAAAAAAACTGGCAACGCTGGTGACTGGTGAGACTCAAAAGGGGAACAACACCCTATCCATACGTAACTATCCGCGATACTTATCCCATATGCTGATATGATATTGCCAAAAAATGTGCTCCTTAGGCTGCTAAGGAGCACATTTTTTGGCAATATCTGTCACTGTAAGTATGAGCGGAAATCAGGAAGCACAAACGAATTTATCGGTATAATTTGGGTAGCTTTAAGACCTTTTGTGTTTAAAGGCATATTTAGGACCGTGTAATTTAAGCAAGTTTCCTTAGAGCAGTGACTTTATTAAGGGATCGCGTGACGCGCGCACGCGCCTCCCGCAGGATATCCCGGCCATTTGGACGCTATTCCAGCTGCTCCAGTTCAGTAGTAATACATTGTCTCATATCTGGCACTTGACGATAAACTTTAACCCTATTTACATACGAACACTGCAAGTAAAATAAAAGCTTTGATGGCATGTCTATCACTGTCAATGGCAAATAATGAGCGGAAAATTAGGAAGCGAAAAATGGAAGCACAAGCAAAGGGCTTAATTTAAACAAGTTTCCTTAGACCAGTGACTTTATTAAGGGATCGCGTGACGCTAGGATATCCCCAGCCATCTGGAAGCTATTCCAGCTCCAGTTCAGTAGTAATGCATTGTCCCGTATCTGGCACTTGACGATAAACTTAAACTCTATTTACATACGAACGGTGCAAGTAAAATAAAAGCTTTGATAGCATATCTATCACTGGAAAATAATGAGAGGAAAATTAGGAAGCGAAAAATGGAAGCACAAGCAAGGGTCTTAATTTAAGCAAGTTTACTTAGACCAGTGACTTTATTAAGGGATCGCGTGACGCGCGCACGCGCCTACCGCAGGATATCCCCGGCCATCTGGACGCTATTCTGGAATTGGCTCCAGTTTAGTAGTAACGCATTGTCTCATATCTGGCACTTGACGATAAACTTAAACTCTATTTACATACGAACAGTGCAAGTAAAATAAAAGCTTTGATGGCATGTCTATCACTGTCCATGGCAAATAATGAGCGGAAAATGGAAGCACAAGCAAAGAGCTTAATTTATTTATTTATTTTTGGGAAACATACGGTTACAATATAATTTAACTTTAAATTTAAGCAAGTTTCCTTAGAGCAGTGACTTTATTAAGGGATCGCGTGACGCGCGCACGCGCCTCCCGCAGGATATGCGCGGCCATCTGGACGCTATTTCGGCTCGAGTGCCCGCGCATTGTCTCGCATCTGGCGCGAGATATTGAGACTTTTACGGCACTTATTCTTGGCGTGAGATCAATGGGATTTGTACATAGGTACAGTACAGTCGACCGCATATTGAAGTATACATTTTTGTTGCATATTAGCACCTAATTGACTAGATGGAAGTCCACCTACAAGGTGGACTGACGACATCGTAAAGGTAGCAGGGAAGCGCTGGATGCAGGCTGCTACCAATCGATCAACGTGGAAAGCATTAGGGGAGGCCTATGTTCAGCAGTGGACGTCCTATGGCTGAAATGATGATGATGAAGTCGTCAATATCAAAATCCAAAAGATCTTGTATACTTAGGTCTTAGGATCGATAATGGAAAAAAAGCTGCTCTGAGTTGTTTTGAATTTTTTCGTTTTTTTTTCAAATAGGCCGAAAATTTAACCGCAATCTTTTTAAGTTCTAGAATTTTTTAAGCTACTGCACGGAAGAGGCGATTCCCAGGTTTAATATCGACTATGATTAAATTAAGCATCGATTCAAGCTTGTGATTGGGTGAATAAGACCTAGTGAGACCAACAATTATTATAGACTTGAATCTATAGTGTAGATTTATATCTGATTGTCATTTCTTAGAGGGACTTAATGTCTGATACCAATTTGTTACATTGCACCCCACGCGATATAAAACTGAAGCTCTCCAGAGCCAGAAACTGATAAATCTTAAAGAATGCTTAAAACCAGAAGACAAGAATATATCGTCTGGTGGAAGCCCTGCGGTACAAATTTGGAGCTCGCGTGTGGCTTCCGTCCGATGCGTGGCTCGTTTGAACGGAGGGATCGGCAACATTTTCAGTAGCATTTTAATTTTTACATAATTTATTAGATAGAGTTGCAAAGTAACATATTATTGAGTAAATTGGGAATTATTGAATTAGATTGAGCAGTTTAACTTAACGTTCTTAATCTTAATTATTTTGGTAAGTAAACATTATATTTAGAAAACAGAATAGAAAAATTGTAGATGATTGCTGTTCACCAATGCCACTGATCCATAAGATGGGGTGAATTTATTTATGTAAATAGATATTAGATTTTAATGAACACGGTTTGGGACATTGATTTGGAGTTCTACGATCAAGAAACAGTGCAAGAAACTTAAATTGTAACAAAGAAAGTCACAGTTTTGACACCCTCAGGCAAGTTAAAAATATGTACATACTAGGGTATTCTTGTCATGTGGCCTATCAACCAAAAGGTCTAATTGTTTCTGTCCACTAACCACATATTTCTGTTTTTTGTAAATTTTTATTTTAAGCAATCGAAAATGCATCAAAAATGTTGTCGCCCCCTGCACCAGCTTCAGGATGTCGGACTTCCGAAACAACTGTTCAAGTTTACTCGACAATGAGTGATGGCGTCCCTGTTTGTTTTAAATAACGTCTTAACACCCGTCAATGAACCAGGCTTAGCCAAGTTTTATTTAAACTAATAAATTACGTGTTCTTTAGCTGTTGGACGGTAAACATTGTGGTACCTTAATGCAGTTTAATTTTGATAGGATTTGCAGCTGATTTACACAGTCTGATGTGCTGGTAAACGTGCATTTGAACTTTCGTCATTGTGCATTTTGACAGCTAATAAAGTACTTAAATATAAGTACATAAGTCTATAAGTACTTATGTCAATAATTGAATGATGACAATCATCAAACAACTGCACGCAGGAAGATTTAATGAAGGCTACTGACAACGCCACTCTTGTGGCAGAGTTTTGGGCTGACACTGAGTAGGTTTGTTGTCGACACGACAAGAAGAAGAATAATTGACTGGTGGTATTCTCCATTTTGTAATACGATCAGAAAAGCGTTATAACTGAGACAGTTAATTTGCCGTTCTAACTACGAGTACGAACTTATTTGTGATTCTTGTAGACAAATTCAAATTATTTATTGCATGTCGCATGAGTAAAGGTAGACAGTGTATTTAGTACCACTTACCAATTTGTTCCTATTTTTGTTTTAACTCGCGCTAGTAGCAGTAACAGCAATCGCATGTAAATAGCCAAGACGCTTCTAATTTTAATAGCACTTTCCTCCAGACAACACTAAAGCTACGGTAATATAATTACCGTACTAAAGTGTCAGTAATATAATTACCGTGCTAAAGCAGACGAGACTACAACTGTTTTCCCCAATCCTGATTTGTTTACGACACACATCCCCCGGGATTAGTAACACGCCGTAAATTCCCGGATCCCGGGTATAACGAGCAAATAAGTGCACCTTTTACTTCCCTCGGGAGCACGATAACTCGTCATAATTAGAATGTGTTAACTGACTGTAATTTTAACTAGTTTAATTTAAATTTAATTAACTAAGCTCGCTTCTACTCGTTTGATTTATCACTCCTTTTAAATACCACTTTTCTTCAGGAGAAATACAGCTGGTCAAGAGCTTCCCTGTTAGACTCAAGAATATTGTACTTACTTAGATCACAGTCTTTAGATAAAGTATTTTTTATGCATAAAAAGGCAGATATTTGACCACAATCGCACCTGATGTTAAGTGGGATGCAGTCTAGGATGGTTAATATCTGCCCTGTAAGTGCCTATTCACTCTCGCCTTGTAAACGCCCGGATTAAATTGTCTTCGGGAAAGACGGCAGCAGGCAACGAATTCCAGTCCCTAGCTGTTCGCATAATAAAAGAGTCATCGAAACGCTTAGTGCGAGTCATCTTCAATCGTAGATCAAACCATGAAGGCCTTTTAAATAACTTTTTATTAGTACATGCTATTTATATTTACTTTTCCTAGCCTCATTTCTTCATTTTTTTACAGCCTTCAGAAATCAAACGTCACCTTACATGCCAACCTGTTCCCGCCTACACAGCGTTGACACCACACAGGATTCCCTTAATCCCGTTTTTGTCTGCCCCATATTTAGCGAAATACTCCATAAACTAGAGCCATTCTGAACTAATTATGAGTCGCATCCGGCTCATTGGCTGTCAAATTGTCGTGTGCTTTTTGCGGCGTAAAAGATATGTTACAGTTTAATAGGAATACTGTTTGTTGAAACTTTTAGATCTGTGATGATGTTAATGTGGACCTGACAATGAGTTTTGAAACAGGTTGATTCGCATAAAAAAACTCATAAAACTCATTTATTTATGCAAGTAGGTTTTTAAAAATCACTTTTACACGTCCCAGTATTAACCCTACCACTGTTTCATGACAATAAATGGTGAGAAGAAGCAGCGCAAGAAACTCAGTCCCTATTAAAAGATCTATCTACTATCTAAAAAAGTTTCCTGATTTTAAACTGATTCCAGTTTGACAATGTGTACGAGTATTTTAAAAGTTAAGAAACAGGACTTCCATCTACGAATTTGACAGGATTTTGAAGAGGAAACGATTTGAGCTGTGTCATACTATGCTTTACTTGGGTTACCTACACCATATCGAATTACAAATGATCGAAAATCAAAATATCGAACACGTTTCATCGAACGATCAAAATATCGAACGATCAAAATATCGAATGCTCAAAATATCGAACGTTCAGAATATCGAATTTACAAATGATCGAACGATCAAAATATCGAATGATTAAAATATCGAAAGTCGATCTTACGTTGCATAGTATAATAGAAAGATGGAGGTAAGGGTTCCTTGTTGACTATGGTACCCAAAAGTGGAAAATAAAAAAAATGTGTTTAAGAATTTATGTTTTATTTACATTAATCGTATGACATTTAATTAAAACCTCTATATTGGTTTTTCGATATTTTAATCATTCGATATTTTGATCGTTCGATCATTTGTAAATTCGACATACTGAACGTTCGATATTTTGATCGTTCGATGAAACGTGTTCGATATTTTGATTTTCGATCATTTGTAATTCGCTATGGTGTAGGTAACCCTCTCTTACTTAGGTATTAAATTGCAAATCAATGCTAGTTAGTTAATACTTATAAATTTGCAAAGTTTGCAATAATAAAGTTTCAAGACATCGTACTCAAGAAATAAGTAAGATCTTAAAAAGATCCCTAAAAATCCAACGGGTCTATTTTGTCACCGGAAGCGCGGGTCGTTATGCGCCCGCGCCACATGGCCGCGACGCCAGCGCCCCTGCCGGAATCCGACGCGAAATTGATGACATCATTAGTCATATGAGGTGCCGATTTTTTGCTGAATCTTCAAGACTGAAGACTTTGGACCTCACAGGAGATTTGTTGGACATCATCTAATCTAGCGGTAGGACGTATTAATGTTTGGGGACATATTTTAATCCCCAGTTGAAACGTTGGAGTAACAGGCTAATTCTGTATTATACTAGTCACTAGATTGTGTGTGATAGAGCCTAACCTCGCACCTACTACGAGTACGTACTTTAGTATCTACAATACTACGATGGCATTGTCATGTCGCATGTCTTGTGAAAATTATGTAAAGTGGTTTGTGAATTTGGTGATGTGACTTAAAATTGGCTTCTTAAATTCCCCTGATTTAGCAAATTGCTCTCAAATATAATATTCAATTTGAGTGATCTTCCAAATTGATTGCCGTTCTTATTTGTAACGTAATCATTTATTTAATAATGTTAAAGATTTAATCGTTTTCGATTAACATTTCGATAAAGCTATTTTTATATCTAACCATCGGATAATGTCACATCTTTAGTTTAGAATTTCAACCGTCAAAGCAAAAACATCCTATACTTTTTTCAATTGATATATTAGGGATCTAATCCACCTGTAAGCAATTTTAGTTAGGCGCAAAAAGTATCTCAATCGCCCGGGGATAACACCTTTCAGGAAAAAACTTAGAATACCCTCCTTCACACCAGTGTTGCCAGAAGGTTACTTTTGTAACCTTTTAGGTTAATTTTGAACTGCTGTGGTTACTTTTAGGTTACACTAATGAAAAGGTTACTTTTAGGTGATTTTTCAGAAATGGTAGAATTAACTTTACAGGTTATTCAGTAAAAAAATATTAATAGTGACAATTTAAAAATTATGTCATAAAGTGCATTTAAACTTGAATTTGATTTATTATTTGTTAAAAAAAATGAGTTTTAGCGAATGTTTTTCGATAATATAGTTTTTATACGACTGGTCACTTTTCGAATTTAGATGATTGTATTAATTTTCCATTCATGAACAACCTTACACAATCATCGCACCCCCCCCCCCCCGTATGAAGGTTACTTTTGATTCAAAAAGGTTACTTTTTTTATATTTCTGGTAATTTCTGACTAGACCCGACTGGCAACACTGCTTCACACTGCGAGAAGGCATATAACGTAGAGTTTCGGTTGCTTAGACAGGATCGTCATGAGTTGCTGTGTTTGTACTTGTAGAAGCTACCCAATGCTTTAAAGGCGTACAAAAGTATTTTCTATTGACGTGGAGTTGTGGACCATATTCCATAGATATTCCGATTTTTGAGATTTATAGCAATTAATAAGTTGATAGTTACTAAAACCTATAAAAAAACCTTTAAAAAAGCACCGCAGAAAGTTCTAAGTTATGTAGAGCTGTCGATAGCTAAAATTTTAAATAGCTCATCAAGTCAAAACGGTTATTTTTTAAATTCAGCGTTTTTCCTCAACCAACTAAAATTCTAAACTTTATAAAATTGGCTGACAATGGACAAACTATAAAACTGGCTTATGAAATCACAAATTGTAAAACACTTATCTAAAACCCCTAACAAGGCTGACGTTAGATCCAATATTCACACAGAAAACCCTCTAATAAATTCCTAACTCTACATTGCACAACGGGCGTCCCGGGATTGCGCAGGTGTGTGCACAAAAAACGAAAGGATTCGCCGCAGGTGCGCCTGCGATCAGGTGCCGGGATTTGGGTTACTGGAGGAATCCCGCGGCTCAGGACTCTAGTACGAATCAAACCGGTGTTGTGTTACATTGATTACGCAATGTATTATGAGTATGAGTTAATTAGAGGTAGTACAGAGTTTTTTTTAGCTTGGTTAAAAAGAATAGTTACTTTACTTGTAACATGGAACAACAGATTTTTTCTCGCAAAATTAATCCCATAGTGAATGTTTTTCTTATTAAAGAGTAGAAAACCCTAATAAATTTGGGAAATTTTCAAAAAATCTGCGGAAAACATTAGCCTGTCGTAAAAGAGACTGGATTTACCAACATCTAACGATTAAAAAAGTGACACAATAAGTAGAACTTCTAGTAGAACTGAAATAGTTTTCGTTCAACTTTTTACGCACTACGCTTTGACTGCATACGATTCTTGATCAAACCGGTGTTGTGTTACATTGGGTAATATGATGACCTAATTAATTTGTTCATAAAATATTTAATATCAAAAACTTAATCTATAATAATCTTAAATTTGTAGAAATGTTTTCAACGTTTAATAACTTTGGATCTTGTGAGATTTAAGGTTATCTTCTTAGGAAGGGTTTCGTTCTGGTCAGGTCCGGTCATCATTAAGGAAATCATTGGGAGAGGCCTATGTTCAGCAGTAGACGTCCTATGGCTGAAATGCTGATGATGATGAAAAGTGTTTCTTTCACCTGTATAGTGATGCAAATGCAAAAGAGATAAACCAATTTTGAAATTGGAATATGAAATAAAGGAATGATTTGATGATGGTACTACACAGGAATCAACTAAGATCATGGTGACGTAATATTTTAAAAATAACTCCTAGCTAGACATATCCATCCATCTCTTCTCAAGTAGAACACCATGAAAGCTATGCAGGATTCCAGAGGATATTATTTATTTTCAAGTGTCTCAAAATCTGATTTGGTGTTTTTTTGTACCCGAACTTACTTGAAGACAGATTACTGTACATTAAAAGGGTTTACCTTCAAAGATAGGGTATCTCAGCTACCGAACCCTAATCCTTGATTGACAGCGAGCGGCGCCGGCGCAGCGCGACAGGTAGCCTTTGTATTAACAACGACCGCCATTGTATGGACTGACTTCACACAATCACCAGCCTTTTGTGTAGACCAAAGATTGCCAAACTTTTGGTCTCTAGACAAATTGCTACGTTTTTGGGTTTTAGGTGTAGGCAGAGTACAGGATAGTATGATTAAAACGCGACTATTCCCTCCTCTCGTTCCCACCGCTGCAACTCCTATGTAGCCAGGATCTACACCTTTACCGCCAACAAAACCCCCAACAAGGTCAAGTTTGTCCCAGGGGAAAGTTAAGTCATTGGAGCTAAATAAATCAGAAGAACATAGGAGGAGTTCGAATTTTTGAAGAAGAATTATTTGATTATTAAGGGAAAAGGGACCACCTCGTGGATTGTCTGCTTTTGTTATATTTTGTGCCTGTTTTTATATTCCACAATACAAGTTAACCTATGATGTTGTTTCCCATTCCATCCTAAAGACCTCAGATTAAATTTTCAGTTTGCTGATCCGAGAGTGTCATCACTTTGGGCATCACTGGTCCATACTCCTTCCTTAGCCGCATTTTGATGTGCACCTGATTTACCAAAACTCGTTTTTAGGGTTTCTTCAAGCAAATGAGCCGCGAAAAAAGTGACTCGAGGAGTACCGTAAGGATAATTTAAATTAAATTAATTTTGTGCTGCGACTTTTTATGGTTCGCTCGTAAAAACCTTACAAATTATTTTGCTGGTACTAAAGTTGAGTGTTTTTGGAACAAAAAAGATCAGGCCGTGGGAGACTGTACATACTTACAGTTCCGGCACATAAAACTTTACATTTTTGTAGCAAAATCGCATCTATTACCATTACATAAGATGCTACATTGTTACCTATATGTGCTACCATGTACATTCTACAAGTGGACAAATCTGAAGTCCTTGAAGTGAGAAAGGATATTCGGTTGAAGGGTTAGTTCGAGGGCGAGTTATTTGTGTAAAAACGCGTGACTTTGAAAAAATAGGAATCCTTATAACAAATCTTACAATGGACAATTTCTTTTGTGAGAAAGTTATGCTTAGCAAAGGTCTGGCCTTTGTCGCAATTGACGTGTTTATTATATGACGTGTTCATAAATATTACGTAATACGTATAATTTTTATAAACTTTCAGAGACATATTTGGTGATTCTATTTATCATTGAGGCGAGTCACAATGTTTTGCAAGCAAAATCTGTAGGCATCGAAAAATCACTTCACCTCTGATTCAAGGTCACCAAAAAATTTACAAGTAGGTACATGGAATGAGTAATGTAACAAAAAAGTACAATATTCTGTAAAAGAATTGGCATAATATATCCAGCTTTTTGAACAAAATTTTATCTTTTATTTAAAACATGTCCACGGAACATGTAAACCTGTTTCTTTAAAATGTCGCTATCGTCATTTCGATCTGCCCAATCGTTTTAGCGACTAATCTGGTTCATCTTTGCGGGTTATTTTGGGCACTCCGAAATAAGGTAGAGTCCCTGCAATAATTCCTGTGATTATCTTTAAAACCGCTCTTACACGGGTATGTGTGTAAAATTCAGCAATTTAAGTTCAGCTGTGGTCAGAAGGATGTTAAGTGCAAAATCAGGAGCTCAATCTAACAAGTTTTTAAAAAATCAGATGAAGAACGAACGTTCATTATGTAGGTATATGTAAGGAACATTTATGTCGTGATTTCGGTTAGCTCTACATAACTTGGTGATTGTTCTAAATGTGGAAATTAAAGGCTCGCATCATCGCATCTGTTCTGCACTCTTTGGGAGAAAATTTAACTAACAATAATATTGAAGGAAAATGGGGAAGGCCGAAGATTTTTCATCCTCACATAGGCTACTTGATTAAGAGATATAACTGGATTAAGATTTTGACATTTTGACAAGGTAAGCAAACGACTTTTCATAAACGCAATGGTCATGCAGTGGGAAGAGCAGTCGTCCGTCAAGCAAACACTCATGAGTTCGAATTCCAGGCAGGCAGTTGACTTCTTCAAGTGAACAATCATACTCCTTATTCTACTCTTAATATCAAATCGTCCGCGTAATTGCTAAAGCATAAATGCGTGCCGGAAAAAATCAGACCCCGTTAATTGGCCGATAGTCCCCATTACGACGGCTGACACCGCGCACATCTGGGAGCGATGCGCGGCCTTAGCGCGAAACAACTTATGCTACCCAAAACCACAACCTAATCTCAACTGTAACCCGAACTGATAAAGTTCAAATCAAAAGGAGAGCGATTGAAACACCCAGGACTGCGAACACCTGTTTCAACCACAGCATTTATTCACGACCTCCTCCAATCAAATCTATCACGTAGTGTCTTTCGTTAAAGTGTGTTTTCGAATGCGTCCTGCGGTATGCAGCATTCCAGTTTCTTAGGGATGTTCGCATAAATTATCGATGTTCCTCGCGGGATCATGCGTCCCGCTCTAAACAGTTGTTTTTGTTCTCGTCTGCAGAATGCGAGACAAGTGCCGCTTCCCCGTCTGCGGATCGTTTTCATGTTAATGTCGGTTTGCGATTCTGTTTGATAGTGTCGCCATACTTTGCAATTTGGATGAAAAAATTAAATAATAATATTTTGTGGTAAAATTGAAAAGTAACTTATTTTTTATACTCAATCTAAATCGGGCTTGCGAATGATGCCGGATTTCGTTATACATTTTTTAAATGTAAGTTAATCTTCTAAGGTTCAGTTACATAATCAAAATATCACAAGATATAGAGTTTCATATTAATCAGTCACCTAATAGCGCATAATTAGTGCGACAAGTAACAAATTGCAGGCATGACCTCATTGTTATTACTATAAAAAGCATTCGCTAAGTCTGTTTGACATTTTAATTCGAACCGTTCCAAGGATGCACGCGATTAATCAGATTCTTATATCAAAAATATGTAATAGTTCCATGTAAGTACAATTTGCTTAGAAATGAGTTGCCGGTATAGTTCATTTGCTGAGTCAAATACCAGTTGATCGACGCCGGGTCACGGAGCTAGTCCATAATACACGAGGTGTCGGCGGCCCGACGGCGCCATGGCGGCAAGCGCGGCGCCTGCTATCCTGATGCCAGAACCTGACTCGCTACAACCAGAAACCAACCGTATCTAAACAGTCATAAAACTCAATTCAAACCGGCAATATTCACATCAGCTGTGATTATCACAGCCATTTGACTTTGAACTGTAAATGTATCACGCTAAAGAAGCTTTGATAATGTCAAAAGGAGCATTCAATTCACTCCTCGATTTTGAATTCCGAACGGCGAGTAAAAGAAAGCGATTTTTTAAGGAAGTGTTCGTATGTCTTCTGTATTAATTTGGGCGTTACATAACTGTGACGGAACGGTTCTTCAGTTCGAAATTCAAATTTTTAAATTGGAGACCGACCAGTAATTAAACGGCGGTATTTAATGAATGCGCATCGAGTGCATGAACGCGTTTATATTTGGAACGACTTGTGCCGCAGCCAGGTGGGTTGTCCAAGGTACAGTCGACAGCACATAAAACTACATTTCTGTTGCGAAATAGCACCTACGAGGGCGGCACTGAAAATTTCGGGAATCAAGGAAGTGAAACAACATTACTATTTAAAAATATATTTATTGCTTTTTAAAGTATTCTCCGCGAAATTTGACACATTTTTCCATACACGAAACTAATCATTTAAGCAACCATTCGATTCGGAAGTTTGGGTCTCCAAAATGGCCGTTTTGTAGGCGTCCACAGCTTCTTCAGGTGATGAAAATCTCTGACCACGCAATTTATTCTTTATTTTAGGGAAAGTATAGAAATCATTAGGGCTTAGGTCGGGGCTGTACGGCGGATGGACTAATAATTCTATGTTTTCTTGCTCTAAAAACTCTTTTGTTCAGTGCGCGGTGTGAGAACTCGCATTGTCGTGATAGAGGATGATACGGCGGTTGCAGTTCTCTTTACGGAGTTCAGAAACGACTTGTGGCAAACAAATGCTAGCATACCATTCTGCATTAACCGTTCTTTGTCCCCCAAGAGGAATAGTCGCAACATGGCCGGTCTTGGAGACAAACGTGACCACCATTTTTTTGGAAACACTCCGTGAACGAACAATTTTTGTTGGCTTTAACTCATTTTCGAACACCGAAACTCGTGACTGGTTTTTTGTTTCAGGTTCGTACGCACATATCCAGGATTCGTCACCTGATACGATGTTGTATACAGCATTTGAGGATCCTGCGTATAATCTTTCGAGAGTTCTGACGCACCAAGTAACGCGAGCCGCTTTTTGCTCTTCACAGAGCGAATGCGGTATCCATCGGGAATACAACTTTTTTACACCTAAATTGTTCATGCAAGATTATTTGTATTTGACTCATGCCAATGTCTAAAGTTGCCTGAATTTCGCGGTATGACACATGTCGATCTTATTCAATCAGCTTACGCACAGCATCAACGTTTTCTCGGGTGACTGCAGTTTTTGGACGACCTTGACGGGGATCATCACTGAGCTTGACACGTCCACGTTGAAATTCAGCAAACCAGCGATAAATTGTGGTTTTGGATGGGGCTTCATTACCAAATGCAGAAATCATCCGGTCAACACACTGTTTTTGTGTTAAACCACTCCGAAAGTCATAATAAATCATCGCTCTTCAATTTTCTCGAGTCAATTCCATTTTCTCAACGACTAAACAAGTTTCACAAGACCTTGTGATAAGACCGAGAATCTTTTTTTTAATAAATAAATGGTATTCGATGTTTAAAACCAAGGAGTTTGCAATTAAATATAATTTAATATGATAGGAACTGTGGAAATATTAAATTCCCGATACTTTTAGTGCAGCCCTCGTATAACGTCTGCATAAGAAGCCTCAGCATTTAGCTTGACTTGCGGTTCTCTGTACTATGGCAATGCACGCGTTGAATAGGTACTCTAGATTTAATGAAGGCTTGCGATTAAGCTTTTTGCCGGCTGATATTATAGGATTTTTAAAATAACTAGGACATTACGCGGTATGTTGTTAAGACACGGCTAGAAGGCTGGAACGATCCGGTGGAGTTTAAGCTGTTTTATTTTGAGCTCTTGCTACTTGGTAATTTAATTCCTGAGTTGACATGTACCTTGAGATCTTATTTAATTTAAAGGACAGAAAATATACGGCTTAAGACAGTAATAGTAAATAACGCGATTAAGGAAAATAATACAGGTAGACTTCATTTTGATCAGCTTTGAAATAGGGATGGTTTTAAGGAGTTAATTGAATGGATTTCGATAAAAACCTTAGAATTAGCTTTGCCAAAATGCTCTATGCCAAATTTCATCAAAATCGGTTCAGTGGTTTAGGCGTGAAAGCAAGACAGACAGACAGAGTTACTTTCGCATTAATTTATAATATTAGTATAGAAGTATAGATTTATAACACAGACATGCGCTGGCGCATTTAAAAAACTTCGGTGGTCAATTCTCAACCTCGCTAATTAATTTGGAGCCGAGGTTACGGTGTAACTCTAATTATCCTGCTTTCGCCTCCGAGATTTATTTTACCATGTAGTACCCCTGTACGACAACCCAATCCGCACACAATATTCAGCGTAGTAGTATTAAAAAACAAAAGAGCGGGCAACCCCACCCCTACCACGCTGTGGGCTCGGTGTCCGAGCGGTCTCATTCCTTTGTGCGCACGCGCAACGACCGCACGCAGTATAAGAAAAATGCTTAAGTGACGTCACCAGGACGTTTTTACCGACAAAAAACGTAATTATTTTAAGTTGTGCAGTGTAGTGACGAGAATTAGACCCAACAAAAGGTTGGTTGTAACAACTATTTTGTGCAAGTGCTCGTACATTTTTATTATAAGCGTTGTGACACGACGCGTAACTTTGACCCATTTTTAGCTCCAAGTTAACGCGCGATGTTAACCAGTAGCCATTTTTTTATGATCAAACGAACTTACCAAGTGAAGTTCGATCTAAATTATCCTGTTTTCGCCGAAGAGATTTAAGGTCCCTCCCAACCCGAAGATTTCTATATCTTCTTCCCTGGAGGTAAACGTCAATGTCATCTCTTCTCTAAATATAATGAGACCGCTCGGACACCGAGCCCACAGCGTGGTAGGGGTGGGGTTGCCCGCTCTTTTGTTTTTTAATACTACTACGCTGAATATTGTGTGCGGATTGGGTTGTCGTACAGGGGTACTACATGGTAAAATAAATCTCTTCGGCGAAAACAGGATAATTTAGATCGAACTTCACTTGGTAAGTTCGTTTGATCATTCAATAATAGCTCGATTTCATTCAACCTCACACTCGATCCTTTGTTTGGGGTCGTCAAATAGCCAAAAAAGCGTTAAACACAGCGCGCCATAGTTCACGCCATGGCCCGTAGGTGTCAAAAGCTTTACCTGCTGCGCCTACGCTAAGCCAATGGTCACTGTTTGTTTGGGAATTATCCTTTCACACTTCGGCCTGAGCCGCTACTCAAATTATTGCCTAAACATTCCCCCACGTTGGAACTGTCTTAATTTAAAAGAGAGGTTGATACATGAGATTGAGAATCTCTATTCAGTAAACCGTAAGATCTCTATCTTACTGTTTTATCGAGATGTCTCCACATCTAGGCCTATGTTCAGCAGTGGATATCCTGTGGCTGAAATGATGATGATGATGATCTCTACATTATTAGCACATTAGAGATTAAACTACGGTTTTTCGCAAAATTGCATTTCTATCCGTTCCATGTAAGAGCCGAAATTAAAATAGGATGTAGCCTTTAGTTAGAATAACCACTGACATTTTCACTCGAATTACACAGTATTTAGCTTTTTCAAGCAAGAAAATATTCCAGTGAAAATTAATTTGTGTATATTCAATGAAACACACATGCACCAGCAAAAAAGCTGTAAATATGTCCCGTTTGAGAGGACAATGAGGTAAAAAACTGAAATCCAAAATCAGAATAAAAAGTCGTTGACAAGTAAAAAAGATTGACAAAAACCCAACACTCTCCACGAGCGGGCATTTCAACAAGAATGTTGGGACAATAATTTTCGATTCGCTTACGACTCGAATTAATGTTGTAACCCCAGTTTGAGTCCATAAAAATTCACGACAAAACCTGTATAAACGGCTGGAGGCGAGTTGCTTGTTTTGCCTCACGTTCCCCGAAACTGAGGAAATGCGCGGGCAAAAAGTCACGGAACAGGATTCGTGAGCCTTCGCCAAATCTGGGCGCGTTAAGAAACTATAAGGAGGACACCGCTCGTAAGAAGCGGCGAATACGACGACACCGAATAGCAATGGATACCACATTAACGCCTTAAACGTTGAATTATTTGGAAAAAACGACTATGTGATAGTTGAATGTCATTATTTCAGCCACAGGACGTCCACTGCTGAACATAGGCTTCTCCCAATGATTTTCATATGAACTGGTTGGTAGCGGCCTGCCTGCTACCTTTATGAGATAGTTGAACAATTCAAAAAGCTGTAAGGAGGACAACAGTACATCACTCGTAAGAAACGGCGAATATGACGACACCGAATAGTAATGGATATAAACGCCTTAAACGTTGAATTATTTGGAAAAAAATGATTATGTGACAAACTATAGTGGGTGACATAATTTACTCGAGCCTAAGGTATTGCGAAGTGAGGTTTATTTGATTCAAACACAAGTAAATATACATTTTAGTTTCAGCTTGATCCCACTACATACCTACTTGTCTTGGAAATCGTTCCTCGCGAATCATTAACAATTGATTTGTCCCTTGTGAGTTATCATTTTTCAACGTGCAACAACATTTGTGCTGTGTGCAACAATATCAAGCAAGTTGTCATCAATCACAGTAAACCCCATAAAACTGAAAAACTACTTGGAGAATCCCAAATTAGTGAGTCACCAACGCCAAATCGCATCCGTTACGAAGAAATGAGCTGTCACTGTAGATGCATCCGTACTTTAAACTGATCCCATATCACATGCTAATCATCAAGCGATTGATACCAGGTACTCCCCATAAATAATAGTGCATTATAGCTAGAATGGTTCGCGAAACGTCTTTGTTGCAATAAACACTACGTTTTATTTGGTCGCTTTGCATACGACACGGTACGAATGTAATGTGGATCACGTCATAGTTGTAGAATCCGATAAATGTCCATCATTCTAGTAGATGTATATTTAGTACTTGAACTTCTGAAGTAGATCTCTGAGGAACAAATTATTCACATTTTTGAACGTCTACAACTTGGAATTTTGAGTTGAAACTACATTTAGATGTTTGACTTATGGTAAAATGTCTAAAGGAACTAAATAGAGTTAGGCTCTATGTTGCATTCCTGCAATGCAAAATTGAGTTGAATTTACTATATCAGATGGTTCATTTATGGTTTACTTAGCTGCCAGTAAATGAGAACAGCTTCTATTCTATTTGAAATGATGATTAAACCTCAACATTATCACAGGACAGGATCTACGCGTATGCTCGAGTCTACATCGTTTTAGAATACGATCCTTAATTGCTGATCCTATCTTCCGATCTTCCAATCTAAGCTCGAACCCATATCACAAATCGATTTTACTTTTCCCATGCGACATCGCGAAAATTAATCGATTATTCGATACTAATTTGGATGCTCGATGAGCGCTGCATCGTGCGTGGTTATGCGTGCGTGAGTCACGACTCACGGAGCACATGTGCGGTGGAAATAGCCCCAAGTTGAACAAATGTTGTGATGCGATACGTTGGTCCTAGTCCGGCCAGAGAATGCGACCGGCTGGCGGCCAGTGATGGGACGTGTCGATGGGGAATCTTTTGCAGGGTTTTTTATATATTTTTTGGAACCGAGTCTGATTTTGATATCAATCTCCAAAACTGGAAGAGAGAACTGAGATAGAGCACGCTGCTCAGCAAATAAAAGTTTTATAAAAATGGGAAAAGGAGAAAGGACCATGAAGGTAGAAGCAAATCGCATCGTGTAAAAGGTGGATTGAAAAAGTCTTTGGGTGGCTGAATAATCATAATTTAACAAAGTCCATTGGAAAAGCCTCATTCTGAACAAATATTATGAAGCATACATTGGCCTTAAGCCTATTGTTTTATTAATTCGCATGCATTTACATAACTGCGACATGAAGTCTTTTGCCAGAATTAGGACAACATTTCAAACATCTGTAACTAGGAGTACAAGTCAAACACCTGGGACGAAGATCCATAAAATCGGCACTAAAGGTCCAATCGCAACTAGAGAAATTCCGCAAACATGAATAGTTGCAATAAACCAAACACTGGCCGAACAGTTAACCCAGCAAAAACAATAGACGATAAAAAAACCGCTATAAAAATGTTCGGTCCCATCCCTAAGGGCGAGACCTGAGTGGCGCCGTCTGTTTTGCCCCGATGCGATGCGTAGGCCGAAGCCACAACGTCAGTGACACACGGACTGCCATGGAGGGAGTTTGTGTCCGCCCGTCTGCGTCGCACGCCACGCGATCGTAATGTAAAGTGCAACTGTGTCTTACAAGTGCCAATAGTGAAGTTTCAGGATTGTTTAGTACTTTTTTAATCTGGATTTTGGACTGAAGATGGCTGCGTTTATACCTGCCGGTGATACTACACAGCCTGAAGTTAAAGGTGAGCTTGAGATTTCAGGAAATAAGTTGGGGAAAAGTTTTGAGAGTAGAAAAAAAGTTTTCAGGAACTTTTTATTTTATCTTTTTTTCATTTTAAAAGACATGAATTTAATTGATAGTTTTAAGTAAATCATTAATCGCATTATTAAGTTTATAATGTAATATCAAAAGGTATTAATTTATTAAGTGCGAAAAGTTTATGCAAAGCTCGCTCTCGTTAAATGAAGGGATACTTGAGTCGCGAGCTGGCGCCCGGAGCTTTTAAGCTCATTGACTCTGCACTTACAACTTTTTTCCATCCACGGAGTTCATGAAACAACAAAGATACCTACCCATATTAATATATCATCATAGTATTTTTTATTTAAGAGGCTTTTCTGATTTTACTTTTAATCAATTACCTGCCTATTGAAATTGTTTTGATTTTCAGCAATATCTTTAAAAATATTATAACGTAAGACTTACTTTACAGTTTTGTTTTCAAATTAGCAATAATTTCAATTGCGTAAGGTGTCAATGTACCTACCTATTTAGTTAATTTGATGTATTATCGGTTATTGCCCATACTTTAATCCTTATGATTTGCAATTTTTTTTAATTCCAGCGTCTTTTTACCAAAACTTCGAAATTCGCTTCAGTCTTCGCTGTTACGAACTATGTGATCTTCCTTCTGACTCATGTTAGTTCGAATAAACGTTAATAAAGATTAACACCCGTTGATGTAAACAAACTCGATGTTTTGGTGTTTGCACAAAAGATACGTCAATCAAAATGTTATAGCATAAAGGTGTGACGTCATTACACCATTGAAATTGTTCGTGGGTATCAAATAATTGACTAATGAAGCAATTATAAAGATTGAATAATGAGTCTAAAACTACAAGATTCTTGTGGGTAGGTAGAGATAGCAAATATCCAAACATTTCATTAATCTGCCACTTAGAGGTGACTATCTACTTGCTACGAGATTTCGTAGCACGAAAAAAAATAAGTATTTCGAAAAGATGTTTAAAACTTTCATGCCTCATTAGCTTATTTAATAAACGTATGTCAAGTGAGCAGAAAAACTGCATGTAGAGTGAAAATTCACTTTCAGAAGTAACATTTACGGATTTACTAAAAATAGCCGAGTTATTACTTAATTTACTACGAAATACAATTAAAACACATTATCATATTGTACCGAAAATGTACCGGTAACAGGTGTACAGATAACGGATTACCGTGTAACGTTTTATAATCATTGTTCTTATCACGAAACCGAATCCTTATGGAACTGATATCTGAAACTATCAGAACGTCTATCGTGAGATTATCACACATCGTCATGACTACTCGTGAAATGAAATTATCACACAACGTCATGACTACTCGTGAAATGATACAAGGGATTTCACTTAATCAGTGCTAAGGTATAGAAGCGGCATCACGAGAGGGTGTATTTTTAACGTCAAACGTCAGCGATACTTCAGATCTCTTATAGATGACCCACGCTGACTGTCCCACCAAACTCAATGACAGGGGGGCGCTACCATCGTTCAATTATATGGTTTCCAACTTGGCAAAAATCGGAACCAGCGGTCCGGTATTGACGGTGGCGCCCCACTGTCAATGTCATGGATAGGACTGTTCAGTATTTTGGAACTATACAGATTTAATAGGCTCTGTCACGTCATAATATGTCAATGTCACCCTCCCGTGCTACTCCCATGCCTCAGGCACTTAGTTAAGAGCTAGACCTAAAGTCTGTTGTACCTTAATTATACCTAATATCAATTGAGCCACATCAGACGCATAATCATAACTGACACCAGATGTACACTAAAATAACAATTGAGACAAACAAGTCAGACGATTTCATAAAGTTAGACAACAGAACTTATTCTGAAGAAACGATTGAAACATGTTTCATGAAACGAAACTAATCCTAAAGAAATTCGAACAACTATCACTATAACAGTTAGCACGAGTATTCGTTCATGGGTTTTTGAATTCCTGAAAGGTATCATAAAAAGCGAATTCCCGTTGCTGTTGCAAATAATGAAAAATTTTAAATGCATGATATCTACATATAATATAAAAATGAATCGGAAAATGTGTTGGTAAGCGCATAACTCAACAACGCCTGGACCAATTTAACCAATCCTTTTTTTAAATGTTCGTTGAAGTCCAAGATGGTTTTTACGGCGAGAAAAGTTCGAATATTTTCCGGTAAAACCCTAAAAAAAACTAAATTAATAAAAAAGGTTTTTGTAAGACGTCCGACCATGAAAACGTCCAAGTTATAAAAGTTTGCTATTAAAATTGTCTAGAGTTGAGAGTCGCATCTCGAACTAAATTTAAATAACTTGAAAAGCTCTTTTCTGTTCCAACCTTTTTTCAAATTATTAGGAGCTTTCAAGTTTTTAGAAGAATAGGCAATTCGTTTTTTTTAAGTTACTTAAAACATTCAACCTGTATTTTTTAATGATAAATTGATATAATTTCTGTAAATCACAAGCTGTTTATGCAAATCTTACGAGACGCCGCGTGGGATGCGCCGGCGCAGCGCAACCGTTTCCCTTATAAGGACATGTTTATTCAAAATGCAACACCTGATTTAAACGTAGCGGTCATTTAAAAGAATACTCTCAAGACATCAATGTTGAAGAGATTTTGTACAAAAAAAGTTGTTGATATTTGGCTACTTTAGTCGGAAAAGTTAGCTTAAATTTTCTCATAATTATTATTTGCGATTTTTGTAATTACTATCTACAGCTGGCGATTGAACATTGTCACGATCATGAATATTAACTGAAATGTCAAAAGGCTTCATGAATATTTTAAACTTACAAGAGAATGACTCGTAAGGAAGTCTTAGATTTAATGAATTGCTGACTTGAATTGATAAAACATTAGCATGCATGGTGATGGTCAGGAAGAAATAATTATTAGTACGTTATCATTCTATTGTCTAATAAAATTGACACCTTGAATATTAATTTTGAACTGTAAGAACTATTTTATTTCTTCGAAAAAAATTGTTGAATGCTCTTTAGTTAATTTAAGTTTTTTTATTATTTCACTGTTCAAAAATTTCATTACATTGGCGAAATTTAATTATAACGAGCCAATTAATTACGCGGGAGAAAAACAAACATTTTCCCGCCTTCGCTGCGTCTGACATTCAACCGTTAACATAATCTGTGCACCCTTCAAAGGGTTCAGTAAAAAAACACACGCACATGTTCAAGGGTGCACCCCTCCGCGACAAGTGTACAAAATACAAACTTTACTACACCCGTATTAACTAAAATTTAACCGTATTATCTAGGGCATAAGAACTTTCGGGCGGCATTCACAATTTGTTTGTTTGTTCACATGTTGCGCGACGGGGGTCGATCGTTTCTAATAGGTTTCTGCCGTCCAATTTTTTTAGACCCATATTAAACCGTGTAAAGATTAACCCAAAAATCAATCATACGGAAACTGAGCTTTGGAACTGGAGTAATTTTGTCTTTTCTGGTGCACTTGATAACTGATAAACGAAACAAATTGTAGAGATAATTACAATTATTAATATTGATATACATTATAAGTAATCATTGGTAGGCTTTATTCTTATTGTGAGGTAAGTAATAGGTATTTAACATTTTCAGCCAATAGTTTTTCTACAATAACACTCATGTGGGGTTTTCCAGGCAGGCTCTCTGCTTAGAGTACATACCTACATAGCTCTTTAACAATGCATGTTAATAAGGTTTGTAACATAATCTCTAGAAATAAAACTCTCTTGGATAAAAAAAATGGCGGACGCTTTTGACAGGACGTGTAGGCTATGTGTTTTACAAAAAAAAAAAAACGAAAAATATGTTGCACACATTGTTGACTATTTCTAGCTTCTAGTAAAATAAAAAAAAAATCCACAATACTTGGACAATAGACGGGCCGGTTGTCGCCACATGTCAACGGTGACGTCACGACTGGGTACCAGATGTGGGCCCCAGATGTTGCGTTTGCGTCGAATGTTTGACATCTGTATCTTTAGTGATTGTAATAGCTACTGCTACCAATAAACAAATTATCTTTTATCGTGGAAACTTTGGGCCGGTAAAGATAAGCTTGCTGATGGTTTTACGGGTTTTTTTATCCTGATTTTTAAATGTTTGTTGAAATATTTCATCTAAATTTATGACTGTGCCTTTTTTAAATAGTACCATTTCAAACATGTGACGGTTGGTTGTAATTGTATAACCAATACATCTAAACGGTTAAACTTTCCTGTTTATCAAAATTAAATATGAATCATGAAAGTCACCTGTATTGTCTGTGTAAATATGTGTCAATATCATCATCATTTTAGCCGTAGGATGTCCACTGCTAAAAATAAGCCTCAATCAATAAAAATATGTGAACTATTATGTTAATATAAGTTTTTCCCATTGTCTCTTATTTGTCGATAGCGAACGGTTAAAGACTGGATTAGAAATCTAACTCGTTCGCCATAAATCTTGTTAAAGGTGAAAGATCAGAACGAGTATAATAAACATTCCACAGAGCATGAAACGATGTAAATCCTCCTCATTATACAGATTGGACACCCAAAACCGAATTCAGCAGGATCTTGTTTTTGGCGAATTCCTATAGCTGGGTTTTCCGCGGCGCGCGCGCAGCAAAAAGTCGTGCCGTGTCGTCATCGCGTGAAACAGCATTAGATTTGACGAGAATTACATTGCAATGTCTCTCACGTAGTACAGTCAGCGTCTAATAGTTTGTGACACCCAGTAGCCAAAAAATTCGCAACACGTCTTTGTTACAATTGGAATAAGGTTGTGTGAATTGAACTTTTTAGCCACTTTGTGTCACAAACTATTTGACGCTGACTGTACATTGTACATGCTTAGTGAATTTCGGTATTTCCACATTTTTTATGAAAGGTGCAGTTGTAATTGTGACCCCTGGTACTTCTGTAGGCCAAGGATGCGCGCAGACATTTTACCGATTTTGCGCGATAAGCCCATACATTTATCGTCTAAAATCGTCGAGAAGATTTTATCACGGCGCGCATCTTAGCCCGTCTGAACGCAGTACCTATGTATAAGTCTCGATACGTTGATTTAATATGTATTTAACGTATTGATTTTAACTGAAGCTTATTGATTTAAGGTTTTTTGTCGATTTGCACAGATATCAGATCAGTGATCACTGATTGATTGTTTGGCTTGTGATCTCATCGACCGTCATTTTGAAATGACTACGACGAATTCTTTTTGTTATCGCGGATTAAAGAAGTTGGTATAATATTTAGTCCAATTAGACTGTTCGAACTATTTGATATTTAGTCGTGACATGCACAAAATTCGGTATAGGTAATTTTATGTGATATTCATATCAGTCAACAACTAGCAGTCAGATTTTTAATCAGCTTATATCATATTTTAATGGTTAATGATCTATGATTTTCTAAGTGTCATTACAATGATTGGTTTTCCAAAGTAAGAAAGGTCTTTCCAAAATAATAGGCCGCTGAAAACGTCGATATAACATAGCGTCACGGATATTCTTATGAAAAAAAATCTATACACGTGACCATTCCCACCTCTCGTTCCCACCACTGCAACTCCTATGTAGCCAGGATCTACATCTTGACCGCCAATAAAACCCAACCAGTGAAGGCCAAGTTTGTCCCGGGGGAAAGTAAAACTATTATATCAGCTTTTTTTATGCAGAACAAGGCAGGTATTTGATCGCAATCGCACCTGATGTTAAGTGAGATGCAGTCTAGGATGGTACATAATTATCTGCCTTGTAAGTGCCTAAGTAGGTATTCACTATCGTCTTGAAAAGCCCCCGATTATAATGTTCGGGAAAGATCTGTGTTCATGCTCTGTGCTCCACAGTCAAGTATTAAGCTTTATCAGCAAACTAAGTCGTCTACCCACGTGCGAGCCGACACGTGAACGTGTTTCAAAATAACGCCACTCATAAAATGACCCAACAAAACGGAATTGAAAACACAAAAGAGGCAAACCTAAACGGGATTTCGTTTCTAATGCTGTAAAAAGTTGCTGAAATAAGGTTGGCAAATAACTTTATTTCCAAATACAAAAAGAGATTCGGTAACGCCACGTTTGGTATTTAGGTAATTTTAGCGACATCAAACCTAATTTAAAAACGTAGGTACTTTCATATCTAAATACAATATTAAATTATATGAAGCTTAAGAATATCTGTACGATTACTTTAGTATCCTCATTGACCTTTAAAACCGATGATCTTTTGTAATTCTATTGCTTTTGTAACTTCAAACTATTGTTAGTTAACGAAAACACTGGCATGAGGTGGACAGATGGCGGCCGTTTTTCGTTCGATAAATAATAAAACAAATGAACGCGGCAATTATTGTCGAACACATGTCAAAAACGTTGGGAAGTTAGCGCTTGCGCTGGTGGAAAAAATATGGCTGTCAGTTCCACGCATACGGTCAAATATAGTCACAATAATTTATCAATACATACTTACAGAAGAATAAAATCTCAGCTCATACATAAATTAATAAATTAGCGAGACTGAAAAAAAAACGTTCAAATTATCCACCAGATGTGTATGATCATTTGAAAATTAAACGCAGCAATTGAACCGTGACCTGATGACTTTGCTCAACGACGTTAACCCTATAATTTTTGCATAACCCATTAATATTGAAGATGGCGTAGGGAAGCCAAAACTTCGTCGAACAGGACAAAGGGAGGAAACGCCCGGGTGGCCGGGAAGAATCGCCTACGCTTCCCTTGACATGAGGATATAAAAAAAGTTTGGCGCACAAAAAAGGAAGACCTACGACTGGCACGTTAGAAAAAAAAAGAATTGAATTAAAGATGAGAAAAAGTTTCGTTCTTGAGGCGCTACTCATTGCGCATAACGATTAGCAGTTGTTTTTATTCCATTTTCAAAAAAATTCAAAATTCGATTTTTATAAACGGTACAGTCAACATCAAAAAAATGTTACAAAATCGAACCAAATATTTAATTTGATACCGTTGTCTGTATTTAGTAATTAAAAACTAAACGATTGCTGTGCCAGCTCTACATTTAACTGGGCGATTTCAGTGCCTACTTTCACACGTCGGTTTCCGCAGGATATGGCTTTTTTATGGTGCACCGTTGATAACACAGATTTCGCAATGCAACCGTGCCGCCGCCGCCGTCACGTGGGTTATGAACGCGATACTTTATCACCGCGCTTTGGACTACATTAAGAAAACAACTTTACAATTTAAAAAACTGGGAATGAATCAGACGTCATACCAGTCGTTGATTTTTAGTATGTATTTAAACTGAATGTGCATCGAAATGTATTCTATTTCAAGAATTCATAAGAATACCTAATTATTGTGATATTGATTTCTGGAATTGTACGAATGCAAAACAACACAATATTGAGCTTCTCTTAACAGTTTATCAACATTGATTCTGACTCGGTGCTTAAATGTCAATTATAAGCCATATTACAAACTTTGCTTTTACAAAAAAAAAAGACAACCTCAATAAATTAGTGAATGAAAAAAAAGCAGATTGTCTTCGCGATGCAATACGCCCGTGACATACTTTGTTTCTGAATTTGTGAAGTTATTAACTACGAATTCTGCATTTAATTAACATGTATTGTATCAACATGAACTTAAAGGAATGGTAAAGTGACTTTGAAAATGATTTTCAGTTTCATAAAAGGCATTCAGGAATATTTGGTAAAAAATATACATGAAAGTCAGATTGCTTTCTTACTAGTTTTCTATTTTCATGTCTATGCTGGCTGGAAAAACCCTCCCCTTAATTTTTTGGAAGAAAACTTTTTAAATTTTCAAATAGCATTCTTTATTTAAAAAAAATTGCGCCGTCTCCATTTTTTCCCATGGTCTTATAGCAAAGGAATAGTTACCGTACAGCATAGTGCCCGTCATAACACATCACCGGTCGCATGCGGCGATGCGCGAAGGCGTGAATGACACGCAGCCTTGTAAGGTCGTCCGATCTCATATATTTATTTTGCACGCTCCGATGCCTCTGTGTTATGGAGTTTGTTTACTGATTAACAAGCTTTAATGTGTACTTTACGTCCTTAAGCCTAATATACCTAAGAGTAGACAGGTGGGTTTGATAGAGTGATTTCCTCTCATGTTGCCGTTCAAGAAAATAGTGTTCTTGTTTGGAAAAATACAAGCGTATTTTCAGAAAATAATGCATTGAGATAACTGTTATTATTATGAAATATTCTTGTGCAAGTCAGTTTTGTTTACGGTGGATGTTTACCGCTCTGCGCGTCATCGCATTCCGCGCGCGCCTAACTCACATTTGCATTAATTTGCTAACTGAATTTGAGATTACAACAAGATAAATTGCCACCCAATTTAGACGGCGCCAACTCGTTATTTTCTTGTTTCTAGGAGACCACATCCGGGATGCCTTTAAAAACATATTTGACGCGTAATTTGAATCTGTGTAACAATATTTTACCTAACATCTGGATTGGTACAGATTGAAGTTCCATCTGGCTGGTCGATTCCGCCTTGGCCGCATGCGAAATTAACTTTTTGTATGTGATTTATACTATCGCCACCGGGGCGCCACTGCGAGGTCGTTCTTACCAGCTGTTGGCGCCAAACTGACATTATCAATGGCCCAGAACTTAATTTGAGAAAAGGATGTCTAATGCTGAAATTCTTTAAAACGACCCTGACGACTTGGCTGTGTGGCTTTGCCTCTACTTTATGAAAAAAATGTTAATTACCGATTTATGATTTTTTTTGTGATCAAATCGCAGAATGTTCTCCAAGCACATCAAGGTAATCACTGCGTCACCACAAAATCATCATCATCATTTCAGCCACAGGACGTCCACTGCTGAACATAGGCCTCCCACAATGACTTCCACATCGCACGGTTGGTAGCGGCCTGCATCACTAAAACCATCACAAAATATGTAGTGGCAATAGATACTACTATGCAAAATAAGCCTTATATGATGTCGACTATCATCATTTAATCATAAGCAAAACTTTTACTTAATTTCCTGAATAATAAACGCCCAGTAACAATGTATGGTAATAGCGGCGCGACAACTGGGCCTTACGAAATAGACAGAACTGTCAAAGTCAAAACAAGTAGTAGATTAATGTTTGTTTTTGAAAATCATTATGGCAAATATTTACATACGTTTGCCCCGGCCGCATAAGTAGTACGTACAGTCTGCTCCAAAAATGTTCAGGAATTGACATTATTGTGCATTAGCATATTTAGCATGCCCCTTAATTCTAGGTTATTCTTTTTAATGTGTTATTTGAAATAATTTATCTAACTAAAACAACATTGCAATTGTTAATAAAAGAATTCACGATTCAAAACGGAATACGAGTCCGACTGTATCAGTATGCTTCGTCCCCTCATACCTATTATGCTTATTCCTGACAAAATCAAATTCAAAATCTAGGTTTTATTCAAATCTAGGCCATTCGGGATGCGTAACAAATGGCTATGTGACAAAATGTCATCCAAGTGCAATTTTTCCACTTCAGCCAGGTGGTTCTATCCATTAAACATCTGATCCAATATTAACGAGATTAACTTTTCCGGACAAATTTTAAAATTCGAATTATTTTTTTTCGCAAAAACGATTTGTACAAACGACAATCAATTGTCTGGTCGGGGAATCAAAATTTTAAATAGAAAAAAATTGCAGCCGCAAACAGTTGGCGAATTCGGTTTTTGAATACAGTAGTATTCAACGGGTCGGAATTTAAATTCAAAATCCAGCGAAACCTGGGTAGAATTTTATTATTCCGTCAAATTCTAATTTTATTAAATTCTTTTTTAGGATCATGCAATGTACTGGCCGCTAATATTCACGGTTGACATTAAATTTGAGCAGCCGTTTAAAAAACATTGCAAACTTTTTCACGGCACGTGGCTGCCAGGTGCAGCCATGTTGAGTCTGCTGCCAGAGACAATGCTATATTTTGACTCCGCGGTCACCCGATGGAAGTCCGATGTTTGGACAGTTGGTAACAATGGCCCGGTATTTTTATTCAGGCTCTGTTATCACCATACGTAACGTGTGGCTTTATCTGTGGGTGCAGAGGGGTCGGATTTATTTGTCAATGCTATTGGTTTCGTATAGAATTTCATACTGCAACTTATTTTTAGACAGTCATAAAGACTTGTAACTTTTTTAAACTCTAAGCATAGGTGGGCTTGTGGAAAGAAACCCATGAATAGTTTAGAGTTTGTATGGAATCGATAAGTCGCACGAAATTTCTTAGAACTCTAGCTAGTGCATGTGTGCGAGGACAGCATGGGCTGGGTAATTTGTTTTTAGGCCTTAACCCTTTATTCTTATTTTCTTTATTTAAGGCAGAACATGATGAACTTTTTTGACCTGGGCCATTAAAAAAATGTCTGAGCATAATATGAGGTCCCGACTCTTGCCTCAAATTATGCTCTACGATCCTAATTAGATGTCAGTTCTCAAAAAAATATAATGTAGTCTCTTGTACGAAATAATAAATTAAAAGAAAATAGATTCATTGTCCCTAATAAAAATTGTTCGCACTGAAAAATGAGTTTTCGAAAAATTCTCCATGCCAAACGGCCCTGTCTGGTCCTACATTCGAATAAAAAATAGGATAAAAATATTGCATTTTTGGCAAATGGTTACTAAAGAACTAGTGTAAGGTTATAGTAGACCGGGATCCGGGATCTCCCAGCCCGATCCCGGGGTCGGTCGATTAGTCCCGCCGCGACGCTGCGGCGGGCTCGGCGCCGCGCTGGCGCCACCTATATAACTTAGCGTTAAACACGACCGACTACTAATGTATCACCGTAACCCTACTTAACAATAACAACTAGGAAACTAGAGACGAAACATTATGAGAGAAACGACTGTGTGACTGAAAACAATACACCAAAAGTTTGATTATAAGCTATGACTCTACCAATAAATACGCAAATTGAAAACAGTACGTAAGTAAGTACTGGATTTATAGATTAAAAAGACAATGTAGCGCAAATTATTCAAATTCAATTGAATTATGATTGATAAATAGGATAAAAATAGATATTGATGATGACGTATTATCAAAAGAAGATACGCTTTATCGTAATCCAATTAAATGGTTTCTGAGAATAATCATTATCAATCGATTTGAGGAGTTTTATGTTTGTATTGAAGCAAAATACAAATAGGAACGTGGCCATTAAAAGTTCAAAGCAGTACTGCACTAGACTGCCCACAGCGGCGCCATCGGTAATGTTTGTTCGGTGAAAGTCGTAACAGAATCACGACTTCTCATACATTAAGCTTACGAGACCGTGCGAATGTTACACCGCGGACAAGACATTACTAGTCCGATTTTTTCCTGACCGCTCATCATTTTCTCATTTTGAATCGTCACGTAAGCGAAATTCCCGTAATTACGAACATCGGTCATCTGTCGCATCACTCGTTTGATTCATCAACAAAGGCTGTTAGAGTTCAACGCATTTGCATAACTGTTTTAAAAATAATACCCAAAAGAGCCGAAAAGGACTCTACAAAGTACACGGACTCCTTGAAAATAATAAGAACTGGTTCAAAACATCGAATCACGTTCGATTTTTAAAGTAATCCTAAAAAAGAACTTTCGAATAAGTGAAAAAGGATCTGGCCACATTTGAATAGGTTTTTTTATAATGGGCGCGTTGTTTCTGTGAAATTTGGCGCCAGATCTATATCTGGAGGGCCGGAGGAGTCTTATCTGTGGAGAGATCGACACCCATTCAACGCTGAGAGGTCTTCGGATCGGGCCTTTTGAGCCTCTACTCTTTGTTTTAACACGTCGCGCCGTGAAACGGCGTAATGAGCGACGCAGCCCAGACGTGTTTTATTGTGCCGTGATATATTACAGTGAGCTTGTCCTATACGTCATTAATCACGTCAATTTTGAATTTCGAAGTTAGAGCGCTCAGGTGGTTCAACATGTCATTTTCTAAACCGATTACAGCGCCAATTAAACGTAGGCGGGGTTGTGTAAATGCAAGGTTTCTCATTTTGTGCTCATAAAAACACCTGTAGTGTGAGAAGCACGCTTGAGCTAGCTCGGGTCGTTTGTGGCTTTATAGAATTGCCGCTGTGAAAACCGTTTAGGTCTCTATATTAGAGGTCAAAATCGTGTGGCGCTGAGTTCGGCGGAGGCAAGCAGATTGGGAACGCCCTGTTGGCGCCGAGCTCGTCCGATTATGAGCCATAAACTAATTCCGGTAGCGGGCCCAATAAGAACATACTATTATCTATATTAGACGGTCTTGTTGGATAAAGTGTTTCTATTTGTTCGTATTTAGGTGTACTATTAGAAAGTCTTTAAAAAGCACGTTATTTTTGAGAGATACTGGTGGAGTCTCTACCAAAATCTAAGTTATGACATATTTTAATCTACGCAAGGTTACTTCTTCAGACAATATTAAAGAGCTTACTATAATATGTATTATTATCTAACACCTAAGCACACAAATGATAATACCCACGTAATTTAATATCCGCAGATTTGATAAGATATTCAATCCTCTATTGTTTCTATTAAAAACTTTGTCATAAACAGAAGCGGGAAAACCCACGATTCTAAAATATACGAATATCTGAGATTGGAATGCGGACTATTGGTGGTTGGGTAAAATAATATGATTTAATAACAATATGGGAGCTCGGACATATGGGCAAACAGGTTCCGCGGACTGCGCACACGTACGAGATTATGTGTCTGACATATCTTCGGACCAGTGTGTGAACGGACATATAAACAATAAGGCGTCTTATGTAGCTGAAATTGGGACTATTTTTAAAGAAAAATTGATTATTCTGATGTGCTGCCAAAATGTAGAGTCAGTAAAGATCAAACTATTTTCTAACATTTTGGTTGCAGAAAGCACTTACTAAAGCTGTAGATGCCATATTATTCAGATCGATGTACCATTGTCGTCAGGTGATTTATCGCCAAAGTATTTCAAAAAAGATAGGTGGGTTCTACCAATCTGATCCAATCTATAATAGTGAAATAATAGTGATAAGGACTTACCAGATAAGGGGGTATTGCTAAAAGACGATGAGTTCAAGGGAGCATGAAGTCCACCCAAGTCTGCAACAATAGAAATCAAATATTTTGACAAGTTTTCATCGTGTCAATTTGTCATAATATCCATGGACAAGACCGCAAGAATAATATAAATTAACTCAGCTAAATTTTTTAATGAAATGAGAAAAAATTTCGTGTTATACAATTACCGCGCAGAACATTAATGCTTATGGGTGAATATTCCCATAAACCTTAAGATTTATCTCTGTCCACCAAACTTATCTTGTCCGGCTACCTCATGTATACCGTCGCCGTGACGTCAGGCGTAGGCGCCGGCGCCAGTCGAAGCGGACTCGCCCCAGCCTTGTCCATTACATACGATTAGAAAGAGCCAGCCATACCCTGCTTTATTGAAGGATACATCTAGAAGGAACTAGCTATTGATAATGTTCAGCACACTGTAAGATATACGAAGCTGAACTCCTTGAACTGAGAAATTAAAGATCTTAAACACGTGCGGAAAGATATCGTGGGCGTAAGGCCACAATTTAATCCTGTTGATAAGTTGTCAGAAGCGATAGCGTTATGTAACGTAAGTGCGCCTATTAACGACCCCCCAAAATTTGTATTCTATTACCGCCCTATTTTTCTTTCTTTCATAAAAGACATATTAACAGGTTCCAGAAAACACGTTACCTAAAAAATATCTAGATATGTTTATTGACTATCAAAACGATTAAAGTTTGTGTTCGTAAATAACCAGTAAACGGAGTTATTTGACATTAAATGGGACGCGCCCGCAACGGACGCACTTTTCATACTGACGCGCTCCCAGCTACTTAAGGTGCACCTTGTTATTAATTAGCGATTTTAACACATTTCAAATGAGTATACCAACATGTTTTTACATAACAATATTAATTCGTACTTTAGTTTCCTTAATAAACCCTCAATATAGCCCTCTCGCTGTATTTTTGTGGATTAAATACAATTTTAAATAAGGGCGGTAATAGAAACACTTTTAATAATTTGGTTCCTAATAACGACCCATGGCGTTGTTAGAATTTTGATAACGTTTTTTATTTTGGTATTTATATCTTTAATTACGCATTTAACCTCCATTTTGTTATCTTGATCGATTCATAAGAATATTTCACATAATTAAATCAATTAACGCCATACGTTAATTGTCATAGGTTTGGCATAAAACTGCAATGAACATAAAAGAATATCTCTAATAATGTATGACAATAGATTTTATAAAAACCTGTTAAATTCTAATTAGTACCTATTTGATATAAAATAAAACCTAATAAAAATGATACTTCACTGATCACGTTTTCATTAAAGTAGATATTTTAGCTGGTTACTGCTTTTTTTTACGGTCGCTAATAGAATAAAGTAATATTCATACTTAATTCTATTACCGCCTCATAACTAAAACGCCACCTGCGAAGACTTATAAGCCTGTATTTTGTACATAACTAACATTTATGACATGACACCAAACCAATCATGCGTTATCACAACTACAATGTAACTTTTTAAGATCTTTTGAATAATAAAAAAATAATTTAAAATAATTATACAGTGTCCAATGGTTCATAGTTTAAATTAAAATACACAATTACACACAATTAAAATCAATCAAAAACTAATTAAAAATTATAGTCAAATTAAAAATAAAAATAAAATATTAAATGAAAATTAAATTTTATTAAAACTCAAATACAGTTTAAATAATGACCCCCACTACTCACTAGAACACCGAGTACCGCGTAATAAAGTATAATAGAGGAATTTATTATTCTACTATTTCTGCTTGATTATTTATTTATTTCCGAGAAGCGTGCCTTTTCTCTTTTAATAATAAAAAAATGAACTTGAAAAAAAAAAACAAATTTAACTAAAACTAAAAGCAAAACAAATTTAACTAGAAAAAAATCAAGTGGTTCCCGAGCCTCTGGGCGGGAATCGAACCCGTGCCTCTTGGAATATACCCAATTGAAGAGCAATATTCTTAGCGGTCGGTAATAGAAACAGAAAAAACGTTAATAGAAACACACCTCGTCTATAGGTCGGTAATAGAAACAACTGCTTTTTCAGATTAAATTGCTATTTATTAATTATTGTGTGATTGTATACTCATTGTTACTACTTGAATTCAAAGATTAATTCATCATTGTTATAAATAACTTAAAGTGTCTTTTCTATCACCACGTCTTATATCTAATTTTCTAACGTTTATCCGAAGTCAGCTTAAACTGGCGGTAATAGGCGCATTTACGTTAATAAAACTTACGATGTCTTGATACGACAATAAGTAGGTACATTTTCAGTTCAGGTTTGGTGATAAAACATTGTTTTACTTGAACTTTCTCGACGACTGCGCTCAGTGCCAGAGATATTCGAGATACATTTAATTTGCTTTAATATGCATGAAAAAAAAAACGGTAAAAAGCGTTACGATTATGGCTCGGGGGCTACAGTGGTCGATTATTTGTTATTTATCGGTGTCGGCGCGGAATCGCTCCGCGGAATGCGCGTGCGCGGCGCTTGGACGTGCTCTGTGGCCGCTAAACGAGAGTAAAAAGGAATAAGGTCTGTTATTGTCACTAGTTAGGGGCGCCAACTGGTGAGGGCAAATATGATAGTACTCATGTCTTCGTTCGATAACGGTCCTTTCAACCAAAAGAGTATCGCTAATGGGCAAAGACCTTCCCAAGGATTTTCACGACTGGCCGCATTCAGCGGCCTCCTGCGATCTTCGCTAGATTGTCATTTGTCAGTCAACCGAGTGGGAGTCCCCTACATTACTTAAGTCTTCAGTCGTCTTGTCTTACCCTCTTACTAATATTCTCAGTACTAAGCTGGCAGTTCGTATGTACCGAATACAAAAGTATTTTACTGATATCAAATCATATAAATAAGTAAGATATCCCTTATCGGATTTAGTTCAGTGTCATCGGTTACTAAAGGACAATTCACTTGGACAGGTGTAATCAATTCTTCCAGCTTTAGATACCAAAAAGTTTTATTATCTATTACGTAGACTGCAGTAGATCAAAGTCCAAGATGATTCAATATCAAATCTATGTTTACGATTGTGGAAGCAGTTGCTTACGCTGCCTTAATTAATTAATTAGTACAGTCAGCTCGTCAGACTTTACATTATTGTTGCAAAATCACTCCTTTACAGCAACTAAGTAGGTACATTTATGAGGCTGTCATGTACCGCATAGTCTGTACCAATCTATTTAATTTTCTGTTGAAAATAAACATGTTGTAAATCGCCGAACTCGTGGCCCACTAAAGCGCAGTTTGTACGCGAGTCATGCGCCCAGTCCTATAACGAGGACTCCGTTTGTGCTGCGCCCGCGCCGCCTTTTTGCGCAGCTTCCGTCGCGATCGTAACGTATACGCCACAGTAACGTATCACTTTCTTCAGACTTAGACCTTATTTCAATAGCAATAGAAACTGAAATTGATCTAAGTCTGTTCACCTTAGCAACTTTAAAGCATTGATAGTCAACGATATGGTTTAGAACCCCTAAGTGGTTCCCTTAACAACAATGTTGAAAATCTTGCATCATAAACATACGATGATTATAGTCTTAAGACCAAAATTTTCAGAATCTATTAATGCAAATTGATAATGATGGAACTAATTTGAATTTTCTATTGTTTCAGATCGTATATTGGAACGCGATGCGGGTTTCGTATCAGGAGGCGAAGATGATGACTCGTGCTCCGGTCCAGCACACTCGGACGATTCCGGAGTCAGGCTCGTCGAGTCGGACTCACGAGTGAAGCGAGAGTGTACCCCCACTCGCCTCGGGCCCCCCAAGAAACGCATCCGCCTCAGCTCCCGCGAGGACCTCACTAGCCCCGAAAGCGACACCCCCACCAGCCCGTTCCGGCCCTGGTCCTACACCGAGGAACCCCAACGGGAACCCCTCTCGTTAGTCAAGAAAACCAGCGAGACCAGCCTCTTAAGGCAAAGGCGGAGACCTCTCGAGCCACCCCCACCCCCTTTCCTCCCCCCGCCCGTCCCAGACACGAGGCCAGGCCCACCCCGTGTCCCACCGCACCCAGGCGTCGTCGAGTCGTCTTACCACGAAAAGCCCAAACCTAGAGAGCAGAGAAATTACAAGAACATGACGCGAGAAAGAAGGATAGAAGCGAACGCGAGGGAAAGGACGAGAGTGCACACCATCAGCGCCGCCTTTGACACCTTGAGGCGAGCTGTCCCTGCGTACAGCCACAACCAGAAGCTGTCCAAACTGTCCGTGCTGCGGATAGCGTGCGCGTACATCGCTGCGTTATCCGCGGCGACGGACCCCGAAGCCGATCTGACGTCAGCAGTGGAAGCCGTCACCCACACCATACACACAGAAGGCAAGCTAAGAAAGAAGAAAGACGACCCTTGAAAGCCGTTGTTTATGGAGGGATTATTGCTAGTGAGCGCTCTGCGTTCGTTTACCAGTGAGGAGAAAGGCAAGGTGAAGATGATGCAAAGAAAACACCGAATTTTGATGTCTTAAAGGTAGTCCATCCGTCCAGTTCCGATCGAATAAGTTAAACTATTTGTTGTTAAGTGCTAAGATGGCTACTGACAAGACTGATAGGTACTATGATACAAAATTAACTTAATTGCTTTTCGGGATTCTGCCTGAAGTCGAGTGTCAAGTTATGAAACTGTCGCGATGCTAAATTGGGAAAAATGTATGTTTAAAACTTGGTTTCTTATCGTTCGTTCAAATAACATCAGAATAAGAGTTCCTTGATTTTCAATAATAACTTGCTTATTTATTGTAAGTACCTATAGTTAGGGTTTACTTAATCAATTTACCAATCTAAAACATAAGTTACTAAAATAAAATGCATATTCCCAATAAAATTGGTAGTAAATAATTCGTACCGTCCTAGTAGCCTGCTCTCGCTTGTAGTACAAAGATGACAATAATAATTGGTGATTGTTTTTAATATTTATAAAATTGGATCAAGTAGATTATTATTAAGGAATATGTGCGCTTTATCTTGCGGACTAGAATTCTTTCACTAAACTTGACTGAAGTTTGGTACAAAATGTTCCTGAACACATTCTTGGATCTCAGATCATTCATAAGATTCCTAAAAAGACAAATTGGCACTAACTCAACGGCTGTATGTTAATGTATTATTAATTAAGACCCACGAAGTTAACCATTCCCAGTCCAGTATTAAACACGGTGACAAAAATCTGTTCAATGTCGAATCTGTTTTGAAAAAGTGTATTTTTGGCTTTAATGATAGTTATATTTATTGAATCGAGTCAGTAATTATAAGGTAGAACTGTATTTTATCTATAAAGGTTGCATTTCGTGTAAATAGTAGCGTAAGTGTGTTGTAAATAAAATTGTTTCTATTTCTGTTATAAATTAAGGCATCTGTACTCTGTGTACGGAAAAATCTTATACAAAAGTTTTACAATTCATATTTTGAATATTTAGGGAAAACTTGATTACACATTAAATGAAAAGGAGAAAAACCTACAATGAAGAAAAGCCAGTGCTCTCGTGTGTTTCTAGTTTCAACTAATATCAAATTTGAATTGTTACCTTCACATTATAAACAAAATTATATTTCTTATGAATGCGTAGATGAACAGTTAACCTGTAATGCCTTAAACATGCATTGTGATATAGTTATTGTAAATATTAGAAATAGGAAATATTCACCTTGTTAGTAAGTCAGTCCAACTGATACAGTCAACAATTCGTAATGCCTATCGTTTGTATAATTTTGCTTACAACATTTACATAATGTATAATCATTGGAATTTGTCTAGAAAAGTCTTGTAACAGAATCTTGTTACTTACCACACTCGCATGATTTAATGACATAATTTAATATTGTACGATTTAAATAAGCAATAATTTATTTGACAGCGGAATTATACATTTGATGATGAAAATGTAATTTATTGTAATATCAATAGATTATGGTTAATCTTCTGATGAGAAAATAAATGATGGGAAGTACATAATCTTATATTTTATTTATTTTACCTACTTAACTCTCCTTTACCTACTTGTAGTAATAGCACTTGAAAAACACTTGACTTGGGTTATTTAAACTGCCTTATTTTTTAGCTTCACGAGATTACCATGAAGTCAATGATATATCCGATTAATGTGATAATGGATATTATAATTGAGAGACTAACTACTGACCTACCTTTTTGTGTATTTCAAATTAATCACAAATTCGACAAAAAGGTAAAAAAGTTTGGGTAAAAAAAAGAACACCTTACAGAACACACAATTTTTCTGTTGGGTATTTGCAAGCATCATACTCAAAAGTTACAATAAAGATGACCAATGTAATAAAGAAGCTATTGTTTTTTCTGAATTTGCAATCTTTATCATTCATGAATCAAAGACACAGTTCATACAAACGCCCCCCAAATCGCACCTTTAGAATACAAAAAGTTGACTTACCTCGGAAATTCAGTTATACCGGAAGGTATAGGAGGAAGCCACTTGAACATCTGCCGCGAACAATAGCTCTGTTATCAGCAGCTGGTGATAACGTAGCACGTGCCGAAGCCCTTGATGGGGAGCGATGTTAGGGGTCCATTGAGCATCGATTTCTGTAAGTTAAATACATATTGTATGTGTAAATAGATAAGTAGCTCTTTATTGCATACAACACGAAACAGATAAAAGAAGTACAAATTCGAAACGGCATAGTTTAGGCGGTCTTGTGCCTAAGAAGCGATATCTTCCAGACAATGCAAGGAAAAGGATTTTCAATGAAAATCATAAGTTTGACTATACTTATACAATAAAAACTATTACCTGCCTAGTGTGCTTTTATTAAAAAGTTAAGTCTAAATAAATAATTATTTTCACAAAAAACTACACGTACTGCCATCTAGTGAGGAGTAGCGTACAAACTTAGGAGTAAAAAAGTTCGACTACTCGTCAATAGATGACACTACTACATTGTGATAGTTCAATTTAGCGCCATCTACATTACTGTTCTGAAACTCCTTGAACTTTGATAAAGCACGTCATTCTGTACAAAAAATAGGCAAGGGGGATATTTGGCGGGAAAATAAAACGATATCCATTTTTTTTCATCACACATGCATAATCATTTATTGCAAATTAATTAGTTTGGCTTACAGATAAATAATTACACTCGAGTAGCTTGATAAATTATATCTAAGCAGTCCATTTAAGGCATCTTGTGTCTAAGTGTGTGCCTAAGCATCGAACGCTGCAGTATCTGGCTCCACAAGGTATGCAAGTGTAATTTGAGAGGAATCCGCACACAGCACAAAAATGACGATCAGGAAATCTGAAACGATACAAAAACATTTACTTAAGTATCCTAAAAACTCACAGAAGTAGAAAGTGTAGTGTAGTATGTTAAGTACATTGAAAGTCAAGAAGAAGTGTTTATTATTATAAGTTATGAATATTATAACTTACTTTGATGGTGAAGCTTGTGCTGACAAATAGTTAGGGGGATCAGGTCTGAAACTGGCATCTTCCTCAACCAATTGTGCAAATGTTTTCCTGAACCTCATTTTGTAATACTCTGCACTCTTAGCCTTTTTCTTTCTAGTTGGTTTTTCATTAGAATCAGCAAATTTTGGCACTTTTTTTGACATGACTAAATCAGCATGGGGGTCTTCATGGAAGTTGTCTTGCTCGAGAGCCTCAATGGCCTTTCTGGCCCTTCGTTTTCTGGCTGCATCATCAAGGACTCTTCGTTTCTCCGCCTCCTTAACTCTTCCGGATTCTCTAGCTGTCATTGTGGGTTAAAGTCCTTTGTCATGTACGGGAATGCTGAGTTGGTCCATTAAATCATCAACACGTGCTTGTAGTGTTTCTACTATGTCTGCAGATATGAATACGTGTGTATCGTCCAGGTCCTGGATAATAAACTTCCTGCCGAGTGCAAGTGTCTCATCGAGGTGCAGCAGGAACTGTTTCATCGCCGGGTCGCTGGAATTTGAAACAACATGTCTAAGAAGAGAGGTTTAAGTGCTGAAGAAAAGAGAATAAGGATGTTGGAGATCTTTCATAATAGTAAAGATTTCTTTCAACTAAAGGTAATTTCTCAAACAAAATTTTTAGTTCACATTAAAGCATTAAGGCATTAAGCTCGCCTGTTGTACCACTGTATTTTTATGTGTGCAATAAAGATTTTAAATAAATAAATAAAAATAAAGTAGGCTAATATTTTTATAATTTGTTACTGAAGAAATAAATTTCTATTTCAGGAATTGGAGAAAATAGCGCCAAAGGAGAAAGGCATAACAATGCAGTCGGTGAAAGAGGTGATACAGAGCTTAGTTGATGACCATTTGGTTGATTCAGAGAAAATTGGGACTTCAATATATTTTTGGTCATTCCCAAGGTAAATACATCCTTATTATGTTATACTTAGATTGACTAATTTGACTTGAGTTGGTGAAACTTAAAATTATTTACCTTTAGTTAGCACCATTTCAGTTTATCTTCTAAAAATAAACAGTGCCTCTGTTCAATCTTTGGAAAAATAATGATCATGAAAATAACCTTGTATTTAATCATTAAATTTAGATTTGAATAGGGTTATAAACATTTTACAATAATAATCAGAACCATATTTTCCTTGGCAGATTTAACATTTTAAACTTCATTTATTACTAATAAATAATGAATACTAGATAAAATAGGACATTAAAATTTTTCAGATTGTTTATAATGTTAAAAAAGTAAATGTTTTGGTTACAGTAAAGCAAAAAATGTGAAGAAAAGGAAACTGAATGATTTACAAAGTGAAGTCGATGATTGTGCCAAGAAGTTGAAAAAGACAGAAGATGCCATAGCCCATGAATCAGTAAGGCAGATAAAATATTAATTATTATTTTAATTAATTCCTAAATTCTACTTAATTATTTTTCACAAAAGGATGTTTTTCCTTAATTTACAGGTAGGTCGCGAAGCAAATGATGAAAGAACAGAGACACTATCAATGTTAGAACAGCTTCTAAAACAAGAGGAAGGGCTGAAGAAGGAACTACAAAAGTATAGGGACTCTGACCCCGAGTACATAGCTCAACTAAAAACTGAGACTGAGGTAATATAGCTTTCACAATCCAACATTCGATTCTTATCATTCTAGAATCAAATCATTGTGTATTTAGAACTATTTGTATGAGTGGTAGTTTTCAAAGTACCTTCTATACACAATACATACAATAAATGTAGGTAGGATTTAAAAAAAAACTGTCTTTAACTGTTGGCTTTCTTTGAAAACTGACTTACAATGAAAAATTAGTGTTAAATATCTGATTTATTAGACTAGTCAATAAATTAAAGTGGTTGATGTTCACAAAATGTTAATTTGTTATTGCAGGAGCTAAAATCAGCTATAAACCGTTGGACAGAGAACATCTACACTTTGAAGTCTTACATCAAGAATAAGTTTCAAATGGAAAACGAAGCCATTGACCAGGCCTTCGGCATCCCTTCGGATTTAGACTACATTGAATAAACCATAGTTATTTGTAGAGGTTATGTTTAGAAAAACAAATGATTCAGATTTAAAACCCTTGGAATTGTTTTGGTCATGCTTATTTCCTACAAATTAAATGTTAGACTACCAATTCACTGATTTTAAAGCTTGTTAAAGATGGTTATGACCAAATTGTATATTACATACCACTCAACGAGAACTCCTTTCATAACATTCACCATGGTTCATTATTGTTGATTTCCGATAAACACAATTATTGTTATATCCTTTATGAGAAGAATTCAGTAAATTCAATTGGTAATAACGGCAGGTAGAAACAAAACTTGGAATACAATGCAACACACAAAATAATGAAAAATCATTTACAATTTTATTTGACTTTTAGTAAATGACAGCTGCTGTCATTGATACTTTATTTTAACGTCCGATGTTGTTTGATGTCCACCTTATTTTAACGTTCAAGTATTTTTTTTATTATAGTGTCATGCGCAGATCGGTTATCCGCTGACAAAATTATGACCGTTTATACTATGTAGCTTCGTGACATGTTCGTGCGTGACCACAGGCAGCGCAAAATAATTCATCACCGTCGTGTTTAGAAGATATTGAAAGACAGCAGCGTAAACGTTATGATTTAATTACAAACCTCTTCCTTTATGACCCGTTTGGTGGAGTGGTTCGCGTACCGGACTGCTATGCAAGAGGTCGCGGGTTCGATATCCGTAGTCTGGTACGCATAGTACAAGCTTTGCTTTGGGCCTTCTTAGATGGCGCAGCTGCCAGCTGTAGAAATTTAATGTCTAAAAGGATAATTTTATTCATTTACAAAAAAATGAGTCGACCCCTATATGAGTGATCAAACACGCAGTTGAGCTGATTTCATCCAGGTGAATTATGAGGAATAGGTAGACCAAATTTTAGTTGGTGGCAAAACAAATGCATGGGTTTTACCTAGGTACCTACTGCATAGTGTAAAAGTTTATCAGTAGCCGCGACATGACACGAAAACAAAATGTCTGCAAGATACGGTATCTTAAACAACGTTAAATAGGCGTATCTCTATGCCTACACCCAACAGCCATTACCGGCTTCTGTTCACGTCAATTATGTAGGCGTTCTGTGTGCTTAGCCGACACGATTTTAATATTAATACTAACCTACTTGTTCATATTAGTCACATGTGATAACAATATCGACTTGCCTGTCTTGCCTGGGTAAAGTTAGGTCACAGAATACATTAATATTAATAGGTAAGGTACTAGGTAGGTATCTTATTAAAATCGTGTCTAGTTGAATATACTCTTGGATCTTAATATTGATAAGAAAGAAGCGGAAGACGGTTTAACTGTACGGGTAGCTGTACCTACCCAACCGGGTGTACATAGTAAGTAGGTACCTCAGGTTTTAAGTTCCTTAGTGCACTTACAAATTTCATTGCAATAAATAAATACTGAACTAAATAACTCTCTACCAGAGTTCCTATGGGAACCAGGTAGGTAGCTTAATTGCTTGGTTTTATCTAAGTAGGTAAAATATATTGATTTTACAATTTTGTTAATTTCCGTACCTACCCAATCCAACCAACCCAACTGTACTGTACCCGGTTGTCCTGCGAGGATACTTTCTAACGCACTCATTAGTACCTACCTACTTAACTAGACTTTTTATTTCTATTCCTGTCGTTCAGGCCAGTTTTCTTCTATGAGAGAGAGTCAGAGAGAAGAAAACATCTGAAAATACACAAACAGCAAATTATTTCACCAATAAAAGATCATATTCCGAGGGTCATGGGCAATTTTAGTCCGGAAATACATGTTATTTTGTTTATTTAGGCGAGGGATAGCCACATTACGCACAGATGGGAAGAAGAGGTCATATACGAAGTTTGGGAAAACTAGCGCCCGTATTCACAAACGATGCTTGCTTAAGTGAAGCAGCAAATCGAACGCACAGCATTGAATAGAGCTCTGTGATCGGTTCGTGTGTCATCCTGTGCGTTCACGCGCACTGTGAGACCTCATAGTATGTTTGTGAATACGGGCGTAATTTAGTAGAATTACTATTTGCTAGAAGTACTATTAAAAAACAGAACTAATTGTGTTATAAAATGTTATAATTAATGTACAGTCGCAGAATGAAAAGGTTCGTCACCTTAGTGTCGGTTTTCGCTTGCACTAGGTACTGTAAGAGTCAAACCTGCCAACATAACAGTGCAAGAAACAGTGCTGCTAACATTTAAATAAATATGACGTTTGCTAACAAATAAGGTTTTGCTTGTTTATTTTTCTATCCCATCAGTGCAATGCAATGATGACATTGACCAATTGACAATAGTTTTTTTTTATTTAATAGAAATAATAATGGCAGGTTGAACCAACAAGAAGATTTTAGTTTCTCAATCATAATAATCTTCTTGACAAGATAAATCGTCAAACAACTTTGATCTGAATAATTTTGAACTTTACTGACGAACAGTTAAAGATTATTTTCTCTAACTCGAGATTATTCTGTAACATAGTTTTAAAAGGTAATATGTGCTCGCGATTCGTTGAAGGAATCAATTTGAAAACTGACGAACCTTTTCATTCCGTGACTGTACACAAAGTGTTCTTTAAATAATTTAATGTGAGTGAGAAATAATTTTCCCGCGCTGTGACACTACTTCCTACTAATATTACTTATAAATGCGAAAGTTTGGATGTCTGGATGTTTGTTACTCTTTCACGCAAAAACTACTGAACGGATTTTGTTGAAACTTTACAGTATTATTGTTTTTAACCCAGATTAACATATAGGCTATAATTTATGCCGTTAGGTGACACTGAATTTCACGCGGGTGAAGCCGCGGGCATAAGCTAGTTAATACATAAAAGATTGTTTACTCCTAAACGTTACCTGCTTGCGAAAATATTCAGTTAAGTTATTTTAGTAAGCGAGAAGCGGCATTCCGACGAGTAAATCTGCCGGCGCGTTAGAAGGTGGCAAATAATTAATTAACAAATAATTAAATTAATTAAAAGTAGAACAACGGGTATAAATAGGTATACCACTTCTGTGTAAAAGAGCTGACAAGATACTTTGTGAAACTATCGTGTACCGTGGCCGACTCGTGATCTGAGGAACGCGGGTTCGATTTCCGCCGCCGCTCGAATATTGTGGTGAACCCCACTCGTAACACAAGCATATTTTGCTTAGCTAATCTATACTAATATTATAAATGCGAAAGTAACTCTGTATGTCTGTCTGTCTCGCTTTCACGCCTAAACCACTGAACCGATTTTGATGAAATTTGGTATAGAGATAATTTGAGTCCCGGGAAAGGACATAGAATAGTTTTTATTCCGGTTTTTGAACAGACAAACATACACGCGAGCGAAGCCGCGTACGGAAAGCTACTTTCTAAAAAAAACAAACAACCAAACCAACTGGGTAAGTAAGTACAGTCAATAGCATATCAGGCTACATTTTTGTCGCAAAATGGCATCTTCACATCACAAAACTATTATGGTCCAAACACATTCACCATGTTCTCGAAGTAGTTAATGAACTAGGATTTTTGCTATTTTCACGCATTTTGTAAAACCCCTGACACAATAATATTGTTTCTAATTTCTCCTGTAGTTGAGGTTGTAGTAAGTAAGCTGCAGGCTAAAAGCTTTCCCGTTGTGTGAGTAAAAAAACAATTAAATGAAAATTTTACAAAGTAACTAAAGAAAAATTAAACAAAATCCGTAGTGCCCACTACTGAAACTTTTCTTGTCGTAGTCTATGAACATCCATTCTCGTAGAGCGCTCATTGTGTAGCTGCTACGCCACACCGTAGCCATCATGTTCAAAGATTCGTAGCTACAGTTCAAATCAGGCGGCGGCGCGTGCCGGCCGAACGGAGGCCCGTAGGCGCGAACTTCTATGAGATCGCGAATCCGTGATTCGAAATTTGAATTCAAATTTTAAAATTCAATTCGGTTTTTGAACATTAAAATTCGAAAGTAGTGTATTGTTTTTTTTTGTAAGTATTTTATTTACGGACAGTTGGTGCGTTGAAAAGTTTTAAAAAGTTTCCAAGTGAGTTTAGTTTTACTGTGCGAATGTTACGTGTTTGTGTTAAACTGAAAATAGTGAAATAACACTTCCAAAAAGTTTTCGCAAACAGGTAAGTTATTTTTTGTTTCTAAAAAAAGCTGTTAAATTATAGTTTTTATGTCAGTGAAGTTTTAATCTTTCTCGATTTTAGGTCGTACATAATATTTTTATGGATAGATATTTTTTTGAAAGTGTAATATTAACATCATTTAATTTTAAAACCTAAAATAAGCCATTTTGTAGATAAATTGGTACCTACTTATCTAAGAACTAGTTAACACTGGCATTTACAATTTTCATAAAACTTTGCGTTACCAAAGATCTTCCTCGTAAGATACATTCAAGTGAAATTGAAATTAATTATTACGTTATGGCTCAGATGAGCACTGAATTTGTTTACTATAAGTAAATAAATTCAGTGACCAATAAGTATAATATTTTCAAAAGCCCCAAAAATTAATGTAGATTAAATTTTATTTCGAATAGGTACCTACCTATGTGAATGATAATCAAATACTAAGTACCTAGACTAAGAACTTTTTAGTTTCTCTAAATACTACAAATCNGCGGGGGCCGGATTCGACAAATATCGGCATGTCTCTGATTCAGCCCTTCTAGCGGGAAGATAGATGAAAGTATGGAAGGGGCACAAAATGTAGAACTCTTTAATCTGATCATTCTTTTCGATTTCTGTGAAAGCCATCTTGTAGAACTAACGAAAATATGCCTCTCTAGTACAAAAAGTAAAAAACCAAAAATTTTGAGTTGTGCCCCTATATTATTAAGGGTGCGATACATATTATACATACTACCACCCATATACATACAAAATGTACTTAACTGAATTATTTTGGTCAGGCGTCAAACAGGTATGTTTTAGTTTTTTCTTTCTTGATCTAACTAATGCGAGGTTTAGACTAGAAATAAAAGTTGCAGAAGTTTTTATCAATGTGTAAATAGGTGTGGCATGCCAACTTCTGCAAGATTTACACATGATAGCTTGCAGAAGTCAACTTCTGCTATTGCTAGTCTAAACCTCGCTTTAGTACTTACACTAGTAAGTACTTTTTTTAATTCACTAGGTATGTAATAAGAGAATTCTGTTTTATTTTCAAGGAAAGCCATTTGCATTTGTTGTATGGCTGTATTTTAAAAAGCGTTTCTTAACGTTTTTTGTTTTTTTGTCAAGACTCCATGTTTTTATGTTGGAGAACTAAAGAATGAAAGAAAAAATATGATTATTTAATACAAAGATTTAATTCGATATCATTTTATTGCAGTTTGTAGAAAAATGAGTTGAGATATTATATTAAGATTTGTTAAATTACTAACACGCACCGTTCCGGCACTTGTACCACTAACAAAATAATATTCATATTTCACAAACAAATGAATTGTAAATTATTTTTGTTGAAATAAATGTCTTAAACCGTGAGATATTCTACAAGAGTAATTTCATAAACTTTTGTTGAAAGCTACAAATTGAACTTTAAGGTCTTAGTTTTATTTAAGTGTTTTTTCCTTTAAACGCGGCGAATGGCGTAACTCTTAAGTCCAAATAAATAGTGTTCCTTACATTATTACATTTTACGTTTTCTAGGACTTGCATTATTTCACATTATTAATTTGCAAAAAAAATAGTGTAAGTGACAATTAAAAAAAAGTAACGTAAGGGACAGTCTATTTTCGAAACTATAAGGATTAGCTTAATTTTAGTAAACTTATGTTATTGAGCTTTGAATTTAAAGCAACTTTGCTTTAGTTGTCATTTCAATAGCATTGCAAACATAAAAATTATATTTGGAATGCTATTGAATAATAATGCTAAAAAGAAATGCTATTAAAATATACCACTTTAAAAAAAATTAAACGTTTTTTGGCTCTCCTGAAAAGTTGCGATTTGTCCCTTACAGCAATTCATATTAGAGGCCGTCAGCACAAAAGTGGCCTAAGCTTAACATAATTATTAGTATGGAGCCTAAACTTGGTTAGGCCACTTTTATACTTCTTCGTAGGCAAAAACAATGCGCGCAAAAAGAATGTTTACAACGCCCCATCTCTTAACTAAGGGTGAAACTGGGAATAGGCCGCTTTAGCATCAAAATTTATTAGGTTTTGAATAAATTGCAATAGATAAGTACGAATATGAAAAATGTGGGTTGTTATGCCACTTTTGCGCTGACGACCTCTAGTGACGTTATTATACTCGAAAATAATAATTAGAATAGAAATAAAATAGAAATAGAAAATAAAATAGACCTAGCCTAAAGGACCAAAAATCTTTATAGGTTTTTATCCTTTCAAGCCTAGCCTACAAAAAGGCTAAAAGCCTATAGTCATCGGGTGGACAAAAAAAGGCTATGAATAGCCTATTTTTTAAGCCTAGCCTAAAGGCCTAAAAGACTTTTTAGGCTTTTTTTCCACTGTAGCCCTTAATTCATAGGCTAGCCTTAAAAAAAAGCCTAAAAGCCTATAGGCCTCGGGAACACTAAACTCACCCCTTTAGCGGCACTTGTTGAAGATGTGAAGACCATAAAGTTGGAAATGTCAAACCTCAAGAGCTCAATTGAATTCGCTCATGAAACGGCAGATCAGCTATCTGCGACAGCAAAATCGTTGGAGGGCAGAATTGTGCAAGTTGAGGAGCATACTAACTTGATTCATGCTATGGCAGCGGACTTGAACAAATTCAAGGAAGACCTTCAGGACAAAGAGCAATGGGCACGGGCTAATAATGTTGAAATAAGAGGGGTTCCACTTAAAAAGACTGAGAACCTCTATGATATCGTGGGCCTAATCGGCAATATCATAAAATGCCCCGTACGTAAAGAGGACATCAATTACATTGCCCGGGTCCCGAGCCTCAAGTCGGACTCTGAGAAGTCCATTATTATGTCACTTCATAATCGGTACAGTAAGGAGGAGTTTATATCAGCGGCACGTCAACACAGGGAACTCCCTGCTTCTCAGCTGGGGTACAGCGGCGGTGGCAATGTTTACATTAACGACCATCTTACTTTATAATACAGTGTGAGTCACGTTAAAGTGTACATATGTAAATAGATGAAACTAGACCTATTTTTTATCGACAAAAAAGAGGTAAAAAATTTTTGAGATTTTTTTTTAATTAATTTTTTATAGAATTTTTTTTCTTCCAATTACTTATTGTAAAGAAAACGTAATAACTTTTAAACTAAGCGGTATATCCTGATGAAATAAAAACAGTAATAATGCTAAATAACAGGCAATACTAAAAAAATATATAAAATACACAAAAAATGCCAACAAATAATTAAAAACGATACTTTTTGAAAAAAATCTGCTTAAAAATTCGTGTTTTTTGGTTATTTGATAAATTTCTCCAAAAAATGCCCCTATAACAGGTGGTTTTTATTACTTTGTATTATTCTCTATCGTATTATCTTTGTAAAACCAAAAATCGCATGTCTCTATCCCTATCACAACATTTGCTATGATCGTTTGAACAAAGGCCTGCCACAACATTATTCTCCGCTACAGGTAGAGACAATTTTAATTTTAACTAAAATGCGTATTTCACTTCAAAATCTTTTGTTTTTATTTGAAATCTAACTTGTCTTTATCAAAATTACAAATCTAGAGCCATTTTCAGTTTCGTTGTTAACGAAGCGTTGAATGGCGCGCTCGGAGAGGCTGAGTTCAAACGATCATTGCAAACGTTGTGATCGGGATAGAGACATGCGATTTTTGGATTTACAAAGGTTATACGATAGAGAATAATACAAAGTAATAAAAACCACCGGTTATAGGGGCATTTTTTGGAGAAATTGATCAAATAACCAAAAAAACACGAATTTAAAGGCAATTTTTTTTCAAAAAGTATCATTTTTTATTATTTGTTGGCCTTTTTTGTGTATTTTATGTATTTTTTTAGTATCGCATGTTATTTAGCATTATTACTGTTTTTATTTTATCAGGTTATACCGCTTAGTTTAAAAGTTATTACCTTTTCTTTACAATAAGTAATTGGAAGAAAAAAAATTCTATAAAAAAATTAAAAAAAATCTCAAAAATTTTTTGACCTCTTTTTTGTCGATAAATATAGGTCTAGTTTCATCTTTTTTCATATGTACACTTTAACGTGACTCACACTGTATAACAAAGGTCTCCTTATGAAAGCAAAAAATCTTGCCAAAGAAAAAACCGGCCAAGTGCGAGTCGGACTCGCGCACCGNCGTTACATGTTTTTGACTTTCTTAGGACTAAGTAATGTTTGCAATCCCTTAAGTTTACGTTATGTAGAACACATTTAGAGACAATATCTGAAAAGAACATCAAAAAAAAATCAAAAAAATACCATAGGGAATATGAAAATAATATTGATGAACTGCGGCCAAAGCTGACTGAAGCACAAAACCAAATTAAAATGAAGAAGAAGGTTTTTTGCGTCGTTGTCGAATGTGCATTCCGGTCAACGGCGGACATTTTGAACATTTACTTTAAATTAAATCATTACAACCATTTTTGCTCTCTCCCTCTCTCTCTCTCTCTCACACACACACACACACACACACACACACACAAACTCTTTCCCTTTCTCTCACACTCTAATATGTAGGTAGTTATATCGAATTTAATCGTAAAGTAACAACCACCACTGTGGTCTAGTGGTAAGGCCACCTATTTAGGACAGCCAATTCCTCTGTGGTTTAGGATTCCGAGTGAAGCTCGCTGATCATCCATCAGTTTTCATCAGGTCAGATGAAGGGCAAGAGATTCCTCGTTGTGGATAAAAAAATGTTCTGTTCAGTTATTGTCTTTAAATGTGTTCTACGTAACGTAAACTTAGAGAATTGCAATCATTAGTTAGTCCTAAGAAAGTCAAAAACATGTAACGGAATCTCCGACTTACCACTTTAGTGGAGCGATTACAGAAAATAATGGCCTATTAAGTACATGTTTTTTTGTGTTATTATGAAAGTTCAGAAAACTGCGCAGTTTTTAAAATTATTTTGGACCTATGAAATTTCTTTTTTTTTTAAACTTTAAAGTTGAAAATTTTAGAATGTTCCGCTAAAAGCATATTTTTTATGTTTCTAGCAAAAATTTTGTATCTTGCATCAAAGATAGGAAGTTGATTATTTTTTTCAAAAATCTGCAATTAATAGGAAATCTGTCAAAAAAAAGAAATCTGAGAAAAGTCGACCCAAAAAAAAAGATAAAAAAATTTAAAGCCTACTGGGTCATACAATTTGAAAAAATCACAAAATTAACGATAACTTCTAAACTATGAAAAATCGTAGAACATACATGGGGGTGAAATCGATAGGTCTAGTCCTCACCTATCACCTGCCTTCGGCTTGACACCTTACAAGAAACACCCTGTATATTATAAAAGGAGAAACTGACTGACTGACTGACAGATCAACGCACAGCCTAAACGGCTAAACGTAGGCACTTGAAATTTGGAAGGGACGTAGCTTAGGTACCGTAGAGGTGCACTAAGAAAGGAATTCCCGAAATTCCCACGGGAACGGGAAAAACGGGATTCACGCGTACGAAGTCGCGGGCGGCCGCTAGTTAATTATAATTCATAATTAGCATTATTTATATGTTTGCATTATTCATCTTTGTTTTTAATTATGAATTAGGCAAGAAGTGTATACTAATGTGAAAATTTATTAGTAAGTATGTCTGTATGCTGCAAAAAAAGCCGAAACGATTTTAATAACAAGTTATAGAGTAAAAATCTTTTATTGCAATAAAATTGAACTGTGGAAGTGAGGAATTAAAAGAAGGCCCAGTGAACTTATTATTTCACATAATATTGGGATTATGTTCTTGGAAAGGAATATTACATTACGTTGATTTTTGAAAGCGGAATATTTTCTGTAACCTAATAAACTACACGAGTCAAGCCACAAGCAGAAGCTAGCGACAGTGGAATTTTGATAATATTCTAGACTTAAGTAGGTACTTAGTCTATGTATAACTACTGCAAAATTAATATTGCGTCATCATGACTAATAAATTGTTCAAAATTAATATTTTTAAATAAAACAACTTGATAAAATCGAACTGCCTACATAGCTCAGTTGGAAGAGCAGTTCGTTTTTTAAAGTTGTTTATTGAAAATTTTATTAGAGAAGCGACTCAGCACGCGCGTATACCAGCTACCTAAAAACTTATTACAAATCAAAATCATTTGTAAGTAGTTACAATGTTTTATCAATCAAATCAAGTTATGATTGTTCGTTTGTCGACTCTGAACGCCTCACAGCTATATCTGTCTCTCTAACGCGGTCAACTAATAAAGTTGAGGGGAATTGACCACAACTTATTGAGCAATCTCGAGCAAGTTGTGGGTGTAAGGGGGCCTAACGGATAAAAAATAGCCAAAATTGTCTCACGTAATTAATGGACGCCCCCTAATCTGTGCCAATAGAGACTGACCATGTGTCCAACAAATAGAGTCGAATATTGTGATGTGTGAGTGCTCAAATATTCGACATTTTGAGCACCGAACTATCTATTTAAATCTATCTGCGTGCAAAGTAATGTTGCTTAATTAAAAAAACATACCAACCGAATTGAGAACCTCCTCCTTTTGTTGAAGTCGGTTAAAAATAGATACTAAGTTAATCAAAATCTCTCTCTTGAGTCGATTTTTTATCAAACTAGACATTACTTAGCGGTGCCCGCGACTTTGACCACGCGTGAAAAACGTTAGATTATTTTTTCCCGTTTTTGCAACACTTTTCATTGATGATTCGCTATTGTTCGCTACGCGTAATACTTTCCTCAATAAATGGACTATCTATCCAACATAATAATTTTTCAATTCGAACTAAGTTACTTGAGATTAGCACGTTCAACCACACAAAAAAAACTTGATATACTTAATATTAGCAAAGTAACGGCCGAATACTGAAACGCCATTTAAATATTTGACGGCTTCTCAAATAGTTAAGCAGCTCCTAAACTTACATTTCGCATACTCAAAACAATATCTGAGCAGTTCTCAATTTTTAAGCACCTCTCAAATTAAGTTGCTCTCAAACGCCACTTAAATGAATTTTCGCATACTGAAACGCCATTCAACGCTAAGCATTACTCAAACAACTGTCAAATCGTCTTAAGCAGCTGTTAAATTTGAGAGTGCTTGCGCGGTATCTTAAATCCTATTGTTTTACCTAAAACGACCTAAATAGTGGTAAATAATGTGTGTCATCGTTATCATTTCTTTCGAGCCTCGAGGAAATACCTAGATCTAATCGCAGGAACGCAATAAGGCTGAACGCTATTGAAAAATATTATTATAATGACATGCAATTCCGAGCGAGGTTCCGCGTCTCTAAAGAAACGGTGTTGTTTCTGGATTCATAATTTGGAAGCTCTTTGAAACCCCTCACCAAATGCCATACAACCAGTGGACCAAATACTTATTATAACCCTACTGTTCTACGCAACGGGAAGTTATGAACGTGTACTAGGTGATATCTTCCACATCTAACAGCCAGATTGTCTATATCAGTGTTATGATCACAATTCTTTTTATTTTATTCATGACCTTCGACCAGTTGGACACATTAGATAGCTTCTTGTAGTATCGTGCAATATATTTTTAACTTTTAATTAAAATCTAGTCATACTGTAGCAATTTGGACGATTTATTTTATTTACAAGATCGGTATCTTATTGTCTATGATGACCGCAGTCAACATCACTATTACATGGATTCCTAACAATGAAGTACGGCATTGCCTTGTGCCGATTTTACATAGATTTTATCGACACAAATTATGGAACTTCATAGGATATGGAGCAGGCCACGCCCTAAAATGTCCGGATGTCGTCATAGTATTATGGAATACATATAAAATACTTTTATTATTTCATTTTTTAATCCTCAAGTGTCCGTTACAATCTAATTAATATTTAAGTATTCAAAAAGTAAGAGATTAATTTTGATACTTTACTGCTGTGCCCAGGAATCTAAGGCGGTTTCTGACAATGTCCTTTGCCAGTTTTTATCGAACGAATCACGAGAGAGATGGAGACTCGAAGATCGTTCTAAGAAACCGCTCGCTTGATTGTGATTGCTTTTAACCTTTACATTTTCGGGATTAATCTCTTTTACGAATGAAAGGATTCGCCCGTAAAGCGCAATCGAATATATTGCTATTATTATCGTACCGTAAATATAAGCTTTATTATGCTGTATTTTTGGATTAAACTGTGCTCACCAATACGGTGATCAAATTCTTATAAAAATGACAAAAAACGTTAAAACTTAAACAAGTTGTAACGTTATTTTCATCGTAAAATTAGACAACAGTACTTACCTACATATTATATTAAAGCATGACATTCTTGTTAATAAAAAAAAAAATACAAAAAAGGAGTTAAAAGCACGTTCTTACGTCAAGTACGTAATAATTATGGCCATATAACATGTTAAAAAAGACCTAACCTCGCTCATTTTGTTGCATCAATACTCTAGAGCTGAGCAGCAGAGAAATTGAATTTGAAAATGAAATTTTAGTGTAAAACGAAATTGAAGGGACTATTCCCACCTCTCGTCCCACAGCTGCAACTCTTATGTAGCCAGGATCTTTACAGCTTGACCGCCAATTTTAAATAAAAACCCAACCAGTGAAGGTCAAGTTTGTCCCACGGGCAAGTTAAACTGTCATTCGACCCGCAACGAAATTAATCAGAAGAACATAGGAGGAGTACGAATTTAAGGTTCGACTTCCCTCCATTGTAAAACGAAGTTACCTAATCTGGGGGCACGGTAGTGCCCCCACCAAGTCGAGCAAAAAAGCGGCACGGCCGTACCATCCTTTTCTCGAAGCAATTCAGGCCATTTTCGACCGCTAGTACTTTTCTTGACTTGACACAATATAATTTATTTATTTCACTTACGATTTTGCAGGTATATCGAAATATCTCGATATCTTTTTATTATCACTCACGGCACTATGAAACAAAAACATTTTTCGTGCAATTACTTCGACTGAGGAATGCTTTTATAAAACGTGGAAAATATGCTAATTTATCGTACTTTTCTACTCCAGACAGAGATGTCTTCTTGGAAATAATTATTTACAATAGCTAGAAGGTTTTGAGTGATTTTCCATAACATGGAAATGAATAAGAGTCAGTAATTTCCCATTTTGTTCTCGTTATATCAATAACAATCAACGCTTAAGAAACTGAATTTTTTGGTTAAGATCAAAGTGTATTTTTTACCCGACTGCGCCAGAATTAGGGTTATGTTTTTCGAGTGTATGTATGTGGGTATGTAAGTATGTACCTATATTTCTTTGGCACGGCCTACAGCCTAAACGGCTAGACCGATTTTAGCGTGAGAGTTAGATTCGTCTTAATCGTGAGAGTGACACAGGCTAATTCTTTTGTTGGTGATATGTATTTGATGCCTCCGACTGCATTTGTCAACACTAAGGCTTGTTTTTATCTTTTTAGTTCATTTTACGCAGTTGGGTTTTTTGTTTATTCAATAATAATTTATTATATTGTAGATAATTCGCTAATTTTAATAATAATGAAAAATAAAGTTTGTGATAACTCTATTGAAGTCCGAAAAATTCCAATTTTTCAAGCCTAAAGTTTTAATGTAATGTATGTATACTTAATGTATGTTGTATTCAGGTAGGTATTTGGATTTGGTTTACCCAAGCTACTCGTAACTTTTATTGTTTTGAGTATTTTATGCAGATATTGAACTGCATGTTAGGGTAGGTTATATTTGCCCATTATTATTTCTCTTCTTATTTACATTACATAGCATAATAGCATAAATTCTCGAAAAATTTCTACCGACGATGACGATGACAAACTTCAACGACGTCGCATTTGCCCGAGAGTAATTCATTAGAAAACTTTAGTGGTTTTTCAGAATTCATAGCCCTCAAATATTGGTTCGTCTGTCTCTAGAACAAACAATTAATGCCACAATTGACTTCTAGGCTTGTAAGGTCGTAGTTTTCATTAAGCTGTGACTGTTCAGTTTTGTTTGTTCAGTGTCACTGGGTTTGTTATAACTTGGTGGAGATTGAGTTCATAAATAAAGCTTAATCTTTGACTTTACAATAACTGATAGTCACCAGGATTAATCTATTTTGTGAGCATTGAAACATGCCTGTCAGGTTTTATGAGCCGCCTCTGACATTGGAGGAGCTTATCGTGCCTGAAGCTTGGATTCAGCGGACAATCAGGTTGATTGATGTGCCAACACACCACAACGAAGATTTTTTTAACAAGTTTAGTATCAAAGCTAGGGAATAAAACATAAGTCCGTAAGTAAGTGAAAAAAGTAAGGGAGACTGAGGAGAGTTGATACATTGTCGAATTTTGATAACCTAATAACTATCAGTGAGCTTGCAACAACGCGTATTTGTTAGCTCGAGACTTGGCCTAAAACGCGCAATGTTAGGAGCTCGCTAGTAATTAATAAGTTCCAAAAATCGACAATGTCACAAACAACTCTCCTCTGTTACAACTTACCTCGGTCTCCCAAGTTGACAGTACTAGGTAACTAGTTTTAATCAATTTGTCTTGTGACTAGGTGGTGGTTGTTAATATGATTATTATCAGTAGCTAAAAACTAAGCTCGTTTGCCTCCTGTAACCTTAGATTAATAAAACCTAGATGGATAGTCTTCATACAAACGCTTCGTCAAGAGTGAGGCAAAAATCTTATGTCATTAGTGTCAATTTTGTTGGGGAGTGTAGACAGTGAAGGCGATTTTCCCGAAAGTAGGGAAATTTTTAATACGTTTTTAATTATTTTATAACTAACAAAAACAAAACGCATCATGTACTTACTTATTTATTGAATTCAAAGTACCTACCTAATTACAATACGATAAATCGACTGAATAGTCTCGATTTCATAAAAAAGGAAGTGTATTTGTACGGCGAACAATTGGGAAATAAATTTTCTTGTTACTGGTATCATTCCCGTATTTAATTTTTGAAAGCCAAATTCAAGCAAAATACGCGTCGAATCGTAGTACTTACTTATGAAATGTAACACTGGTCACTTTCTTTAGTTTTTCTGATGTATTTAGACACCCTTTCACAGCACAAACCGTCTTAATTAATTAAAAGTCGTCGGACGTGTTTACCAATTTTTCACTTTGACAGTTCATGTGACGTTTACGAGTAAGCCATTCTGGCTTACTAAAATCTGCCTCACCTTTCGGGCACTGACTATCTATCTAGGTTTTATTAATCTAAGCCTGTCACATAAAAAAATCAGAAGTAGATATCTGTTGAACAAGAATTAAGGTTCCATGCAAAAACCGGCGATAAATCGAAATTTACGGGTGAAGCTGGACCAACTTTTTGATTAAGAGCTTGAGTCAACAGTACGTGTTTACACTTCCTCAGCTCTATGACAAAAAACCTAATTAACTTCCTGAAAACAGGTTAATTTTTCGTCCGCCTCAAAGAAAGTAATTTATTCGTAAACAAACATTCCACTTTCATCACCTCTTTACTGGGAGTGACATATCAATGTATTCATGTCACGCTTATGGGAGTGACAGCACGTCAAGCGTAACTGTACGATCTTATACAGCTGTAATAGGATATATTTTACAATATACAATGTACTCAGATGGGTGATACTTCTGTGAATTTTCCCGAAGATACTGAGTGAGGGTTGTGTTACCGGATATTCCTTGACGAGCCAATAATACGGGAAAACGACCCGTGACGGGAAACTGCCAAAGAAAATTCATTAAGTTGAAGAAAATTGTTGATAGGCGGTAAATGACATGATATGTTTATCACGGACCACTTGTGGGAAGTTCGAGCGCTACTTTTTCTTCTTAATGCCTAAAAACCTATACGCACTACACTAATTAGAAAAGAATGTGAAAAAATAATATGATTAGGTGGAGATAAAAAGCTACCATGTTTGTCAATACCAAAAATACATTATATTTCTTTTAATAATTACAAGAATATCAAAAAACAATTGAACTTCAACTAAATAGAAAATTACAGACTGAATTCTTTCAGCACCCGCTGTGTTATAATTTGATAGTAAAGATGAGATATTATTTTATCATAATATTATTTCTATCTCGAAGCAAGGTTTTGAAACTTCTTTGCATTTTTATTGAATTTCAAAGTTATTTAAAACAAATATTACTTCTAAAAGAAGTCTGTTGCATTCATCTCATTTAATTAATCACTCATGTAACTGTCAAGGTTGTCAAAAGTATTAATAGCTCTTGAGTGCTGCAATTTTGTTAGCGGATTCTAGCACAGACTTAAGCTAAACTAATAGATGTCAGACTTAAACTGCAGACTTTGCACCAAAGAAGTACATAGTTCTACAAACTACCTGAATTATAGCCTGACCAGGAACATAAAAACCCTCGCCATGTTGCGGAAAACGAATGGTACTAATTTCTTTTAATGGCAACAGTAACTAAAAACTTCATTGATATGTCACCTAACATGTCAGTCTATTGCTGTCAAAGTGTAAACAAACTTTATTTTAAATGTGCGCAATTGATTTTGTGAATTATATTGCTAAAATCTTTTTATAGTCGTGAAAGAAATCTACACTCGCGAGCAAAACTATGGAATCACTTACATGAAGTTGTTTCCACGCGATCTTGTGTACTAACGAATTTGTTAGTAACAAAAAATGTGGCACCATTTTAAAGATTAAAATTTTACCTTTAAATTGATACCAAATTCATTTGAATCACACCAGTATTTAAAAAGATATCGCGGCTGATGTGAAGTAGTAAGGAAAAAGACATGTATCAACTGTTTGATACGTCGCGAGTTGCGGCCCATTTACCCCCTATAAAAGCACGTGTTTTCGGATTTTTGCTTGCACACGTTGATCCATACACATCTCAGCTTCTTTTGACACTTTACCTGGGATTCTACACCTTCAGAAGCAGCACAAATCCTAGCACTATTGCAAGAAGGGCTCAGCCAGCGGGCTGTCGCACGTCAGCTCCACATAAGCCAGTCCTGGGTTTCGAAAGTTTTAAGACGCTTTCGGGAGACTAGTGGCTTTATCCCGAGACCAAGTTCTGAACAGCGCCAGTGCACATCGCAGAAGGATGACCGTTTTTTCATGTCAACCTCTCTATGAAATCGTCATTTGACTGGTATCGACGTCCAGCAAGAGCTCAAAAATGTTCGTAGGATAGCTGTTAGCGTGTGGACAGTTCGTCTAAGATATAAGCAATAGAATTTGACTCCAAAAAGGCCTGCCACAGGATCGAAACTGACGGCAGGTCACCGATAAGCACGCTTTCAATTTGCTCGTACACATCTCGATGGGAAGTCGAGCAAGCCACCCCCATAAGCCACTGTTTCAGCGAACCAGCACTGCACAAATCGCTCCCCAGGCTGCCTATAGACCCGACCAGTCTTCAACTGCTGCACTGCAAACACAGTCTGCATTCATCGGAGAACAAAACTCGCCTCCATTACTCGCCTACCCATCAAAATAAGTGCGAGTTAATTGAAAGCGTGCTTGTCGGTGACCTGCCGTCAGTTTCGAGCCTGTGGCAGGCTTTTTTGGAGTCAAATTCTATTGCTTATATCTTAGACAATCTGTCCACACGCTAACAGCTATCCTACGAACATTTCTGAGCTCTTGCTGGACGTCGATACCACTCAAATGATGATTTCATAGAGAGGTTGACATGAAAAAACGGTCATCCCTCTGCGATGTGCACCGGCGCTGTTCAGAACTTGGTCTCGGGATAAAGCCACCAGTCCCCCGAAAGCGTCTTAAAACTTTCGAAACCCAGGACTGGCTTATGTGGAGCTGACGTGCGACAGCCCGCTGGCTGAGCCCTTCTTGCAATAGTGCAACGATTTGTGCTGCTTCTGTAGGTGTAGAATCCCAGGTAAAGTGTCAATAAAAGCGGAGATGTGTATGGATCAACGTGTGAAAGCAAAAATCCGAGAACACGTGTTTATATAGGGGGTAAGTAGGCCGCAACTCGCGACGTATCAAACAGTTGATACATGTCTTTTTCCTTACTTCTTCACATCAGCCGGGATATCTTTTTAAATACCGGTGTGATTTAAATGAATTTGGTATCAATTAAAAGGTAAAAGTTTAATCTTTAAAATGGTGCCACTTTTTTTGTTACTAACAAATTCGTTAGTACACAAGATCGCGTGGAAACAACTTCATGTAAGTGATTCCATAGTTTTGCTCGCGAGTGTATTATTTTATACTATTTGGCTGCGACTCGGCGTGACGACAATACAAAACATTTTTCGCGAATCGGTGTTCATACATTCACACAAAACATTAGACGCCATGTTGTCATAAACGACATATTATAAAATCGCTGTGATTTAATATTCTTAATCATTAATTTTATGGCAAGTGTCCATCAGGAGTCATTGTTCTTACACACAGAATCGTATTATTTCGCTTTCGGGTAGTAATATGTCAAAATTGTTGGTTCTTAGGCGAACAATGTATGGAGAACGAACATTGTCCTTTTTGTATCATCTGCGAATAGGAGACAATTGGAATGTCGAAAGCAATCTACCACGTCATTTATAAAAATGTTAAACAATAACGGTCCGAGGTGAGAGCCCTGAGGCACCCCAGAAGGAGCTGGAATAAAACTAGACATGTAACCCTTCAGTGTGACAGCTTGGGTTCTGTTCATGAGATAGGATTTCAGCCATCTCAGGAGATCGCCATGTATACCGAAATATTCTAGTTTACTTATCAAAATTGTATGCGAGATTTTATCAAAACATTTTGAATAATCGGTATACACGGCGTCCACCTGAAAACCTCTATCCATACTGTGGAGTACTTGGTCCAGGAATTCACACAGATTAGTCTCAGTGGACCGCTTGTCGATAAAGCCGTGCTGTTGGGTAATTAAGAAGGGTCTGACAGCTGGAAATAGAGAATCAAATATTATTTTCTCAAAGAGTTTGGGAATCACAGACAACTTGGATATGCCCCTATAATTGCCACTTTAAACTTAAATATTTTGAAAACGGATCCCTGAATCGAAAAATAGTCTTAGAAACCCCTATGTCATTTTTAAAGACCAATCCAACGATTCCCCACATGATGGGATAGAAAATCATCCCCATTTTACACGTAGGGAAGCTGGTACCCTAAAAAAAATTTTTTTTTTTTTTTTTAATTTTTTCTACCACTGTCGGCTTGATTAATATACATACCTTCACAGCTCTCTAGTGCCAATAGTTTCCAAGCAAACCCTCGGACAGACAGACAGACGGACATGACGAAACTATAAGGGCTATATTTCACCGGGACACCATGGCGGCGCAACCAGTCGCCGGCTACCAACAAAATGTATACAGCTCTATAGAGAGTTACTCACCTGGTGTCCGTTTGGTTGCGCAAAGCTGCATACATTTTGTTGGTAGCCGGCGACTGGTTGCGCCGCCATGGTGCCCCGGTGAAATATAGCCCTAAGGGTTCCTTGTCAAGACTACGGAACCCTAAAAAGTATACGGTTCGTAAAAGAGTTTGTATAGAACTAGCGTCGCGTAGATTTAATTTCAATAGGTTATTTTTTTCTAGGAATCTAGAAACTAGGAATAAACAGAGGTCCACAAAAACAATTTTTTGTGAAAGTGTTCTTTTCAGATTTGGAGCTGACATTCCAAAAATCAACTTTTATAAATCAAAACCATATTTACCTATTTGTAAGTCCCATTAAATGCTGTTGAAACATTGTTAAACGAATAATAAAATAAAATAAATTATATTATAAATGCGAAAGTTGGATGTCTGGATGTCTGAATGTCTGGATGTGTGTTACTCTTTCACGCAAAAACTACTGAACGGATTTTGTTGAAACTTTACAGTATTATTGTATAACCCAGATTAACATATAGGCTATAATTTATGACGATATGATACAAATAAATTACAACAAATAAAGAAGACGTGTCTAAAAAGCGCCATCTATCGTCATTGGTTAAAATCTACGGCACTAGACCTAGACAAACTACTGTTTTTGACGTTCATAATATTAATGCGGGGGAAGCCGTGAAACGTCATCTATCATCAACATGATATCAAACAAGAGGTTTTACGAACTAAGGGGTAAAACGAGGTCCACGCGTACGAAGTCGCGGGCGGCCACTAGTATTACATAATGCAGACTTTATTTATAACCTGGCCGAATAAAAAGGAATAGTTTCATAAATACATACATTATGTTGCTTTAAACAGCTAAGAAAAAAGTACTACTAAACGTAAACTACAATAAAAAACTGCATTTTCAATGCTAAACGTGATGTTATGAATTAATTTCTTAGTCAAATTTTGTGGTTGTTGTATTTTTAACATCTATGGAGGTCAGGCTTGGAGTTAGTGGGGGAAACTAAGGAACCCTCACGTTCGTGTGTCATATTACTAAATTCTAGCGCCAACCGTCAAGATTGTCAAACGGTTACCGCGTAATACACAGTCAATTCTGTATTAAAAATAAAAATCTACAACATTATACATAAAAATAAGTAGGTGATAAAAATTTGTGATTGGACAAAATCAGACAAATTACTTCCCTTTTAATTACTAATTTGTTTACGAAATCCATTGAAAAATATTATGGGTTGTTACAACTCTATTTCTGCACAGAGATGGTTGCAATAATGAAGTGCCCCGTCCCCTATTGATACACGCTGCCTACGTAGCCTATGTGTAAATATATTTACCTACACTGCAGCCAACCACCGCGGAGCCTTGATTATGATTATGATTAGACGTGTGCGTCACAGACCGCGGGAACGGTAACTGCCGGACGCTCAGACACTGGGCGGTCTTGTTAACAGCGATACAGCGCGCTTGTGCGAAAAAAATACTATACTAGTAAGTAAGTAATAGTATTTTACTTTGAAAAAACTTTGGAGAGAAGCTTTGTTAAGTAGTAGGCATCCTTATGGCTGGAAGATTATACTGATGATTTTTCTATAATTGTATAATTTATTTTGATATACGATGGAGATGAAATAATAATGTTCTCTGTCAGTAATCTATATATATGTTACGGTCAAAGTGATAAATGTGAAAATTATGAATAATCGCCGGTTATTATGAATAATAATTACCGCATGATTTGGTTAATGTGATTAATATGAGGTCATTTATGTGTGTATTAAACTAAATAGACGGCTTAGGGGTGGCCCAAGGGTCACCCTCGCCGCACCTTAACCTNCTTGTCGATAAAGCCGTGCTGTTGGGTAATTAAGAAGGGTCTGACAGCTGGAAACAGAGAATCAAATATTATTTTCTCAAAGAGTTTGGGAATCACAGACAACTTGGATATGCCCCTATAATTACGTATATTATGCTTGTCACCACTTTTAAAGATGGGAACAACCAGCGACTGTTTCCACACGCTTGGCATGACACCGCGAGTCAGTGAGAGGTGGAATAGAAAGGAGATAGGGCTCGATAACTCCTTAGAACATATTTTAAGAAAATAAGGATGTATCCCATCAGGACCTGCCCCCTTGCTCACATCGATACGAGATAAATATTTTTCAACTATCGCCGCAGTTATTTCGATCGATTCAATAATACAATTATTCGACTCACGACACGATTGGTTGACAGGATCTAGGTCAACGTCCGTCTCGAAGACAGACTGGAAAAAAGAGTTAAACATAATATTAGCAATAGTTAAACCATCCGAACCAGTGGAATCATCATAATACAGTGTTTCCGGAATAGTGTTTGTACCTTTTTTTGACTTAATATATGACCAAAAATGTTTTATATTATGTTTAATATTATTTTCTGTTTTAGATATAAAAGAGTGATAACATGACTTCTGTAACGATTTAATCTCTTTGCGAAGTGCAGAGAATGCAAGATAATCACTATGTCTGTTATAACATTTCCATTTCTTATGAATTTTATTTTTCTTTTTTATTAACTGTATCAACGGTCGGGAGTACCAAGCAGGGTAACTATTCCCCCGGGACAAAACTTTCTTCGGGACATGGAGCTCCACTATTGCATTAATAGCCTCATAAAAGTTTTCAACCGCTATATCGACCGAGCTAACATTAAGACATCGCTCCCAATCAACCTGCGCGATAGCACGTCTAATGGCCTCGTAGTCGGCCGCATAGAAGCGACGAGTAGTGCGCGGCGCGGGCCGCAGGCTCGGCGCGGCGGCCAGCGCGCACCGCACGCCCAGCGCCGGGTGGTGCGCGTCCTCCGGCAGCGACAGCGGCTCCACTCGACTGACGGTACATTCAAGGCTAGATATTACGAGGTCTAAATGTCTATTATTGTGATTACTTACGCTGTTGTACTGCGACCATCCCACGTATGTTAAAAATGTATGGAGCTGGGTAACGAGTTTGTCCTTATAAGGATTAATGAGAAATAAACCTGGTCCTGAATTCACACTCCAACTGGCATCTCGAATATTAAAGTCACCAACGATTATGTATTCCTCATTGGGATCATCTAAGCTCAAGTCAGATACGTAATCAAAAAATAATTGTTCAGATGTCTCCTGATTATTACTCTGAAGAAAATAACAACAAAATATTCGTAAGCTCACTGGGCCGCAAGACCGATTTAAAGTAATTCTAACGCTCGTAATCTCGGTATCGGCGAGCGCCGGTAGCGGTTGCGCAACCCGCGTGTCCACCGGCAGCCCGAGGCGCACCGCGACGAGTGCGCCGCCACCCCTCGTCGTACCGTGGCTATCATAATTCCTGTCCGTTCTATAAACCTCGTATCGCGAGTCGAACAACTCAGAACTAAATATACCAGGCAAAAGCCAGGTTTCAGTTAAGCAGATGATATCGTAGTCAGACAACAGCAAATTATTAAGGAATAATCCTGTTTTACCTCTCAATCCCCGTACATTCTGATAATACAACTCTAGCGTCATCGCATCACTAATAAAAATATAGTATTTATGAATCGTACGTGTAAATATAAAATGTTACTAATTTTTATTTTGCAGTGACAACAATTACCAACTACAACTAAATAACTGACGTAATGAATTATGAAACCCAAATCACTATACACGCCGATGCAATATTGTTTAAATGCACAAGAAAAATAAGCAAAAGATGCTACCGATTTCTCATGATAAGCCATAATAATTCCGTACTCTAAAATATTATTGAATTTAAGAAGGTAAACCGCAAAATTTTTACTCAAGAGACGAGAACAAACACAAGCAGCCAACTCCACATTAAGCCATAAAATTATTATATTATAATGCAAGACGTCCATTTCCTCTTGTGGCAAACTCGGCAAGCAGCGCTCACCCACAAAACGCTCAATGTATATTTTTACCAGCGATACGATGTCCGATCGAACATTTTTGCGGTAGTGGCAACTATACAATAGCGCGCCCGGAAGGCAAGGGGATGCCAACCTTTGGTAATAATAGCGATTTATAAAAATAAAAATACTGTCACTATGAATATTCGCCGCAAACCAGACACACAGAAAATTCAAGAATAACATACATGTTACAATAAGACACGTACTATACATACAAATTTCCCTTATGTTATCTTTTTTAAATCATTGTCCGACGTGATGTGTATGACAGGAGACTTTTCATTTCGTCGCACCATGACTGTGCAGTTGCGAACCCAGCAGTACAAGTAGTTCTTTTCTTTCGCCTTCATTTTTGCTTGTTGAAGTAAGTACTTATTCTTTGCGGAGAGATGATCATTAGCGAAGACCCGACTTTCCGATCCGCTAAAGCCCAAATCACTCGCCCTGATACTCTTGAGCTTCCGAAGAGCCGCTAAAAAGTCGTCTTTTTTGTATCGCGATTGCAGTTTCAAAATGACGGGTTTAGTTTTGCTTTTGTTATCAACATCGTTCTTCAACGCAACTCGAGTAACAAAGTCAATATCGGTGTCGACGTTTAAGGGGAAATCGCATAGCTGAGCGAGACGCTTCACTGTTGATATTAAATTCTCACCATTTTTGTATGGAATTCCATTCAGCTGAATATTTGAACGTCTCACCCATTGATCATTTCTGCTATTACTCTCAACTAGGTCTCTTATCACGGTCTCAAGTTCCTCCATCTCCGACTTTACCTTTTCGAGGGGTATCAAGCGGTCCTCAATTTGCGATACTCGTTGAGACATGCCGTCAATATTAGTGTTTATACTTGATTTGAGATCAGAAATGTCCTCCTTAAGTTGTTTGACGTCGGACTCCATTGTTTGGAATGCGATGAACCGCTTTTCCAGGCTGGTGACCTTAGCCAAGATGTCTTGTAGTATTGAGTCCTGAGATTGTTGGCCTGGGCTCACCGGACGCGGAGAACTTGCTCGGTCGATTGGAAGCCCAGATGATAGCCTTTGTGAAGCCAATGGGGTGCTACTTGCAGACGGAGAAGGACTAATGTCCTGTAACTGTGAGCCGTTGGTATCCCGACATGCTGGACAGATCCACGAATCTCTTCCGCTTCCCAGCCTGCTAAAACCTCGTTCCGATATGCCAGCGCAGTTGAAATGATAGTTTCCCTTACATACCGAACACTGAGGTCCATGGCCAACTGTATCTTTGCAAGTTGCACACTGACTTGTAAACATGTTTGCAACCTCTGGTTTACGCTGGTACGAAAAAAGTGGTCCGGTCTCAAGCGAACTGCGCGTGTTTACTCAGCGATACCTCGCGCGCTACTTTTGGATATCCGAAACCGTAACCGTAACCGATTCAAAAGTTTCGGATTTAGGCAGTTTAAATTGTTTTTTGTATAGCATTATATGTAAAGGCACAACAGCCTGATTTACCTTTATAATCCCTTCTTGTGTCAATTTTTATTTTTTTATTCAATTTAAATTGTGCGGCCATGAATGAACCGTGTTGGACAACTATTGCAAATTGCATTCTAAAGCACAAATATCCGTAACCATAATCGAAACTATCGGATATCCGAAATAAAAAAATATCCGTAACCGTAACCGAAACCGGTATAATATTATTCCTATATCCGTAACCGTATCCATAACCGAAACAACATATCCATAACATCCCTAACCCTAATAATATTATATCGTGACAAAACGTCAGCAAACCCTATTCCGATACCAAACAATCGGATACATCTCCATCGGTCTTAGAAGTCGACATTTCGATTCGCAATCGCATCTTTTTCGCCTCGACTAACTAAATTATATTTACTTCAAGCACAACTAAAGGACTGCTTCGGGTATTTCGGTTTAGAAATTAATACATTATTTTATTTTAATATTTTTAGTTAAATAACATAGATTTTTGTAAGCTACTTAAAAAGCCCTTTATTTTGATATACTCGATAGGTTTTGAGACAATTTTTTTTTTGAAGACGTTATGGCTCTTACAATCCGCCCATTTTGATTTTTTTTTCTATTTTAATATAGCCAGTGTCACTTTCATGATTAAGACGAATCTAAGGACACCTCTCACGCTAAAATCGGTCAAGCCGTTTAGGCTGTAGGCCGTGCCAAAGAAACATACATACTACATACACTCGAAAAACATAACCCTCCTTCTGGCGCAGTCGGGTAAAAAACGATTTTTCTTTGTTTGAAAACCAGGAAAATTTTGGCAATTTCTCCCATTGTGTTTTAAGATCGGGTTTGTGGAAGATAATCGGTAGATAAAAAAATCTGTTTTTTTTGTGTTAAAAATTGGAAAGCTTCCGGAATGAAAGGGGATAAAAGCACAGATTAGCTTTTTAAAACTTTTACAGGGTATTTTGAGTATGAATTTGTATGAACTTAACGTGATAAAGTTATTGGAAAATGTGTTGAGTTGAAATGTGAACGATTTCCCGGTAAAAATTCAAATCAAATATATTTTGCGAACATGGGTACAAACTCTTTAGGTTTATATTAATAATATACGTCCGTATCAACATAGTATATGATATTAAATTAAATTTCATGGAACGGAAACCTAATATTGGACTAGCAATATAATTGAAATGGAATAAAAATATTTAGACTGGCATATTAAATGTTTGACTGGTATAAACAATTTCTTTCTGTAATTAGGCCACGAATTGCTCGAAAAATTTGTGAAAATTAAATGTTTTTCCTAAGAAGAAGCCCACATTTGGAACAAATTTTCACATTTCTTATTTGAATGTAGGTAAGTTACCTGTAGATGCAAAGTACCTATAATGTTGTTTTTTACTTTCAGGTAAGTCTCACAAAGCAGTATTTCGAACCGTGCAATGAATATTGGTAAGAAAATAATGAAATTAAGATGGATCCTAAAACGTCATTTGGCAATACTACATCGAGAAACACTGCTGCACAAAGGCCTCCCCAAAGATTTCCTTAATGCCCAGAATCGCTAAAATCAAGTGGCAGTAACTTACTTGACTTTAGGTCCTATGTCCCCTAGATGGGGCAGAGGGCGTCCACAACAGTCCAAAGGCTGAGCATATAGCTCGCAGAGCTGATGGCCGCTTGGGCAGAAAAGTTCTCGAGTGGCGACCACGGGCCGAAAGACGTAGTGTGGGCAGACCCCCCACTAGTTGGACCGATGATCTGGTGAAGGTCGCGGGAAGTAGGACTTGGATGTGATGCAGGTACTAGTTTATATGAAAATAATGGTTTGTCTCAAAATTGATAGCCAAAACCAAGTCATTATTAAGATCCCACATCAGAAGTTTCATACCACAGCTTAAATACTGAAATCTTATTATTTTGAGAGAATTTAATAAATACGCAATATCTACATAGTAGAGTCGAGCTAAACCGACATTTTAGTTTGTTTATGATGATGATGATGATAAAGTAGTTGATGTAAGTTATGTAATTACAGATTAGGTACCCACGTACAAAATAATCATCAGTCAAAAACTTAACTGATGAAATTAATCATTACAAAATAAATGAAACATTCAAAAATAAACGGGCAATAAAGAAAATCCTATTCAAAGCTCATTCTTCAAGGCATTTACAAGTAGAATAAAGAGAAATGAAAACGCGTTCGGAAATTGGCAAAAGGAAGGGAAGTGGCGACAGATTTTTTTTTCCCTTTTTTAGACGTTGCTGGAACTGAAATACAGCTGTTTGCACAGATTCCTTACTTTCCAGGTTAACTAGGTCAGAAATTATACTTTCATAGGCTTTAGTTTAACTTGTGAGTAAAGTATTGTGCGTCTAGAAAAAAGACGTAAAATAAATAATTTAAACTGGTAAAACATTGGACCACGGGCTGAAAGACGTAGCGTGGGCACTAGGCAGGCCTCGTACTAGGTGGACTGACGATCTGGTAAAGGCGGGAGGAGCCTGGATGCGGGCAGCGCAGGGCCGTTCATTGTGGAAAACCTTGGAGGAGACCTTTGTCCAGCAGGGGACGTCATTTGGCTGAAACGAACGAACGAACGAAAACATTGGCCTTAGCTTTTGGACAAATATTTTAATTGTGTGCATGATTAATCTGTTCTGTAATTTCTTTGTATTTATTTAAAAAAATCGAAAAATTCCGCACCACACTGCTCCGCCCCTCACCGCGCCGCCGCCGCTGTCAAATTCTATAGAAAAACTAGCGGCCACCCGCGACTTCGTACGCGTGGATCCCGTTTTACCCCCTTCATCTATCTTACGCGGTTTAGATTTTTTCATACAAATGTTTTTTCCTGCTAACTCCCGTTCCCGTGGGAATTTTGCAATATCCTGTTGTAACTAAGCTTTAAATTTACCTGCCTTATAATTTATACCTGCATGCCAAATTTCAAGCGTCTAACTTAAGCGGTTTAGATTTTTCATACAAAAGGATTTTCCCGCTAATTCCCGTTCCAGTGGGAATTTCGGGAATTCCTTTCTTAGTCCTCTACGGTACCTAAGCTACGTCCCTTCCAAATTTCAAGTGCCTACGTTTAGCCGTTTAGGCTGCTCGTTGATATGTCAGTCAGTCAGTTTCTCCTTTCATATATTTAGATTCTCTCCGCTCCGCTCCGCTTTGGTGGGAACCGGGAATTTTTAAACTTTAAAACAAGTGATTAAGGTTTAAAATATGGTGGGAACTATATTTCCACTGCCTTTTGATCAGATTATCTGCCTACAGGCCTTGTCAGCGAGGTAGCTTGTTTATTAAATAATTTGATCGCAACATTGTTCCATCAACAATACTAAAGGGCTATCCGCAATCGATTTTGAGCCTTCCACTAAAGGTATAAAGTTGAAATTGGGGAAATTGAACGTTTTGTAGTAGCTCGATCTGCTGTCAACTGTACATTAATCATTAAAACCTGTTTCTAATCTCGGTAGCTGTCAAAATGGAAACCACAACTGCGTTGTATCCGTGGGATGGATTAATATTTGATAATGAACCCTGTATTCTGCTGCATTAATAATGTAATAGATTTAAGTAATAGTCTTTTGTGACAGAAAATTTTGCTAAAAATGGTGCATACTGAATACCATTAAAGTACCAACATGTCTGTAAAAGTTATAAATAGAGTCGGTCTTTTTATGAAGAGTTCTGGGTGCAATTTACAGATGGAGCACACAAGTTGATTCACTTCAGAACATAATAATGATTCAATTAAATATTTTCAAGGCATCAACAAAGTTTTCAAACTTCTAAAAAAATACAACTATAAAAAAAATCATCAATATAGCTTAAATAAATGTGAGAACATGGATGCTTTGGCCACGGTTTTCTATTCCTATCTATGATGTAAAAATAAACAAAAATATCAACGATTCCTTTGCGCCTGCTTAAAAAAACGAAAACATATCAAACTTTTGTAAGAGACATTGTCTTCACGCATAAAAAACTCCTACTCGACCAACTTAAGATTCTTTGACACAGTAAATATTCGAAAAAGTTTAAGTAAAGTTGTTATTTGACAGCCGTTCCCCAGTTCACACTTCGCAAGAATTAAAAGAGCGATCAACTGCTTCAGACTACATCACCGTGACATCTATACAGTTGTAATAGGGTCGATTTCGCAACAAAATGTAGGTACAACTTGATGTGCTGTCGTCTGTTAAAATGACCCCAATCCAGCCCATCCTTTGGGACTCGTCGGTGTCGTTACGCCCAACTTTGGGAACCACGCGTAACGAGATACTAAATTGGAGTATATTTCTTACTTCTTACTTAGATGCCCTGGAATGTTTAAAGGTTTTAGAGTGTAGGCTGGAACAGCTGGTGACATAGGTACTTTCTACGTCAAAATTAGACATTAAAATTACAACATTAGACAGTCCCGCGCCGCTCGCATCCAGGCACTTTCCGCGAACTTCACCAGATTGTTGGTCCACCTAGTGTGGACGTCTTTCGGCTAAAGCGAACGAACGCCTCGTATGACAAACACAACAAGATGGAATGACACATTATTTAGACGCTAGAAAGTATTTACTCTATAAGAAGAACTATCTTTTTTGACACTGAAAACTAGCATCGTGGTCTTTAACACATTGGGTCACGAGCATGACATTATGTCCTGACATCATTACACCACTATTTAATATTTCTAAATGCTTTCTTGTGCTACTCTTATGTTTTATGATCGTTTGATTCAACCGAATGTCGTCCACTGCTGGACAAAGGCCTCCCCCAAGGATTTCCACAAAGACGTCCTGTGTTTAACTGCAACTAAGTAACTGTATCAATTTTCGTTACGTAAAATCTGTACACATCCCAATAACCGTGGAACGAACATTTCGGCATGTAGCCCGTAACTGTTTTACGGCCCCCAGCAAACGCAGGGAAACTATGTCGGCAATCGTAAAACCGATTTTGTTGTCACGTGAAAAATATCCGTGATCTACCGTGATTTTTGGTACTGAAACAAATTGTTGATTTTACTGAAGTTTCCGCTTAGGCTGTAGATTTTTTTGACATGTTGAAATAGCTGTTTAGGATAAGTTAAAATGTTTTTGATGACTATCAAAAAATATTATTGGCAGGTAGGGTAAACCGTATAGCTATTGCCCACTTAAAGATTTCAAACACATTGAGATGAAAAATTAAAGAAAGTATTTTAATTATAGACCATTTATGACTTTTTTCTTATAACTCAATAAACTGTTAAACAGAATATTAACAGTTTTTAGTTAAAACTTACGTAACTTAGAAAATATTGAAATAAATTTAAAATCCTCCAAAAAGTACAGTCATTGCCCATTACTTACACTAATTGCCCACATCAAAGCACAGTAATTGCCCAGTATCTTAAAACAAAATAATCAATTTTAAAATGACAAAATAGGCTTTAAATAAACAAAACAAAACATTAAACTTAAAATTAGCGGGAAAATCCTTTTGTATGAAAAACCTAAACCGCTTAAGTTGACCTGAAGTGATGCAGTGACCGCGCGCTCTCCGCCCTCTATCTCGAAAACGGTTCACCGTATAAAAAAATTTTTTAAACAAAATTTGTAGAGAATTTAGTATTCTACAATATTGATAATAAATACAAATAGCAAAAAACCCATAGGAAATGAGATATTTCCAAAAAAAGCTCAAAAAACCGATTTTTGTGACCTTTGACCTTAAAATTTAATAGTTGCTTACACCCTACCATATGTAGGTTTTGAGACAACTTTTAGGGTGTCAATATACAAGTATTTACAGACTTACAGCTGGGTATCTCTAATTCCGAGATTCTTACCTAATTTAAGCTTAAATGACTGGACTATTATTGCATCAGCCGAGTCGCTCTTCTCGCGAACACCACGTAGCAATGTGAATATGTTACGGTCAATGTGATAAATGTGAAAATGATGAATAATCGCCGGTTATTATGTATAATTATCGCATGATTTGGTAAATGTGATCAATACGAGGTCATTAATTTATGTGTGTATAAAACTAAATAGGCGGCTTAGGGGTGGCCCTCTATTTTTCACTTTTGATCAAAACATTATGTTATGGGCATCATGGAAAATTTATATTATGCAAGAAATATTCCAAACTCATTATGCCAAATTATATTAATATATGATATCAAAACGTTCAAAAATGTTGGCTGTACAAGAGCACGTACACAAGATGTTGTTCTCTTCTAAGATATTTGTTAGTATTGAGGTTGAATTATTAAATAATCACTGTTAAATGTTATCACTTTTACCGCGACTGTCGGTAATTATTCATAATAACCAGTTATTATTCATAATTTTCAGTTTATCACATTAACCATAACAAATATATCATAAACCGTCGAGTGCGAACAGTGTCTTTAACCGTTGCTCCTATGTCCTCAGCGGCGGAGCGGACGGGTTAGACGCGGACGAAGCGGCCGAGGCGGGTTCGAGCGCGTCGCCGGGCGGCAGCGGCGCGCGCTCGCTGACGCCGCCGCCGCCGCGCACGCCGCCGCGCCACCGCCACCGCCACCGCCACCGCCACGCCGAAGCCCCGCCTGAACAACACACGCCGCAGGCGCCCAGGGACCCGGTACGATTACATTGTTTACCTTTTCAGTCGTCGTTCGAACGCGATCGGGGGAATACGCGCTCGTTGTTCTATCGGTCATCCAGTGATACTCAACCGCGGGGCCGCACTACTGCACTACGTATATTATAATCCTCATAATATAATTTTTAGTGAAAATGTTCACATGTGCAAGGTGTGGAAGTAACGTGTCGGATGGTCCGGCGTGTAGTTCATGCAAACGCCAATTCGACTTTCCCTGTGCTGGCATCACGGAGACCAATTTTCGCAAACTCGGCGATCGGAAGGCCGCCTGGCGCTGCAACGATTGTAAGAATACCCAGTCTCCTGCAACTGCGTCAAAAATCAATCCTGATATTGCAGTGCAAATTGGCGAAATACGGATTGCTCTTGCGAACATCACGAAGCAACTTACCCCTTTAGCGGCACTTGTTGAAGATGTGAAGACCATAAAGTTGGAAATGTCAAACCTCAAGAGCTCAATTGAATTCGCTCATGAAACGGCAGATCAGCTATCTGCGACAGCAAAATCGTTGGAGGGCAGAATTGTGCAAGTTGAGGAGCATACTAACTTGATTCATACTATGGCAGCGGACTTGAACAAATTCAAGGAAGACCTTCAGGACAAAGAGCAATGGGCACGGGCTAATAATGTTGAAATAAGAGGGGTTCCACTTAAAAAGACTGAGAACCTCTATGATATCGTGGGCCTAATCGGCAATATCATAAAATGCCCCGTACGTAAAGAGGACATCAATTACATTGCCCGGGTCCCGAGCCTCAAGTCGGACTCTGAGAAGTCCATTATTATGTCACTTCATAACCGGTACAGTAAGGAGGAGTTTATATCAGCGGCACGGCAACACAGGGAACTCCCTGCTTCTCAGCTGGGGTACAGCGGCGGTGGCAATGTTTACATTAACGACCATCTTACGTTATATAACAAAGGTCTCCTTAAGAAAGCAAAAAATCTTGCCAAAGAAAAAAACTACAAATACGTTTGGATAAAACATTGCAAGATTTTAGTCAGAAAATCCGATACATCGCCGACGTTCCGGATAAAATCAGAGAAGGACCTTTTAAAATTCACATAATAATAATTGTTTGCTTGAAATTTCCCTCTCTGTATACCATGGTTAAATATTTCTTAAGATTATTTTTTAAGTGTGAATATTATAGTTGTTGCGCCCGCGGTGTGGGAGGCCCTGACTCTTTTGTATTGCTTATCGGAACTCGCTACCTGCTCACGGCGGTCGTTAGTGAATGTTCCTATGCTATTAATAACTGCCGTAAACGTATGTATTTAAAGTCTATGTTTCATTGTAACTCACACGAGATGGCACGAAATATTTTTCTCACAAGTAAAATGATGTACTATTTTGTTTATCTGCTGTTGATGCTCGCAATATATCGGTTATTTATTTTACCTCAGTTGATTTTGACCGTCATAATACCAATAGATTGGCTTGTATCTCACTTTAGAGAGACTTATCACCCGTTTTCCATGTGTAAATATTGTACATTCCAGACCAAATACATAACCACCATTAAATCCAACGCAGTTATTGTTTATGATACATTTCGCTATTAATATTTTTTATCAGAATGCCCGGGGGCTGCGCACGAAGGTCAATTTGTTTAAAAGAAACGTGGCTTTGAATTGTTTTGACATAATATCAATAACGGAAACTTGGTTATTGGATGGCATCGCTGACAGTGAGCTTTTTGACGAGCGGTACTTAGTATGGCGGCGCGACCGCGACTACCAGTCCACAGGGCAGCGGCTCGGCGGCGGCGTGCTCCTGGCCGTGCGCCGGGAGCTCGCCGCCGCCGGGCAGCCAGCCTGGCACTCCTCTGCAGAGGATGTATGGGTTACCGTCTCGTTCCGCACTGGAGGCGGTTTGTTGACATTGCATTTGTGTACAGTATATTTATGTAATCAGAAGGGTGGCAATTCAATGAATACTCAGCTCAATAATTTTACGAGTAAACTCGGGGACTGCTTTCTCTCCGCCCCGACCGATCTTTTTATGGTCCTAGGAGATTTCAATATGCCAAATATTACTTGGAATCCACAGGATAATGGACTGCTGGAGCCTCAAGGCACATTAAATGAATGTCAGGTTAGTTTTTTGGACACAATTGTTGAATGTAACCTTGACCAATACAATAATGTACTGAATATCCATGATAGGCTATTGGACCTTGTATTCTGTAACAAACATGTAATAGTGCAGCCTAGTGACCATCCTCTTGTTCCAGAAGATTCCCATCACAGATCAATCTGCATAGAATTGACTCTTGACATACCTAGTTTTTTAACTGTAAACAAGCGTACTCTGTTTGACTATAAAAAGGGAAATTATGATGAAATTAACTCAAAACTGTCAAAAATAGACTGGAATGAAATTCTATTGAGTGGTTCTATGGATGACTGTGTTAGTAATTTTTATAGCATTCTAACTGATCTTCGTGACACATTTATACCCCATAAAATTGTTTCCAGCTGCACTTTCCCCGTTTGGTACGACTCCGCGCTTAAAAAGGTTCTCAAAGAGAAATTTAAATATTTTAAGAAATTTAAAAAATATGGGAATCTATATGATTATGAAACTTACGCATTTCTTAGAGATCGAGCAATAAAATTAGAAAGTCAATGTTATCAATCGTATTTAAGTAAAGTGGAAGAGTCTGTTGTAGATAACCCCCGTTTGTTCTGGTCTTACACTAAGTCGCTAAACCGACCCTCTCACGCGCTACCTTCAGTGATGAAATACGAGGATCGGACCGGAGATACGGGGGTGTCTGTATGCAACCTATTCGCTGAATATTTCCAATCGACTTTTCTTGCCCCTAATGCAGCCAACTGCTCTCCAAATCTCATAAATCAGTATAATGAGAATTCCCATTTAAGTAATATAATTATAAGTCCAAATGAGATCGAAATATTGTTGAAAACCATTAATCTGAATAAGGGTGCTGGACCCGACAGCATAACCCCCTCTTTTATTAGACAGTGTGCAAGTAATTTAGTTTCTCCGTTGTGTATTATTTTTAAACGATCCTTAAGTGAAGGCACAGTTCCAGTTTCCTGGAAGACTGCGTTTGTAACGCCTGTGCATAAAAGTGGTGACCGATCTAATATAAAAAATTATAGACCTATATCCAAACTGTGTATCTTTGCCAAAATATTTGAAAGGATTGTTTATCGTCAGGTCTATGCTGCTTTAAAGTCGTCTTTTTCTCCGGAACAACACGGATTTTTGTGTCGGCGATCCACGGTATCCAATCTTTTGGTCTTTAACGATTATACCTCATCAACTATGGACTCAGGGTCTCAGGTAGACTGCATATTTACCGATTTTAGTAAAGCATTTGATCGGATAGACCACCTACTGCTCTTGGAGAAACTGTACAAAGCTGGTATTCACGGTAACNCTGCTTTCTCTCCGCCCCGACCGATCTTTTTATGGTCCTAGGAGATTTCAATATGCCAAATATTACTTGGAATCCACAGGATAATGGACTGCTGGAGCCTCAAGGCACATTAAATGAATGTCAGGTTAGTTTTTTGGACACAATTGTTGAATGTAACCTTGACCAATACAATAATGTACTGAATATCCATGATAGGCTATTGGACCTTGTATTCTGTAACAAACATGTAATAGTGCAGCCTAGTGACCATCCTCTTGTTCCAGACGACTCCCATCACAGATCAATCTGCATAGAATTGACTCTTGACATACCTAGTTTTTTTGTAAACAAGCGTACTCTGTTTGACTATAAAAAGGGAAATTATGATGAAATTAACTCAAAACTGTCAAAAATAGACTGGAATGAAATTCTATTGAGTGGTTCTATAGATGACTGTGTTAGTAATTTTTATAGCATTCTAACTGATCTTCGTGACACATTTATACCCCATAAAATTGTTTCCAGCTGCACTTTCCCCGTTTGGTACGACTGTGGTACGACTCCGCGCTTAAAAAGGTTCTCAAAGATAAATTTAAATATTTTAAGAAATTTAAAAAATATGGGAATCTATATGATTATGAAACTTACGCATTTCTTAGAGATCGAGCAATAAAATTAGAAAGTCAATGTTATCAATCGTATTTAAGTAAGGTGGAAGAGTCTGTTGTAGATAACCCCCGTTTGTTCTGGTCTTACACTAAGTCGCTAAACCGACCCTCTCACGCGCTACCTTCAGTGATGAAATACGAGGATCGGACCGGAGATACGGGGGTGTCTGTATGCAACCTATTCGCTGAATATTTCCAATCGGCTTTTCTTGCCCCTAATGCAGCCAACTGCTCTCCAAATCTCATAAATCAGTATAATGAGAATTCCCATTTAAGTGATATAATTATAAGTTCAAATGAGCTCGAAATATTGTTGAAAACCATTAATCTGAATAAGGGTGCTGGACCCGACAGCATAACCCCCTCTTTTATTAGACAGTGTGCAAGTAATTTAGTTTCTCCGTTGTGTATTATTTTTAAACGATCCTTAAGTAAAGGCACAGTTCCAGTTTCCTGGAAGACTGCGTTTGTAACGCCTGTGCATAAAAGTGGTGACGGATCTAATATAAAAAATTATAGACCTACTAGCTTTCCGCCCGCGGCTTCGCCCGCGTGGAATTTTGTCTGTCACAGAAAAACAATATCGCGCGCGTATTTACTCATCGTTTAGACCTGGACTACGACAAACGTTTTAAAACCAAAATCAGCTCAATCGGCCCAGTCGTTCTCGAGTTATAATCAGACTAACGAACATCAATTCATTTTTATTTATATAGATAGTTAGCGGCCGCCCGCGACTTCGTACGCGTGGATCCCGTTTTACCCCCTTCATCTTTCTTTAGCGGTTAACTCCCGTTCCCGTAGGAATTTTGCAATATCCTGTTGTAACTAAGCTTTAAGTTTACTAAGGTACCTGCATGCCAAATGGCAATGCCAGATTTTGTATGGAAGGTGGCGTCTTTTTTTTTTCGCGCGGCCATCGACCAAACTTTGTTTTTTGATTACAAAATAGTGTAATAAACCAAACTTACTATGGCATGTATACCTCTAAACTCAGTCTGACCTGATTTACGAACATTAGAAGTTTGATGATTTTCATACATTCATTTGTTATTTTACTGCACCTAATTTAAATTATATTGTAACTGTATGTTTCCCAAAAAAAATAAATAAATAAAAAATACTAGATTTGCTTTTTGCGCGCAAGTTTTGTAAGAAATTGCATCAAAATAGTGACATTGTATGTGTAAACAAACAATACTATCCATTATAGGCTCCAGACATCAGTATGGAGCAGAATCAGCGCAATAAAAAAATAGCGCAATATTTTGTTGCAATTTCTTACAAAACTTGCGCGCAAAAAGCAAATCTAGTATGTAAATTATCAAACTTCTAATGCTCGTAACTCAGTTCAGACTGAGTTTAGAGGTATACATGTCATAGTAAGTTTGGTTTATTACACCATTTTGTAATCAAAAAACAAGGTTTGGTCGATGGCCGCGCGAAAAAAAAAAGACACCAATTTCCGGCATTGTCTTTTCAAGCGTCTATCTTACGCAGTTTAGATTTTTTCATACATATGTTTTTTCCCGCTAACTCCCGTTCCCGTGGGAATTTTACGATATCCTGTTGTACCGAAGCTTTAAATTTACTAAGGTACCTGCATGCCAAATTTCAAGCGTCATCTTACGCAGTTTAGATTTTTTCATACATATGTTTTTTCCCGGTAACTCCCGTTCCCGTTGGAATTTTACGATATCCTGTTGTACCTAAGCTTTAAATTTACTAAGGTACCTGCACACCAAATTTCAAGCATCTAACTTAAGCGGTTTAGATTTTTCATACAAAAGGATTTTTCCGCTAATTCCCGTTCCCGTGGTAATTTCGGGAATTCCTTTCTTAGTACCTCTACGGTACCTAAACTACGTCCCTTCCAAATGGCAATGCCAGATTTTGTATGGAAGGTGGCGTCTTTTTTTTTTCGCGCGGCCATCGACCAAACTTTGTTTTGTGATTACAAAATAGTGTAATAAACCAAACTTACTATGACATGTTTACCTCTAAACTCAGTCTGAACTGAGTTACGAGCGTTAGAAGTTTGACGATTTACATACTAGATTTGCTTTTTGCGCGCAAGTTTTGTAAGAAATTGCAACAAAATATTGCGCTATTTTTTTATTGCGCTGATTCTGCTCCATACTGATGTCTGGAGCCTACACACCAAATTTCAAGCATCAAACTTAAGCGGTTTAGATTTTTCATACAAAAGGATTTTTCCGCTAATTCCCGTTCCCGTGGGAATTTCGGGAATTCCTTTCTTAGTGCACCTGTACGGTACCTAAACTACGTCCCTTCCAAATTTCAAGTGCCTACGTTTAGCCGTTTAGGCTGTGCGTTGATCTGTCAGTCAGTCAGTCAGTTTCTCCTTTTATATATTTAGNAAATAAAATAAATAAATAAAATAAATAAATCAAAAGGCAAGGTTTAACGGGTCCAAAGTTAAATGAAACAATTTTTTTTTTGTGTCTTCAATTGTTAGGCCACACGCTCGAATCGACCTATTTTTTTATGGCAAATATTCTTTGCGAGTATGCTGAGTTGTAGAACGACTGAGCCATGTTTTTAGTCACGGTGTGCAAAAGTTGCAAGCCTTTAATTAAGGGGAAGTTCAGAGTCGAGTACAGAATACAAGAAAAAAATGCACTGGTAAATGTTACTGAAAGTACATGCTGTTTTTTGCTGCTTACATTTTTAAGAATTCGCCATTTTGTTACCAATTGGCCAATCTATAAATCAAAATCATCAATCATCCACTGCTGAACATGGTCTGTGTTGTGTGTGGACGTCCTGAGGCTGAAATGATGACCCTTACAGGCTACGTAAATGGTTTTTTTTTTCTACCAACAACACGCAAGCACATCGATCGTAGAGAGTGCAAGTGAAAACAAAAACAGTCGAATGAATGCGCGGTCCAAAGCGATCAGTCACCGGCGCGCGTGCCAAGTCCCGGTCAAGGTGCGCCGGCGCATCGTCACCGAGTAAGACTGGCGGTATGCGTAAAGGTCATAGCAGACTTATCAACTCGGAAAGGGATCACCGTGTCGCCTTTCGCGAGTTGTCATTGCCTTTCGCGCGCTGTCAACCGCGAGGCAAGGCGTTTACGTTACGAATAAGTGTGCGTTGCAATATAGAGTTTTATACAAAGAATACTGACAGCCTCGAGTTGACACGTTACGATCCCTTTCCGGGTTGATAAGTGTGCTACGTCCTTTAAGGTGAGTATAGAGTAGAGCATTAAATTGCGGCCGCTCTATGAATGTTCTAGTGCATCCCTGACACAAACCAAACGCTAACGCTCGTCGTATTGTTACAAACCAACAATCTTAGTCATCTCACTTTAACAATAACCGGTGTTTTCTGTATAGAGATTGACAGATTTTTGACGTTTGTTAAAGTCAAAGTTTAATAAGATGGTGCAACTCAGCCTTATTGGTGTAACATTTCGTCGAGCCTTTCCACGAGCGCGTGCGATGCACATTGTTTTTGGTCAGAAGAAGGGAAAAAAGATGAGATAAGTGATCTGTCATCGACGTGCGTGCCAACTCGCCGGTCAAGGTGCGCCGCGGCGCTTCGTCACTGAATAACAATGGCGGTGTGCATTCTGTATGGATCACAAAGAGAGTGATATTAATAATATTAATACGGTGTTTATCCATCACAAGCTTACATTACAGAATACAGTCTGCGTCAAATTTTTAAAACATAAAAAAGTAACTGCAGCGTCTAATTTTTTGTGACACTCGAAAGTAGCCAAAAACGCAAAGTAAGATAACAACAATTGGAATAAGTTTGTGCTCTCACTTTTTGGGCACTTTAGGTACCACAAACTATTTGACACTGACTGTACATGATATACCTACTAGCTCTTCCCAGATAAAGGAGATTTGGACCCAGAAGAAATAAAAGAAAGAAAGATGAAATATTTAAGAAAAAATTGCTTTTTCGCCATGAGAAGCAGCAAAGAGCACTAATTATTGTTGATAATATGACTCAACGATAAAGATAAAGATAAAGATAAAGATACATTTATTTGTTCAAACATATTGTGTAGGTACATAAGGTGTTAAGTCAGCATTTAAAATGGTATCAACATGTCGTACCTTTGCGGTGTACAAATTAAATTAAAAATAAAATATCAATTACAATAATACTGCATAATCAAATCAAATTAAAGTTAAAGTCAATGTTGCATAATCAGATTAAATGGAAAAAAAAATATTAAAAAGTCAACTTAACTTTTTTACTCAAAAACAGTCGGTAAAAATGGAAAACTTTAAATTTAAAGCTGTTCGCTAACTGCCAGACGCCATTTAGTTTAGTTTAGTTTTAATTTAGTTTTTTACTTTACCCGCTGAAACTGCGAAATTCAATGGAACTGCTTAACGGGCCTTTTAAGAAATAATTCGAAAGAGTGAAAATTTTTACAGCGTTAATATTCTGCGATAAGTGAATTGATCCCGGCGGCAAAAGTGTTGGAAGCCAAAGCCGGAACTGTGGTTTAGGAAAAATAAAACAGCCAGACTGTTTTAATGAGGGCTATCGTTTTAGCGCTCACCAGTTTGCGCCACTGTAGAGTAAGGTCCTGTCACTTGCTAGTAGCGAAGACAGTGGCACCATCTGGTGAGTGCTAAAGTGGTAGGAGGACTATCGCATTTGCACTCATCAAGATGGCGCAACTGGAGAGTAAGGTCCTGTCAATCGCCAGGGGTGCCAACTGTTAAGTATAAAAACGATAGCCCTCATTAAATGACAGCTTTTCCTATTCTGAAGGCGAAAAAGTCTGAATTAAATATAGAAAATGAGCACATACACTTTTGAAAATTCATGTTCAATTTCTTCACGGTTTTGTTCAATGGCTTCATTATGATAAAAAACTAAGGTCAAATTCAGAAAAACTATACGTCTCACTGACATTTGACGTCTTAAAATCGGTAACGCATTTTCTTACATAACTTTTCAATTCCTATCATTGGAGGTCCGAAAATATTTCTCATACAATTTGATACCATAATGATCATTCTTCATAAAAAATTTAAAACCTACATATTTAAAGACATAATCATTGATATTCATAATATCACTAATCATACACTTAGTTTTTACTAATATTTGTTTTCATATATTTTTCTATACTAATGATCGAAACTCATAATCATTCGAATAAATAACTATAATATTCATAAATGTGATGTACCAATGCATGCTGCATGCTTGCTTTCATGCTGCATGCTCTGCATGCTTATCTACTCTATTAAATTATATATGATTTTTTTAAAGATACGAGTATGTCTGTTATAAAGTAAATTATTCTGAACAACAACATTATGAGTTGAAGTATGTTCTTAGTAACAACATTATTAATTAAAACAATATGATCAATGAATGTTATGAAGAAAAAAGATCTGAAAATAAAAATTATGTATTTTAAATGGTTCTTGGTAGTAACAGTATTGATAAAAAAATTATGATTACTAACTGTTATGAGCTCCGATGGTAGTAATAAAAATGTATGAATAAAAAAAGTATGAAAGATAAAATTATGAAGAGAGATTATTATGAACACAAATCGGTAGTAAGACAAAGAATAGGATTTAGAATTTTATGTGAGCCAATATAGAACCCTTAAAATCAACCTCCCGTACCGCTTCCATACCTCAGGCACTGACTGAGTGAAGTGCAAAACCTTTATCCTGATAATTTTAATTATTTCAGTAGGAGTTCTTTATTCGGTACCTAAGCTTAAAAATATACATAGATAACAATACACGTAATATGGTCAGGCTTCCTACTAGGTGGACAGACTATCTGGTAGGTCTTGAGAAAACCTGGATGCGGGCAGCGCGCGCAGAGCCGATCGTTGTGGAAACCCTTGAGGAGGCCTTTGTCCGGCAGTGGACGTCATTTGGCTGAAACGAACGAACAAATCCATTTGATTGTGAATGTACCCACTGCAAACTCGTTAGCTTTACATCAAACCCTAGTGGTTTTTAAAGCTATCTAAATGTAATTGTCTCAATGTAACTTTCTTTAAGGTGTTAAATAAAAAAAAATAAAAAAATTGTGCTGGCTGCATTTCTTGAGCTGTTCTAAAGTGCAAGTTCAGATTGGTTTTTTGCTAGTGTTGCTGATAATTGCTCAATTAAAACTCCTAGGCGTTGGTAGGTACTATTCTAACTAGACTTGCTTGTTAGCATTTTCCCTTGGGGTAAGGCAGAAGCTGCTGTTTTATAGCTGTTACAGATGACAGAAATCACTTAAAGGCGAACTTATGAATATGAACTGGTGACTACAGTGTTAATTATAATTTAACAGATATAACATAATTAAAACAGTTAAGAAAATCGATGGTCGCCATCACTGTGTATATTTACTGCTGTGTCTCATATTTGAGGAATGTACTAAGAAAATATGTCTCATGAGTAGAGTCTTATTTCAAAACAAGCGGCTGCCCGCGACTTCGTGCGCGTGGATCCCGTTTTACCCCCTTAGGGGTGGAGTTTCGTAAAATCCTTCTTAGCGGATGCCTACGTCATAACATCTACCTGCATGCCAAATTTCAGCCCGATCCGTCCAGTGGTTTGGGCTGTGCGTTGATAGATCACTATGTCAGTCAGTCAGTCAGTCACCTTTGAGTTATATATTTAGATGATGCCAACGATGTCAATTTCACCCTGTAAAACGTCAACAATGACTTGACTCTAAAGTCTGACATGTAGCCTATTCGACAGAAGAAGAAACTACTCAATTGATTAGTTATCGTTTACTTTATTAAGTTTCAAGGTATTATGTTAGTATGTTACTATCAGATATCTTGTAACTTAGACCGGTAACCGGAAAGATAGGAAGCCATTTTGATTTCACACCGTCACAATTGAAACCGCTCGACTATCTTTATGTACCCCAACTTTTCCACTTGCTGACTTTTTTAAATCTTTGGCGAAAGTTTTCAGACGTGTATAACATTATATGTAACATGTTGTTACAACACGTCTGTAAAGTTTTTACAGTTTATAGTACAGTAAATAATGTAGGCATTACCTTCACAGATAAATCATGTTGTTAAGAACTTGTTTGCTAACAGATAAGTTTAATCTTTCGGGAATTTATATAAAAACTGATTCATTGAAACTGAAATAGTCGATCTTATTTTCATTCTACAAAGCTGCAAATTTAAGTTTGTCTTGGCAAAAATGTAATGATTACAATTTAGCGATATTTTAGTATTTCTTGAATTTGGTTCAATGAAAAGGTTTTCATTTACTGCCAAACACTTACCTATGTCAGGTATAATAGCAGGATTTTAGTTTAACTAATCTTAACTTAATAACTTATTCCCGAGTTAAACGCTCTTGACAGACGTACAACGGAGTGCTATAACATTTCTTTTTCCTTGGTGCGGAACAAGCCTCATAAATTTCTCTGTACACCCTATATATCGTAGGACCTCACAGCTTAGCAGTGTGCAATCCATCAACCCGTCTGGCGGTGACTGTGATGCTATGCGTAGGCCTGTATTCATAAGCCGCATATCTTCAAACAGCAGTTATTTATCTACAAGGAACATGAGTAAGAAAATCAATGGCTATGTAATTAATTCTTATTTATTCGACCGCCCCTGTGGTCTAGTGGTTAGACCACCTGCTTCAGACGCAGAGCTCCCGGGTTCAATTCCCAGTGGGGGCAGAATTTTCTGTTCGGTTTGGGGCAGAATTTTCTGTTAGCCAGGCGGAATTAGAACAAGCCCTACCACCATCTTACCTAAGTCTGTCGCCATAACAACAATGTTAACAGCATTGTTGTGTTCCGGCAGTTAGAGGTAAGATAGCCAGTTCCTCTGTGGTTGAGGATTCCAGGTGAAGCTCGCTTCCACCTTCAGCCTGATCATCACTTACCATCAGGTGAGATACAGGCAAAGAGCTTCCTCGTTGTGGATAAAAAAAATATTAGCTTCTGTTCAAATTGTGAGGACTTTGTCTGCAAAATATTTTTCCTAAAACGTATGTAAACGCTCATGGTCGCTACCAACCAGCTAATCTGGAAATTAGGGGTTTTATGTTCAGCAGTGGCTGAAATGATGGTGATGATAATGACGCTGCTAGCGTTGTTTCATCAATGCAATGAGGGCTATCGTTTTAGCGCTCACCAGTTAGCGCCACTGTAGAGTAAGGTCCTGTCACTTACTAGTAGCGAAGACAGTGGCGCCAACTTGTGAGCGCTAAAGTGGTAGGAGGACTATCGCATTTGCACTCATCAAGATGGCGCCACTGTAGAGTAAGGTCCTGTCAATCGCCAGGGGTGCCAACTGTTAAGTATAAAAACGATAGCCCTCATTGGACATGAGCTCCCATGGCTTACCTGGAAGTCTCTAAATAGACTTCGGTCGCAGGTTGGCCGTAGTAAGGACAATCTGGTCAGGTGGGGATTCTTGGATGGCTTAAACATGGAGTGCAGGTGCGGTTTTGTTCCCCAGTCCATGAAGCACCAAGTCGTGCCCTGAGTGCCTGAGCAACTGCTCTCAGGAGGATTTGATGAGTGCTACTGACAACGCCACTCTTGTTTTGGGCTGACACTGTGTAGGTTTGTTGTCGACACGAAAAGAAGAAGAAGAATGCAATTTATGCATAATATAATACGAACCCTTGAATTTCGATAACATTTTGTTATGTATTTTATTATTATTGGTTTTTGTGCCTTTATTTGCGCCAACTCGACCAGGTTTGATCTATTGTGGCAGCCCTTGTCTTTAGAGTTCACTGCTTAGTCCCGTTGAGTCTATAAATTTCCAGATTCTTTGGAGCGTGATATCTGCTATCTCATCCGGGTGCATGATGTGTCGCCCGAGATGGATACTTCTTTTGCTCATAAGCGGAAAGCATGAGCAAAGAACAAGCATGGCCGTTTCTTCTTCTGTATGGCAGAATCTGCACAGAGTTTCCTCGGTCATGTTCATGTTCGATTTATGTTTGTTTAGTTTGCAGTGGCCGGTCAGTATTCTAGTCACTGCACAGGCTTTGTATCTTTTGAACTTTAGCAGTTCCTTAGTTACACCCGGATTGAGCGTACGGCCTCGCTGTAGGCTACGGTGGTTGAGGTGTTTAAGGTCTCACTCACCTTTGGGACTTTGGTAATATGTCCCTTTGGCGATTCCTCCTCCGAGCGAACCCGTTTTACCGGTTTGCGCCCAGATTCAGGTTGCGAGGCCTTAAACTTGTACCCCATCTGCTTCAGCTCAGCGAAGCTCTTGACCGCCAGTGTTGAAGCCATATTCGGCTCCACTCCCAGCTGTCTCAGAGCTCCGAAGCGCTTTTTTGCCGCACTTGACATTTTCCTGCCAGTGGGTTTGGAGGCGGTGTATTCATCAGTCAGCGAGGGTGAGCCGCAAGCAGCCCTTTCTGCCGTGCTGATGGATTCCTCTGTCTCCATGCTGAGTTGCTCTGATATTTGGGTAGGTTGTTCTACTCCTTCTATCAGTGGCATAAGTTCCTGGCATAGGTCTTCCAGGTTACCGTTACTTTTTTTGGGAGAGCATTTATTCATGTTGGTCCCACGAGTAGCTAGGGAAAGTAGGTCCACTCCAGCAGAGCCCCGCATGCCGGAGTAAGGCTATATACACCTCGAGGTCGCCTGGTATCGAGGGCCCACCGTTAGCGACTGAGCTCCCCCTCAGCCACGCATCTCTCGGCACGGTACGGATAACACCTTAGATTGGGTATCGAGTCTTCGGCCGCCAGGTACCGCGTCATTGAGATCCCATTATGGGATTTCAATGCAGCACTATCTGACGTTGCCCAGGATGAACCGCAACAGGCGCTACTATATCCCTTCCGACATGTCAGAGTGGATTCAGATTTTGTTATGTAACTGCATATTACCTACTTATCAATTACTTTAAATTTTTATGTGACCTTAAAGATTGATCCAAAGCATTAAAACACTATCAATCTTTTAAATTGATTACAATTGTCAACAACATTGTTTTCTATAAGTAATAAATAACATAAATCATTTCTCCATTAAAGACAATGAACATGGAACAATACCCCATGGAGGAATCGATCACTCTGAAGCGTCGTTAGCATACGACTGCGTTACGGAGGCCCGGAGGGATTTAGTGATATTACGATTACTTAGAATAGTTGATTAAAGAGAGAAAATCAAAACTTTATCGTGAAAAAGTGAGTCCATTACCATATTTAATGAGCACTCTATTGCATAGTTAACAGTTAGTAAGAGAGAAAAATAAAATCTAATTTAGGAAAGACAACAAAATGGTCTCCTCTCAGATTGAGACCTTAACCACAGAATAATAATAAGTACTACGTACAGAAGTTTTACTTCGCGAAGGTATTTAAAAAATGTATGCTCAATGTCAATAACAATATGGTGTAATTTAGCCTGTCTCAAGAGTCAAGCACCATTTTGTTGACAAACGTCAATGATCGGCACTGCGCCGAAGCTATAGAGCTGACTTCGGTAAAATGATGTGACGTGAGGTGCCAAACTGCGGAAAATGGCGGAGGAAATACATGATTTAGCATGAATTACTTACAAAAAGTACATTCTGTGTTTTTATTATTATTTAGGCAGTTAAATACTGCACAGTATTTAGTACACGATTTTCTTTATTTTCTTCCATCATACACAAGAATACGCGTGCGTGAGTCAATGTTCGCTCGTATGTGAGGCCTTGTCGAATAGTATCCTGTGGGTGGGCCATCGTGCGTGTTTTGTTTTCGATGTAAACTCGCGGAGATGGACAGGACAGGCCTGCCTTAACACAGAAAACTGAACACAGAGTTCACAGTGATAACATTCATTAGAATTTAAATACCTAAATTGTGAGATAAGACCTGAGATGATTTTGAGACAATAAATTATGCGATTTAAAGTGGGGCCTAGAAGTCTATTCAATGTTTTAACAGAAGGACTATCTAGAGAATCAATTTTCACAGCGTACTTATTTAGTAAATTCGCTGCCCTAAAGCTAAAGATTTATTAATGAATTTTCCTAAGCTGGTTTTAATTAAGTCCGAAGGAAGTTACTTGTTAATCATTCATTAGGATATCAATCCGTCATTAGGAATAATAAAGGCCTCTGATAATATTCATTGTTTTAATTATCATTTCTGATTATAATTGAACCCGAAGGCCGGCCGGTGATTTGTTGAGATAATTTAGAAACCAATCTTGTTAATCCTGGGTTCAATTCCCAAGTGATGAATAGAAATTAGAAATTATTTTTTTCTTGGGTTAGGAATTTTAGTTTTAGGGATTGATTACGTGATTTATCAGCCTTTAAATTTTGTTTGCGTAAAAATCCAAATTACTTAGCTGCGTACATTTAAACAAATCAATATTGATTTTATTAAAATTTCTTACCAATTAGAGTCGCTTCTCAAACTAAATTTTAAATAAACAACTTGAAAAAATCGAACTGCCTATGGGAATCGAACCCACGACCATCCACAGTGTCTAAGAAGCTCAGTTGGAAAAGCAGTCGCCCGGCGAGCGATATATCGTGGGTTCGATTTTTTTATCCACTACAGAGAAGTCATTTTAATTACAAGTATTGTTTAATAGAAGTATTTCCACTAACTGCGTCCTGCATAGGTACATTTTTAAACACCCGTACCCCAAAAAACCGCACCTGCATACGGGGTACAATAAGCATCAAATAGTTCATAGTTCATGACACCCAAAGTAGCCAAAAAGTATGCAACACGTCTTTGGTACTTTGAAAATTGATGATGATGATCCATCCGACCGATTTCGGCCATGGCGACCACTCCGACTCCTAGCTGTCTTGGCGGCGCTGGTGTGCCCGAAGATGGCTTACGTAGCCTATTTTCGTAGCAAACCCCCTCGCACGTTGAGGGCCTCTGAGCACGCGCCAACATAGTTATAGTGAATTAATTAGTACTTTGAAAATTAAGGTTGTGTTCTCAACTTTTTGGCCACTTTGGGTGTCACGAACTATTTTGACGTTGACTGTACCGTCGTGTGAACACCCAACTAGTTACCATGGGATAAGGCCCTAAAACAATAAAGCTTTGGTTATAGAAAACACTATTTTTGGTCATAAATAATATCCGTTAGAAGCCACATTTCAAACCAAACATCAACTTAACACGTTGAGTGCGAAACCAGGTCTATAGACCTTGTGTACGTTTCGCTTCCCGTGCGGCTAAGAAAATTATAGTCTTCCTTGTCGTGCGAAAGGCATAACTTCAATTGGGTCCGGTGTAGGAAAGTGATGAATATATATCTATGATGTATTCTTAAAATATAATCCAATGATGTACCTACCTTAATACCAGGTTTTTAGACCTGGTACCGCACGGAAGTAATAAAATGTCTTCACAATGCGAAACCAGGTCGAAGCACCTTGTACCCTGCGCACCTGGTACCGCACCCCACGCTTGCTTCGTGCAGCCAGTGTTGCCTCGCATTCGTAAGAAACGCACATGTCGACATGGCGTCAAGAGAAACAAACAAAATCAAAACTGCAAATTGATTATAATTTAATTTGCTACACGATTTATTGCTCATTTTAATTATTGTTTTTCGTGACAAACAAATTGTAACTAAATGTTATTAAATAATATGTTTTCTTTAAATATAGCTTATTTAAGTATTTATACACGTATGTCTTATTTGTAAAATATTTAGACTAAATTATTAAAACATCTTTTTTTGTTACTTTTTTAAATTTTTATTAAAACTTAATTTAAACTATCGATATTTGTATTTCACATCCCTAGAATACCCACCAGACTTCCCTACTTCAGTGCGGCACAAGGTGCATAAGCCTTGTATTTTGAATATAGCTATAATTTTTATAATAAACAAGTTATTCACGAACGCCTTCAGGTGTATGTCAATAAATGCATTATTATTAATATTCAAAGAAAAAAAACACAATATCTATTAACATGAAGCCAAAAATAATATTAATATATCTTAAATATTACAAGGTCTTTAAGCCTTGTGCCGCCACAATGTAAGTTTTAATACCAGGTTTACTGACCTTGTACCGAAGGAATGGAAAGTATTAGAAAGTTACTGCCGCAGCAAAGGTGTTAAAGGCTGCGAAATCCCTCTACCGACCAGAACAGCAAGACCCTTTTGTTGTTACTACCCTCGTTTTGTGGTAAAAGAAGCGAGGGTCAGGTTATGGTGGCGGTTGTTTGGAGTATCACGAATAATAGGGTCTGGCAATATAGTCGCAGTTTAAAAAGAACAGTAAAGCCATGTTGAAGAATACCGCTAATGCTGCAATCCAACAAGGAGTGAGTTACTCTGCTACACACTCATACCCACAAAAAATAGGTAGATGATTTTTAGGGCGTCAGTTTATAAAAGTTGTAAAGTTTAAAAAAGGAATTGTATATTTCCTCTTTATTAAAGAAACACAACCTAGGTTCGAAATAACCCTCCTTCTGACGCAGTCGGGTAAAGGTTCAGTTTCAATGTATCATACATAGAAGTAAGTATAGAAAAAGTAAAGGATTTTCTGCGTTAACTAGAGTTTCTTAAGTACTGCCACAAGCTGGACAGATGGTTTTATACAGGTTGCAGGAAGGCGCTGAGCGCAGGCCGCTACCAATCGGCCAATCTGAAATCATTGGGGGAGGCTTAAATGTTCATTAGTAGACACCATGTGGCTATGGAGTTGGAGATGGGATTTCTTCATTAATGTTTGAAAACTAATAGCCGTTTTCACCATCAATCCTTAATTTTACTATGAAAACAGAATGCCTGTTATGTGTTACCATAGGGGTCACTTAAAACGGGCATAAATAAGAATCACGAAATTTACGATCTGCCGCCGGAATTTTCAAAATATAAACTGTTTTGAAAATTATAAATAACTTGAAAAAATCGAACTGCCTAAGGCGGGAATTGAACCCACGACCTTCCGCTTGCCGGGCGACTGCTCTTCCAACTGAGCTACTTAGACACTGGATGAACCCGTCGAAATTTTCAAGTGTAATACGCTGTTACAGCCAGCGTTTGTTTCATCAATGTTAAGTATACCTATCCTACATCTAACAGAAATATTGTTGCAAATATTTAATAAGTTTGAGATGCGACTCTAAACGCTAAAAAAATTTAATAACTATATATAAACTGTTTGTTCTCGTTAGGCTATGCGTGGCCAATAATATGGAAATTATTTCTTAGGGATACGTGGTCAGCTATGCGGAATGATGTATGTACCCCATGTTATTGTGTTATTACGTTATTAGGTAGTGTTATGGTTACTTATGAGGTCCTATGGTATGTGATGGCATATATTGTCCACTGTTTTACTTAGTTATGGCCTGGGAAGTTGGCTTTTATGTATTGTGAGGAGTTAGTAGTGTCTTCATCATCATCAACAGCCCTTTACAGTCCACTGCTGGACTATGAGCCTCCTCCACTATAGTGGAGGGTTTTGCCATAATCTCCACGCTAGGCAGGCGGGTTGGAGATCGCAGTTTAAAAGATTGATGTTTTTCAGAGAGCGCTGCTGCCCATTCTCTGTTTGATGTGTAGTCCCTAAGTCGCCTCTTACGACACCCGCGGGAAGAGTAGGGGTTGGTGACAAATGTATTCTACTCTGCCGTCACCACACGGCTTAGGTTAGTAGTGTATTTTTTTTTAATTTGATACAGGGTCTTATGATTTATCTAGAAAAATAATATTTCAACAGCCTTTCAAATGAAATTTCAATTTTTTATTTATTTTCCTATACCTCTATAAAATCATAGATGCCACGATTTTTATTTACATAAATACAGTCGATTACGTAAAGTTATAATATATTATTGTGTGTATGAGTGTGTTGATAATACGTAGTTTGTCATCTGTCCTATTTTGAACTACATAGATACTTAGCTCTACAAGAAAAAAAATTGGAATCCTAAAATAGTAACATAAAATTATATCGTGCCGCTTTTTCGTACCTAAAACTAAAGGCCTATTCAGAACTAAGCGGTATTCGCTACCGTCTGCGGCAGAGAAAACCCAGTGGGTATGCGGTAATAATACTGTTCAGACCTAAGCGGTATTCGCTACCGTCTGCGGCAGAGAAAACGCTCTAGCCGCGGTACTTGATACTAAATACCTGAGCGAAACCCGCGTGGTATGTACCTCTACCCACAGCGGCAGCGAATATCGCTCAGGTTTGAATAGGCCTTTAAATGCCTAACAGTTTCCGTGGAACAACAAATCAAATATTTTGACTAATGTCAGACCCATGTAACTTTTTACAGCGTCATATTTCAAGCTTGATCACGCACTTAAGAGTGGTGTATATCAAGTTCTTCGCAGTTTCTTTGACGCCGATTCGACCCCTGGCGAGTGCAGTAGCCCGGGAGCGAGGGAAACAAAATGTTATTGTGTTGATTTATGTTATGCTTCTCTGGTGTTAGTAGTGGTTATTGTTCGACTTGCTCGATCCTTGTCTAGGTGGTCCACTATATTTGTGTAAATAATTGTAACAATACGCCAATCGTTACAGTTTAAATAAAAATACATGTTACAACAAGATACTTTTATAAGGTTCTTTGCTGGATCAAAATAATTTAATTGATATTAATACAATAGAGTAGCAGTCTACTCGTTTGTTTCAGCCAAAATTTTAATTTGACGCAGTGTTTAAGGACAAGGGCCTCCCCCAAGGAATTCCACAACGACCGGTCATACTCTTCCCGCATTCAGGTGCTTCTCAACTTTCCAATCAGAGACACATTGTAAAATGCGTCAGTATTAAAAAGAAAAACAGGTTTCCAAAGTGTAGAGCATTATAAAGTCGGTTAAATCGGTAAAATGCTGATATCCGAAAATTCCAACGTTTATATGGAGAACCCTTTGATTTACAATGTGAAAAGTCTGTGATTTTAGTTCACCGACCGCCTGGTCTACAAGTAAGACAAAAAATATCCCCAATTCGCTACTTGGCAGATATGCGAAAATCATAACCCTCTTTATGGGCGTAAGTCGGTATTAACGGTGCCCGGGGGGCTCCCAGCTTTCTGTATGGGATAACATCGGATCACAATGAGCAGAACATTTTTCAAGATTATCCGAATTTTAGGGATGGGGTGCGAGACATCGATAGTTAGTGTGCTACACGAAGTACATCAAATTACATAATTACCATTTTACCCAGATACAAAAACGTAAGAGTATGTTTTTGAACTGCCAAGTTGAAGTTGCTATGCGTACACTAATGGTGCAGTCGATAGGTTTTTAGTCTACCACAAAATAAAGAATTTCCAAGATTACTAATGAATTTCATCACTTTTGGTACGGTATAAAATTGATTTAATTAACTTTGATTCCTCAAAACTGAAAACTGTGTAAAGTTTTTTTAGATGCTACTAAACTGTATTTTAAACAAACTTTAAGGTATAAACAAATATATTTTGCATTTCGTAAACGTGTAAATTGCTCTCAGTAAGCACCTTGATTTCAATCTAGATAAAAATAACGTATGTGTTTTGGGAAGCACATAAGTTTCAATGGCCGACCTTTTCCGCGAGACTCATTAGGTGGAGTTACGGTTTTGTAACAAAACATTTTACAGTTAGCGCTTGAATTATATTGTTTTGTGTATAATTCAATTTTTAATGGACATAATTTTAAATTATTTTAAAGTTTTACTTAATTACATTGCTGTGTCCTGTTGTGAAATTTTAATGCAACTACGACTGGCAAACTTTTATTTTGGTTGGTTGACAACTGATGTTTGTTGGAATTCACGTGTTTCTGTTCTACCATTTCATATTTACAGGTCCCTAGACAATGGCAAATCAATATTTCTAAATATATCGATAGGTATTATTTTTGATATTTTTTGTGCTTTAAAATTCGTTTACCAATTTTCGCTTACCATTAAATTTACATATTTACTAAAAATATGGATTACTAATGTTTGGCCAAAAAACGTTTCCCAAATTATTACATCGCAAACAACGTTTCGCAAATTTTCATTTGGCAAATTCTCATTTGGCAAAACAACTTATTGCAAACTTTTAATTCGCAAATGTCGTTTTTGGCATATTATTGTTTAGCAAATTATTGTTTGGCAAAGTATGTTTTGCCAAATGTTTCATTTGGCAAAAATATCTCACGATAAACTATTTACAAAATAATTTGATTGGTGCATAGAATGGAATACAAATTAGCTTGTGGTTATTATTTTGTTTAGTGGGTAGTTAATTACCGGCTTGTACTCCTTCACAGACATTTGCATCACCTCCACTTCCTCATTTTCACCTTCAGAAGCGTCCTGAAGCTTCTCCAAGTCGTCCTCCCGTACGTTGGTGTAGTGCGCCCGCGAGGCGCCGCGCCCGCGCCCTCGCTGCTGGCGGCGCGCGCCTCGGCCGACGTGGGAGTCACCGCGGCCGCCGCCGCCCGACGTCGTCCGAGGCTGCACCGCTTGCCTCTCGTACCGATTGAATGCTTCCATTTTCTGTTCTCTTCCTCGACACACACGCTTCAGATGACCCCGTGCCCCGCACGTATCGCATACATAATTGCGAAACCGGCAGTCACTAGCCCGATGGCGGCCGTCACCGCACACTCCGCATGTTCTTTCAGCTTGAATCTGGTGCAAACGTCCCCCGCGTGACCCGTCTTCCACACTCAAGGCGTCCCGTTCCGCCCTCTCGATGTTACTGGCCACGTTGACTGCTTTTGAAAAGTCGATTGCATCCTCTGAGAATAGTCGTAATCGCATTTCGTCCTTCAAAAGTCCACATACGAACTGATCACGCATGTTTTCGTTTAAATTGGCTCCAAAATCACAAAATCTGGATAATTTCTTGAGTTCCGTTACAAATTCAGACACCGACTGCCCCGCCCTCTGGCGACACTGACGAAACTTGTAACGTTCCGATAAAATGGACGGCTTCGGATGCAAATGACGCTGCATAATTTCGACTACTTCGATGAATGTCATTTCACTGGGCTTCTTAGGGCTGCACAGATTCACCATAAGTTCGTAACCTTCATCTCCTATCACGGATATTAACGTTGGCAATTTTAACTTTTCGTCCGTTTCGTTCACTAAAAAGTACATTTGTAGCCTTTCACAGTACAATTAAAATATCGATCGATTTCATTTATTTTATGTCTCAAAGAAAGAGGATCAATCATTAAAATAGATGACCATTTAGATTTTTTTAATTGCCGTTTTTGCTAATTTAAAAAGATCATTTAAATACATGCCATATTTAATCAGCAAAACTATGTATTTTTTAACGATTGATGGAAGCAAAATTCCGGGGGCACAGTACCCTGCGTACCTACTTTTTCTCGAAGCATATTCACGTATTTTTGTCTCTTTCGGTTTGGACTCTGAATGGACAGCGCTAGAAAATCCAAATTTCTTTTTCTGGATGCAAATTCATTCCTATAATCCTCTGGACGTGTCATTACGCCATAAGATGAAACTTGTTTTGTTTATTCGGGGCCAGTTACTAGAAACTAGTTCGTAGTAATACTATAGTTCCTAGTTTAGTAGATCTATGTTCAGTATTATATCACTGGCTTTGTCCTCCACGGCAACCTTACCTGTCGTGAATCCAGTACAACACTCTTTTCTCATTGTTTTAAATTACACGAATAAGTGTCAACATCAATTATGCTGACCTTACAGTCCCCATAACTTAGGAGAACGCGCAAATTGAGTCTAGCCCAGATAGAACAGACCACTATATTTATTTTCTTATATATTCTAGTGTAAATTTCATAATATCTAGTATCAACATTTTTAAATATCTTTGGCCAATAACCCATAATAAAATTTATGTACTGAGTTTGCTGCGTCTTCTCAGCACTCTCTTTCAGTCACGAAACAGTGGTAGGTTTAAATTATATTAGGACGGGGAAAAAGCGCTTTGTAAAAGCTTATTCGCAAAATCAATCAAGTTACTTTTGTGGCTGTAGTGTTCAAGTAGGTATAGCCTATAGGCTATAGGTACAACCTAGTTATTTGTTGGTTTCAGCCAAAATGATGTCCACCGGACAGGCTTCCCAAGGAATTCCACAATGAACGGAGGTCCTGCGTTGTTCGCAGCTAGGTGAACTACCAGTTTCCAAGTGATTCCTTTATTATTGTTTTATCAGATTAACACAAAGTCAATCATTGTAATCAAGTGTCAACCATCGACAAATAAATTCAGATGATGCTGGAGGCACAATGTGCACTCAAATGTATGCTTTTTGAACAGTTATTATCGAGGCTATTCAAATTAAACAATCAAACGGACCTTGACTAATCATTAATTTGGCTAGCGCAGTGAGACGCCCCCAGCTAATATCCTTGCAACTATATGGTCTAGTTCTTTATTTCAAGACAAAGACAATTTAATTACATTTGCACGAATATTGTCATTTTAGTGTCCACTGCAGATAACCTTCTCTAATTTATCATAGGCAATAGAGGAATTGAACTACTCCCCACGCTGTTCAGACGGGTTGGGGAGACCTCATCGTCATCATCATTTCAGCCACAAGACGTCCACTGCTGAACATAGGATTCCCAGATTGACCGCGCTCTGCGTCCACAGCGGTTATCTGTTCATGTTATGTTATTATATTTTGCCGGAACTTGACTCTCTTGATCCGGAGGTTCTACGTATGATTCTCAATCGGGACATAGAAATAGAAACATGTGTATGAGCATATTAAGGTACTGCAGGCTTGACACAAATATTGTCTTAAGAATGTGATGTCTTTAGATGCGTTGCTTCGGCGGATACCAATTAAAAATCGTCAATTCCATATATAGAGCCATGTTAAATGCCTTATGGGACACCTCAAGTCTGAACCCAGAATTGTAAAATAGTGATAAAAAACGCAGAACTGATGGCCGATGGGGCAGCAAGGTTCTGGAATGGAGGCCGGAAAACGCAGCGTGAGACGTCCGACCGAGGTGAGGTGGACCGACGACCTGATAAAGGTAGCAGAAAGGCGCTGGATGCAGGCCGCTACCAACCGTGCGATGTGGAAGTCATTGGGGGAGGCGTATGTTAAGCAGTGGACGTCCTATGGCTGAAATGATGATGATGATAAAAAATGTACTCAACAATCAAAGTACTGGCTGTATTACCACAGCTGCTATGCTTTACAACTTGTTCTATAATTCTTACATCTACCTCAAAGTACTTAATTAGCCGTTGCTAGATAATAGCTTCGAATGCACATTCAGTAGTATAGTTTGTTCTATTTTTTAATTACGAACTTAATAATAGCAATAATAGTTTTTGCAGCGCGTGCGCGGAATGGTAGAAACGTAATAAATTTTAGAGTTAAGTTTTTGTAATTGCATTATTTATGACCGGCTTTATTAAGGTATTTCCTGGAAATGTATTACCATTTTACATAAAAAAGTATATCTCTATTTAGCGGTGAATTTATTAAACTTTTAAGTTCATTATTTGGAGCAATTGATATAGATTTTTTTTAGAAAAAATATAGCAGTTTGTTAGGATAATATTTTTTATGCACAGTTTGTAAAAAAAAGTACCTATCATCTTTAATAATCTTTTAAACTTGATTTGGATAAGTTAGTTATCTGGCAGTTGAAATTTTAACAGTTTTTAGGAAATTTTTAGGAAATAGGACTTTGTATGTAGAAACATTAAATATAGGCAATAGGCATAAATTATCATGAGATACCTATCCCTTCTTTAGCGTCTTAAAAATTATTCGAACAGTTGAATAATTTAATATTATTTGGATATTTTACCAAAACATTCTTTTATTTCGTACTTCTTCAGTAGGTATCACCTTGTTGTTGAATCTTTTGAGAACTTCCCCGTTCATTAAAATGATTAAAGTAGCAATTGCAGCTAACTTAATAAAGCTAATTATATCCCCACTTTGGAGTAATTTTAAGCCATCTTTCTAACTATAGCCAAGTCCGCAATACCTGCCTTGTCATGACTGAATCATCTAATCGCCAGACAGGCGCAAGAGTTGATCCGGACAACCGACAACGTATCCAGTGCGAATTTGAGTCTTAAGTACTAAAGCAAAAGGAAATATTTTTGCAGAGTAATGTTTCCGATTGTACAGAGAGTACGAGATCGTTTTCATTAACAAAAAACCAGACAACTACTCGAGGGGCCCACAAAAACCTTGCGAAAAATCAACTCTTAACATTAATTGGTATACATTGACGATTACCTTTTGTAAGAATTAAACTAGCTGTTAGAAACCCAGCAATGTAATCAAATCTTAGGCACAATACAGCTTTCTTTTGTGGAAAATAACAAACACGTGTAGCCTTATTCACGTTATATTAACGTGACTTCAATTGAATGTTTTGTTTCTGAAATGTTCAATTTAACTTTTAAACCCACTTTTTCTAAAGTTCACAATATTTAACTTTACAATTTTCGCTTCGATTCACTATTGCATTGAGTGATTTTTTTGTTACGTAATACCTACTTTGTCAATGAAATACTTTTATGGCATTATTTTCTATTTATACCTTTACTATTTAGATATTTCTCCCTCTTTCTTATAATATTGGACTTAAATGGAAAGGTGGTAGAGCCAAACGAATGTCTAACGATGCGAAATATACGAGCGCTGGTAGGGTAAAAAGATTATGAGACATGTAGAGGCTCCTTAAGAGCAAAATGACGATTTGTAAGAACTATTTATTAGTCCAAACAAATAAAGAAATTTTGACTTTGACTGACTTTAACAAATATCGTTTAAAATACGTTTAAGTAGATAAAATAGTTATAATATTTTTAATACCATTTTCTATGAGAAGCTTTTTGATGACTATCAAGCCCAGAAGTTCCGCCAGTTAATCTGAATATTATGATGACTAGCGGCCGCCCGCGACTTCGTACGCGTGGATCCCGTTTTACCCCCTTCATCTATCTTACGCGGTTTAGATTGATTCCCGTGGGAATTTTGCAATATCCTGTTGTAACTAAGCTTTAAGTTTACTATGGAACCTGCATGCCAAATTTCAAGCGTCTAACTTAAGCGGTTTGGATTTTTCACACAAAAGGATTTTCCCGCTAATTCCCGTTCCCGTGGGAATTCCTAAGTATAACCTGCCCAGGAGTATGAAGAATAATTGTACCAAGTTTCGTTAAAATCCGTCGAGTAGTTTTTGTTTCTATAAGGAACATACAGACAGACAGACAGACAGACAGAAAGACAGACAAAAATTTTACTGATTGCATTTTTGGCATCAGTATCGATCACTAATCACCCCCTGATAGTTATTTTGAAAATATATTTCATGTACAGAATAATTGACCTCTCTACTTTTTTATTATAGGTAAGTATAGATTACGGTTAATGAAATAAACTTATCAATTTGATACTTATACACCCAAAATTTTCAGTCATTATGTTACCTCACTTATTTACTTCAAACAATTGAGCATAATAATATAATAACCGGAGAATAAAACATCGTATACTTAATTTCGACTTGTCAAGGATTTCTTTTGTACAAAATTACCTTTTTTTTTAAACAAAAAACTCAGTTTCAGCTTTGTATCATTAGCAGGCACTCAGATGAAATATTATAAAGAAGATAGACACTAATTACTGTTTCCTTGAGATCTGAGATTGAGGCTGAAGCAAAAAATAACCTTGCACATGTACGTGCAGGTAAAAACTCACTTGCACTCTTAAATACGTTTTTGTTTAATTTATTAATATTCATAACTAATCCGCACTGAAGTAATATACTTAAAACACAAAAGCTTAGTTTCCGGGTCTGTTAGTAATACTAATTTACACTATGAGCCTTAATTTTTCGATATGTAAAAGTATAAAAAGTCAAAAGAGTTTGCATCATACCAGCCTCTAGATTGTTCCAATTCATTCAATTTACAATATCATTTCATATTCACTTAGAGCGTTAGAAGACTATTAAGTCAAATTGATATGCACCAGTGTGAATATAGAAAAACATAATCTGATATATTGGAACTTTAACGTCAAACGAAACTGATTAATGTCGGTGAACCGCTACTAACAAATAGCAATATTACAGTCATAATCACCTGACAGCTTATCTCAAGAGCAACTGATCCAATTATTACAAATGTAATCCAATTACCTATTCAAATAAAAAAGATTATATCTCACTTTAAAAGCTGCTGAGTATCCGTCAGAAGTAATTTATAGATGTATCGGAATTGTGGAAGTATTGACACTAATACAAATCGCTATAAATTCGACTCTAATGGCATATTAATAATAGTAATGGGCCGAGAGTGCAACCTTGAGGGACCCGTTGGTTTCCTTTGGTTGGCGTTGGAAGTCGAAATGCAGAATTAAGAGCAATTAATAATAATATACGGACTTATTACGGACAATAAAATGCAAATGAGGTTTTAGATGTTTTTGAAAGGACAGAGATCGAATTTGAGTGCGCCAGAGCTGAACGTGATGGTATCAACACAAAAGATCCTGGACGAAATTAGCATAAGTCTACCTGCCGAAATTTCCTCGCCTACGCTGCAAATGGGCGGTGGCTTGACTGTAAGCGGGACCATCGTGACTTTAAAGATATTCTTATTTAAGGTTCAGATACTTTGATGCCTTATGAATGAAACAATAAAATTATTATAAAATAAAGAGTAGAAACTAAAGCAATAGAATTTCATGGACATGAAATTCGCTATTCTTTAGTAGTAACCTTAATAGCTAAGATTGTTATGTTAATAGAAAAAACTCTTGTCAAGATTATTCAAATTAGCAAAAATTGTTAAAGCTTCAATTTTATAACCAATGGAGTAATAATGAAGTTGTCTTAGAGATTGCTTTGTTGTTTCTTTTGTCATTGTACATTTTTAAAAGCTTTTATTTAACTTGCAATTTATGTTGTCTTTTCATTTAACAAGCATAATTATAAACTGTTAAAATTTTGGTAGAATTTGAATACCATTCCAAAAATATCAAATAACAAGAATGTAAAACGTTAATTAATCATGCAATTCAATTCACAACTCGTCGCTATCATTGGACCCTCGTCATCAAAGAGGTGTGGGTTGCCGCAATTGTCCAGCCGACATTCGAAGCCGTCTTACTAACACACAGTTCCATCTAACAGACGCGTTGTTAGCAGATACAACCATGTGATAATAACCCGAGGCAATGTCATAGGATAGTTTTTGCGGTCGCCCACACAGGAACATCTGAAGTATTTGACTTACAAATCAAGGTCGGGCTTGCATTGTCTTTTTTCTTAAACGTTATAATTACGTTTTGTTTTGTTTTGACCCTAGTGATATTTTAGTTTGGTACCTACACAACTTGAATACCTACAAAAATACTGTCTTTCCAATGAATTGAATCTTTTTATCGGGGTTCGAAGTTAACTAGGTTTTCTCCCTTGTATTTTTGGCTAGTTTTAATTGAGGAGATTTTAGTGGAACTCAAATTAAAAAAAAATGCACATTACATAATGTATAATATTAGATAAAATTTTATTTAAAGATCAAAAGATAAAGAACTTTAATTATCTAACAAAACAATCAATCAAAATCCTTTGTTGAACCTATCTATCTAAAGAAACAATAATGTTCATGTCGATTTTCATATTCCTCTGTTAATGTATTTTTAATAATGTTTAGGTGCATTTGGGAAATAACAATCTAAGGATTGTACTCAAATCTCTACAAACCTTGACTTTTATATGACAAAAGATTGTGAATTGTAAAGGTAAATCAGAATTTTGATCGGCTGATTGCTTTATTCATGGCATTTTAGAGGCCTCTGTAATAATCAAAACTAGATTTGGAATTTGTGAATTGCGTGGAGCACCGAGATATAAATCTATAACTTGAAAATTTGGCTAAAGAAAAGTGACCTCTAGGGTTTGAGATTTCGTTTACCTATACCTAAATCCTAAAAAAATATGGTGAAAGCTGTACCTACGGATCACTGTGGCATACATCTTATGTACCTAGCTGTTAGAGGTATTATTTTGCGACAAAAATTTATAGTTTGGTGCTATCGAGTGTTAACTGTATCTACCATCTCTCTCTGTGACGATTCTAATTCCAAAGAATCGCGGGCAGATCCAGGCAATGGAGTTTAATATATGCGTCTGGCTAGGCGAATTAAAATTCCTGTCAAGTTTTAAATGGTTCATTAAAAACCTTACAAAAGTGATCTAAAGTAACATAGAATCAAACTAAAATACCTTCGAGACTACATCAAATTTGGGATGAGTCATGAATGGAATAATGTTTTCTTAAAATCGTTGTTTTGTAAAAAAGACATATAAAAGAGATACTAAACTGACGATAAGGAGTAGCCTCACTCTCATCATTGTAATTGTTTTAACGCATAAAAACAAATGTCTATACTTGAAGTACCTAACATCGTCGTTCATCGTTGACAGCAGGGATAGATTTTCCGCACAGTATTCCATAACTTTGAACGTAACGATCAAACCGACCATAAACATTTCGCTGCCGATTGTACCGCAGACATTCGCGTAATAAAATACGCAACGTAGATGCGCGGACGCATCTGAGTGTAAATAGAGATAACACAAAAGGTTGTAAATCAGCCGACCTTCCTCTCTATTCTATACGAATGTGCGAAATAGTCGCTAAAGAGGCAGCCGGGGAAAAAGGTCACTGGGGTGTTTATTTACTAAACAATTCGTTGGAGAATTATAAAAACATTAATCATTTGCGAATGATTGGACCTTTAAATGTCAACTACTTGACACCATTGCTTACCAGCATTTAGATCAAAGTTTGAAGACAATAATATTATAGTTCATTCATGCCTCCTTTATGATTTATTATGTTAATGCCATTGATAAGTGTGAAACATCGAGATGCTAAACTGTAAAGTGTTTGTTTTTTTCTTCATAAAAGTGCCTTGATTAAGTATCTACTTAGTATCAAGTATCAATCTTTTGTGTCAGAGGAACTATAACGTTTGGGTGATAAGTCTCAAAGATATCTAGCAGAAAAAACAACGGTATAATAGATTATTAGTCCAAAACTTTATCAGAAACCAGTGAAACTGGCTGAAATAACAGATTATTGATATTTCAATAATTACATTTTATTATAAAAATGCATCTATGGGATTCCCATTTTGAGTAACCAAAGTATGACTCTAGAAGCCGAATTATTTAACTTCAATAACATGTTTATTGTTTATCCACAAAAATCAAACTATACATCTCAAACTCCGAGAATCTTTTCCGCGTTTTAATAAGTAGCATAAAAAATCATCAATCTACGCAACAGTCGACAAAGGTGTGTTTAGGAATTCTCACCTCGCACTCGCGCGCATAATGGAGGCAGACTGTTCGGCCTTGCCGTTATGGCCTGATGGGCGTAATTGTGGAACGAGTGGAATGCCACAATCAATCGATCGTTTGTCGGCTCGCGAGGATGGTTAAGGCCCAGTTTGTCCTATGTTCTTCTGAATACCTAATTTCGTTGCGGGTCCAATGACAGTTTAACTTTCCCCCGGGACAAACTTGACCTTCATTGGTTGGGTTTTTGTGGCGGTCAAGCTGTAGATCCTGGCTACACAGGAGTTGCAGTGGTGAGAACGAGAGGTGGGAATAGTCCCGTAAGGCCCAGTTTCCACCATAGCGAAAAGGAGAAGAGACGAGAAATGAGTTTTGAACCAGTCAGAGGTGGAATTGTGTAAAGCAATCGTAATTATTTGACAGTTCATAACGTACGATAAAGTATGTTAAACAAAGCGTTTGACAGAATAATGTACGTTATAAACTGTCAAATCGTATGATTGCTTTACACAATTCCACCTCAGATTTTCGAACCGAAAATTAGGGGATAGATGTAGAATAAACGAAGTCTGGAAACTCATTTCTCGTCTCTTAACCTCTTCGCTGTGGTGGAAACTGGGCCACCGTGTGAAATGTGAAATGTAATAAAGAAACAAAAGAAAACTTGATGTGGTCACCAAATAAATGACAGTCGGGAGTTCGTGCCCCTTTAAACAAATGACAGCCGAGTTGGTGCCCTTTAAAAAAAGCAACATTTCATTTACAAGAAACAAATGACAGTCAAAAGTTTATCACACTCCTTTTGTTTTTTTTTCTGTTACATTTTTGTTTATCTTTATCTGATTAGGTTTTCCACTTAGAAAGAAGTTTGTCTTACTATTTCGATTTACATATTGGTGTTTAAATAGATATTGCAAAAGCGTGTTTTATTTTCTATCCCGAATTTCTAATATATTTTTATATCTTAATCAATTAGTTACCTTAGTATTTAATGGGATAATAACTTTGTTTTATTAAAATTCGATGCAAAGTCAATGTAAGTAATTTCTAACTAAATACTACTTTGAAGTGCTAAATTATTACCTATCTTACGAAACATATAATTACTCGTAAGATAAGTACTTTACATGTAAACATTGTAATAAAATATTGAAGAGTGAAACTGTTTAAACCATATAAGGCAAATAGCATTCTTGGCCGTTTTTATATTTATTTATTAAGCAGTATGCGACAGACAGTCAGGAAGAGATTTCTTTGCTTAAGTCGTCGATAAAAAATGTCACAACTATTTCTTTATAAGCATTCAATTAATTAATAAAACAAGGAGAAATCGTGCAATGGAATGAAATAAAAACATCTGCACATCGAGCTCAACGTCATATAATAAACTTACAGCAAATTAGTAGTTTTTGGGTCTATTAAAATTAAAATCAAATCAAATCAGTTCAAATAAAATGAATTGTTTATTTACCAGAAATGCTCAGGGAGGTTTGTATAATTTTACTTTGGATTTCTTAGTCCTAGTTTTTCTTTTGTGATTCGGCGTGTTCATTGTAATGTTTTCTAATACCCGTATTCACAAACGATGCTTGTTTATGTGACGCACTAAATCGAACGTACATCGTTGAATAGAGCTCTGTGATTGGTTCGAGTGTCACCCTGTGCGTACACGCGCACTGTGAGACCTCATAGTAATGTTTGTGAATATTGGCGTAAGGCATTATAATTTTCACGTCATAATTTTAAAGAAAATGTATTTTCTTATAAACAAAAATACGTAGAATCAGATATGCCTAAATGCCTATCCTTCGATTATAATAACTAAGAGCTCTGTGATTGGTTCGAGTGTCACCCTGTGCGTACACGCGCACTGTGAGACCTCATAGTAATGTTTGTGAATATGGGCGTAAGGCATTATAATTTTCACGTCATAATTTTAAAGAAAATGTATTTTCTTATAAACAAAAATACGTAGAATCAGATATGCCTAAATGCCTATCCTTCGATTATAATAACTAATTGTAAGATACTTGAATAAAATAATCATAAAGATTATTATATCTTGTTCCATAACATAACTCTTTAGCACAAATGTTATTGTCATAGGATAATCGCTGGAGTTATTATAATTAGTGTTATTATATTAATTTATTGTATTGTAATATTTGTAGTAAATGTGTTGAACGTGACAACTGGTATTGGTGTTTGAATAAAATATTTAATTGTGACAATTTAATTGCAAGGCACAGGCGTAAGAAGTAAAAATAACATTTATTTATTATCACGTTTGTGATTAATCTACAAATCATAAGCACGATTTTAAATCTGATTTCATAGAAAATAATCGTAGTTAGAAAACAAGAACTTTTTTCCGTATTAAGAAGAAGAAGCCTTAATAAATGATATAATTTCTAATTGATACGCCACGATAGCCGAATGGTGAAGGGGTCGGACTGGCCGACTCGTGATCCGGGGAACGCGGGTTCGGTCCCCGCCGCCGCTCGACTATTGTGGTGAGCTCACTCGTGACACAAGCATATTTAGCTTAGTACGAGGGGCTAACGGGAGTATTAGTAATTTGTGTAATAAAAAATTACTAATAATCTTTTTAAAAAAAAAAAAAAAAAAAAAATGAGAAGCATGTTGATTACATTTTAATCTGAAGGTCGATTTGATAGAACTTTTAGAAGATAGAACCACTTTAGAAACCGACGTTTGGTTTTCTTTAGTTCTGACAAAAATTAGTTAGATGGACCGACGACGACTGAAAAAAGCGGGAGACGGTGCTTTGTGGCGTTAGGGAGCTACTACTTAGTTCGTCCAGCAGTGGAGGTCTTTCGGCTGAAACTAACGAACGAACCACTCTATGTTACTATGCTCCTCATCAATTTCACCATACTAACCTTAAAATAAGCAGAGCTTTTATCGTGAATACCAAGATAAGTTTGAAGTAGACACTTTAAGTTTGGATGCTGAAATCTGCAGAAAAACACAAGGATTCCTAAGTCATCTTGTAAATAATAGCTAACACTAGATTCGGCCAATTTACTAAGATTACGGTGTGAGCCCATAATGACCACTAATGACCGTAGCCCTTGACATTTGAAAAGACTAAGCGACCTCGCTCATCTGAACATACAGCAATTTTACCCAGAATAGAAGATATGTCTGCATTTACATAGCAATTTGTGGAGTCAATTAAAGATGCATTGTGATTTGTAATGAAAGCCACTTCCTTAATGAGTGTGATATATAGTTTGTTTTGCATAATTATCACAAAGCTACATCAAGGGCTTAAAAAATAAATAATAGAGTCTGATTTAATTTTAAAGATGCCTTGCCTTTGCGTACCTTGTAATCCTTAGCATTGATGAAAATGTATTTATTCACACCATTGAAAGTGTCCATGTGTGTGTCATGTGTTTCCCAACTGCCATCATGAAAATCGTATCTTAACACGTTCCCGTAGTAGTGACAACATAAATTTGTATCTGGACATAACGTATTCAGTTTTAGTTATTTGTTTTCCTTTGTAATCAAACTGAAAACTTTAGCAACTCTTCTAACTTGTGCGATGTGAAATAATGGACCAAAACTGTCAGACCAAAGAACTCAACAAGACCATTGCAAAGAATCTGTGCCGTCTGTGTGAAGCCTTGTACTCTATGTGTATGACAAATCATGCCCTTTCTTCCACCTTGCTACCTATGTCGACTACGGAGGTTGCATACGCGATGCGTTATTAAAATGCTACGGTTTTGCCACTCCAAGGTCAAGTCTATGCAGCTTTTAAATCTGCTATGCCATTATCAACTCTATCCCTTTACTAATAAAGAGCATGCTCTAATTTACATATTGTTCACGCGCGATTTAGTTCGCCAGACAGCGCCATCTTGATTTCCAAATTGGCACTTCAGGTGTGAATAGTTCCGTGTCGCATCTATGTATAATTGTTTATGGTATTGCCAAGTTAGATTCCTGCGTCTAAATATGCTCGTGGATGTAATTAAATACCAATTAAAGATTCAAATGGCGGCATACTGCTGTCATGTGTATACTTATTTAATGCCATACATGGCTGTATTTTAATTTTCTTTATTTGTATCAATTTCAAATGCGGAATGACTAGATAGTGGTTTAGGAACGTGATTGATTTCTTAGTGAAATACCTGTTAGAATAACTTATTTTTATATTATGCTCACTTAGTACGAGATTTGCATTGAAGAACTCTAGAATTAACAATCACTGTATTACTCGTAAGTTCGAACTTAAACGGTTTACATATACAATTTTTTCTGACTAAGTATCTGCAATCTGCATATATTGATTTTTAATGAAGATTTGTCAGCACCAAGATTTAGGTAGTCAAATCAAATAATATTTGCTTGACCAGAATCACGTCATCCTTTTGAATCGGACAGGGTATTCTTACCTTTTAGTTGACCAGTTGACCTGGATATTGGACTGACCTGGAAAATCTTCAACGGAGACTTCAACTGAAGCCGTAATAAGAAATCTAGGACTATGTAAATTTTTGTTGCCATTGACTCTCGCCCTTTTAAGCGTAAAACGCATCTTCAATAGCAAGCATGTTAATTACAATTCATTCGCAAATGCTTAGATTATAAATGTCAGTGTATCCGCAGCAAAATAGCGATGATGTGTTTAATTTTGAACCCTTTTGCGTTAGTTTAAGAACTATCCTAAAACGAATCCTGCTGTGTATTATTCAATGCGTATTAAAAATGTATAACTCAATATTAAACAATTTTACAAACGGTTTCAAAATCATTTTTGAACGCGAAATTATTCAACATAAAGTCTATGTAACCTAATGTCACAAAATAATACCCTTATTTACGAAAGTTGATTCTAATAAACATAACAGTCATTATTTAAAGGATCTAAAAAACAATCGAACAGTGGACATACCTATTTTATTTCAAGAGATTTAGAAAAAAGCTTTTATTAATACTTTATGTACCAACAACAATTTACTAAAGTTTGAGTTCGCACATTATTCACACGAAGCGCCGACATGCGCATGCGTCGGCACAAAGACAGACCTTGCGTTAACTATTCGTCTAAAATTAGGCGTTAGCGCATGACGCGCATGCATAATGCCTTTAGAATAATAATATCTACCCTTTACCTTTAAAGTAATATTGTGTTTTCCTATTAATATAAATGTGAAAGTTTGTGAGAATGTATGTATGGATGATTGTTACTCTTTCACGCAAAAAATACTGAACAGGATTTCATGAACCTTTACAATTTTCATTGTTTACATATAAAAATAACATGTAAATCCATGCGGGCCAATTGTAGTATAAATCTTTGTTTAATTTAACAATTAATATGCTTACCTATTTAACTATCTCTAATATTGTCATTATTTATTGTAGGTGTTCAACCAATTTTTGCCTGTAACCAGCCAGTGTTCGCTTGTCATTTGTTTCCTTTTCCCAAAACTTTTTGCATTTTAAGGCTGGGTTGCACCATCTTACTCACCTAACATCCACCAACCTGGATGTGTGGACAACCTGGAGGTGGTGCAACTCAGCCTAAATATACCTATATTGATTTTAACACCTTGTTCTTTGCGCTAAATATTTTTATTACCAATTAATTAAAACCTATTGCTTAAAAATGCCAGCCTTTAAGGGCAAAGCACCTCCAGCTATATCCGACGACAAATTCTCGAGTGTGTCGGTCTGAATTTGATTAACTAATTCAAGGGCCTTGATTTGTTTACAGGTATGTTGAAGGGCCGAATGGCGGTCGAGAGCGTATCAATGAAATATTTATAAAGAAAGGTATGTTTTTATAGGTTTTGTCATAATTTATTAGTTGACCACTGACCGCGACCGCGGATTTCAACATTGAATAGACAAACCCGAATGGAAAGGCAGTATCATAGCAATTTGTTGGTACATACAAATTGACTGATAGATAGGTCATCTTCCAACAATAATAATAACCATCAAACCGCAAGCTGTCGCACAAAACCGCGTAACAATTGATTTCTATTGTTTTCGATTCGTGGGGCTTGAAGGGTAACTAAACCCAGTAATCTATTGGTTCAGATCGACACCATCATCAGGTCATTTAAAGTCTTCAGTCTCCAAAATAACATCCAATTTACCAGAGGTAAAATAGAGGTGGACCGACTATCTGGTGAAGGTCGCGGGAGGTGCTTGGATGCGGGCAGCGCAGGACCGATCTTTGTGGAAATCCTTGTGGGAGGCCTTTATCCAGCAGTGAACGTCATTCAGCTGAAACGAACGAATGATCGAAAAACACCTAGAGGATTTGGCATATACACTATGTACCTACACTCCCTACACTGGCCAGACGGGTTGGGTGAACCTCAGTAACCTCTTATGACATGCATGGGAGCAGTGGTGGTGTTCCTATTTATTTTACTTTGCCGGAACCAAGAATCGTACAATTATCGAGTAGATTTTTCTTCTATAATTTATACAATATCTTAAAGCAATTAAACATTTTTATCAGTAAGGATCAGTTTCGCTCGTGACTTGTCTCATAACACAACGATTACATTACTGTAATAGGCCTTAGTTTCATTAACATATCGAACCTGCGCTTTGATATTCATTGTTAATATGCTAAATACGTTATTATTTTTCTTGTGAACGATTGTTGGAATTAACATATAACGACCTATATTGGCGAGCTGGAAATGTGTGAAGGGAATGGCATTGTTTACAAACAAATAAATATTATTTTACTAAGGAATTGAAATAATAACAAAGCCGTGTGGTGACGGCAGAGTAGAATACATTTGTCAGCAACTTCTAGTACTCTTCCCGCGGGTGTCGTAAGAGGTGACTTAGGGACTACACATCAAACAGAGAACGGGCAGCAGCGCTCTCTGAAAACCATCATTCTTTAAACTGCGATCTCCAACCCTGCCAAGCGTGGGGTTTATGGCAAAACCCTCCACTATTGTGGAGGAGGCTCATAGTCCAGCAGTGGACTGTATAGGGCTGTTGACGATGATGATGATGGATGATGAATTGAAATAATAAAGTAGGTACAGATTTAAAATTATTTTATGGAATAGAACTGCAGACATTCAAGTTGTGCAACCCACTATGTAGAGTCAGGTGTTGTGTTTCTATATTATGTGCAATGTGCATTGCCAATCCATCAGCTGATTAAAGTAGCTATTTTTGTCTTAAATTACGCCTTCAAAAACTGTTAATTTTGGACTGACAATCGCTAGTGTGGCTATTGTTTAAATGTCTCAGGTTGTCGGCTTGGGTAATTTCTCCATCGAATTATGCTTTGTCATGCTTGTCCACAATAGGGGGACTCCCGGGCCCAATCATGATCATCATCATGATTATTCAGCTACTATTTGTTTTACAGCAGTAAATTCTGTCTTTTCGTGATTAATGCTTGACAGAATAATAATTTAGATTTCTTTTCTGCTTCCCCCATAATAAGCTAATCGTAGTTTTCCGTTTTCGCTACAGAATTAGACACAAATATTCATTAGTCTTAATAAATGTGTTATCAACAGCGGTAGAAATCAATATACGCAAAATTTGCATATAAAATTACATGCCCAGCCTTTATTATACCCAAAACAAATATTAGCGACCACGCAAACGCACCGCGGTTGCAAATCAAAGGGAAATCAGCATATAATCGAGTTCTATCAATCATGTTGAACTATTGTTTCCATTATACAGCCATTAGCTCTAAGAGCTACCGTGCCAATAAAGTTGTCCTACGCGGCTGCTGAGTGTGAGATAACACTAAATTAATTGGTTATTGACTATCGGATAGCTTGTAGATACTCGTGCAAGGCTTGCTTGAGGCAAATAGATTTTTAAAGATAAGCTATTTACAGAAAATAAGGTTTTATTAAAAAAGCATTCACTTGGCGAGAATTTATCTTTTTCTACTTTTTCAGGGCTTTTTCGGGCTGGAAGACGTAGCGTGGGCAGGCCTCCTACTAGGTGGACCGAAGATCTGGTAAAGGTCGCGGGAAGAGCCTGGATGCGGGGAGCGCAGGACCATTCATTGCGGAAAACCTTGAGGGAGGCCTTTGTCCAGCTGTGGACGTTATTTGGCTGAAACGAACTAACGAACGAACTTTTTCAGGAATGATATGTTGCTTTTCTTTTGCTATTCTTTTTGGGTGGCGTAAAACAGACAGAGTGGAGATTCTTTATTTCGCATGCTCACTTAGGGTAGCTGCGCCATCGTATTTAGTTACATTAATTTGCTATCCTTCCTCTCTTTATACTGATTTCGAGTTATGTTCAGTTTAAATCCTTCCTTCTGATTCTGATCTCCATACACTTGAATGATGAGTGTATGTGGATATAAGTAAGAGGTAAATGTAACATTCCTCTACTTCTTCTTTAGGAAAAAAGAAACCGAGTTTTCATTTATGGTTTCTAATTTATTATCATAATTTACTATAAGTGTTAATTACAAGTAACAACCATTTGCAAAAGCATTCATCAAAGATTCTCAATACGCAGAAAACCATAACTCTTTAGCCGGATCGGACATTTACAAGACTTGTTTACTATAGTGAACGTTACATATAATGATAGTGTGCGTGTGTGGGTAGTCGGGCAATTTGTTCAATAGTCACTAACGAGAGACGCGGAACATACGAAGACTGGCGCTTTCATAACCGCGCGTACAAATTAGGAGATATAGCGACAATCGAAGCTAGTAAATCATAACATTTTGTCATTGCAAATGGAGAGTCTATACAAATTAATTTCACAACATATAACCCTGTAAGGGCAGTACAACTATAGGTTTATAATATACCTAATTGTAATAGATTGGTCAGTTTTTACTTGAGTAGTACTCATTTGCCTACAAGCGAAAGGTTTAATTACTGATCGTCTGATACGTTCTCTAGGGATTTTTTTAATTTTTACGCTATGGGAAAACTTATGTAATTTATGAAAAAATACTATCATCATTATAATCGTCATCAGGTGATTTAGTTTCCACTGCAGGAACACGACCTTCTCTAATTAGCATATGGAGTAGGTATTGGCCGAGACTTTCCAGGCGGGTTGGGCGAATATTTATTTATTTATTTTATTTATTTACACTTCAGCACACAAAGTAACAAATGCACTGTGGCGGACTTAATGCCGGATGGCATTCTCTGCCAGTCAACCACGGGTCATGCAGAAAGAGTAAGGCGGTGCAAAAAATTAACATTTTTGATAATAAACCTACTTACATAAGATTACATAAAATAAATAACATAATACAAATAAATATAATAGACATACACAATAGAATAGGGATCGATTTATTCCACATTCATATCAGGTAGGGTTTTTAGGCTGGTTTTAATGTCACGGGGACCGTTCGGTGCGGACCCTCTCCGCACGGCCAATCTGTATGAACTTCTAGGGAGCGTTTTAGAGTAATGCGGTCCGGAGGAACCGCTCCGCCGCTCCCTAGCAGTTCAAAAAATCGGCTGTGCGGAGCGATCCGCACTGACAGTCCGCTTGACACTAAAACCAGCCTTTGGCCTTATAAAATTAATGCTATTTTTTCTAAAAAACAATGAGCTAGTATCTTGTACCGCACTTTGTAATTGTTACCCAGAGCGTTTAATTGAGCCTAGCGGTGGCGTGAATAGAGCTGATAGTGCTTGTACTTGATACCATCGGTACTACCGGCGCGGGCGCACCGTGTGAGAACACCGCGATTCCAGTTGCAGATTGTGCATGTGTTGCAGTTCAGGCTTCTGTATGGTGTGTAATATTTGCAGAAGCATCTATGGATGCGGGCAGCGCAGGAATGTTTTGTAGACATTCTTGGGGGAGATTCTTAGGCCCAGCAGATAATGTCATTGGGCTGAAAATGTCACATTTACGAAAGATAGAGTTCTTTTTTAAATAAATTTGTATTGTGTTCAACATGACCTTTCTGGAGTCTAATGCCCGTATTCACAAACATTACTATGAGGTCTCACAGTGCGCATGAACGCACAGGGTGACAAATGAACCAATCACAGAGCTCTATTCAATGCGTTCGATTTGCTGCTTTATTTAAGCAAGTATCATTTGTGAATACGTTGTTATTCTCAGAATTCAGTATTATTATTGTGATAGTTTCAGAGTGGGTTTCATTCACTGAAATTCGAGAATGTTGAAGAATTCTCTTTCTCTGAAATTCCAAGGACACTAGAGGAGGCAGAGAATGTAACTGCACGTGCTAGAACAGTACATGACAGGTACAAACGTACAGGTGACGGCAAACTATGTTGCATCTTATGTCATCGTGATAGTTGATGTTTTGCAACAAAACTATGCTGTCGACTGTACATTAGAAATACACGCGTGAATAATTCATTATATCACAATAAATCAGCCTCAAAGCCATTCATGTTCGTATGAAGTGATTATAATAATAACAACACCTTTTGATCTTAGAAAACTTTGTTATTTAATCGATTAGCGAAGCGATTAGCCTTTGAAGTAAAAATGATAACGCTTTTTTGATAATTTCACTTGTGCATAGTGGTAAATAATTTGGATCTTAAGAAAGTGGTATTTTACGTAAAAATGTAGTCTCATGAGCTGACGACTGTAAGTAGAGGTACATAAATCATCAGATTATCTGAAAAATACAGGGTGTCCCAAAATGGGCGAATCAAACTGATATACTTCATATTATGGCCATATTTTTATAACAATTATTTTACTTGGGAGTTCAGAGCACTAAATTAGTTTTTTTTTCTGTACCTATTAACATTTTGGTGGCCATGTGCTTATTTTTTTTTAATGAAGTGGCAGTGGGCGCGGCACATAGCTCGTAAAGACGCTGGCCGTTGGGGCAAAAAAGTTCTCGAGTGGCGACCACGGGCTGGAAGACGTAGCGTGGGCAGACCTCTACTAGGTGGACCGACGATTTGGTAAAGGTCGCGCGAATAGCCTGGGGGAGGCCTTTGTCCAGCAGTGGCTGAAACGAACGTCTATACATGGAAGTTCAGAGCACTTTATTATTATTTTTTTCTGTACCTACTAAAATTTTGGTGGCCATGTGCTTAATTTTTTTTATATTTTTAACGAGGTCAAGACAATTCCTATAGCAGATTGATTCACCCATTCTAGGATACCCTGTATATCACATGCACCTTGCTAATTAAAGCCTAGTGTAATTTTTTCAAAGCATACCGACGCCATGGCCGGATCCGACTCCAATGCTGGTGGGAGGACAATTACAGAGTGTGCAAACATTTGAGCCCATCTGAACGGGTAATTAATGATTGTTGCTACAAAAACAATGTTCGAACACTTAGCGAGGACCTGTCCTTTTTGCGGTGACCACAAGTTTGGTGAGACTCCTTTATCGACGGCTTAGAGTGAAAACCTCTTAAGTGCAAAAGAAATATTTTTTCAAGAGGAAGATTCAAACTGTCATATATTCTGTAAGATTGACCATTGTCATCATCATCATTATTTCAGCCATAGGACGTCCACTGCTGAACATAGGCCTCCCCCAATGATTTCCATGTTGCCCGGTTGGTGACGGCCTGCATGCGGAAGATTTCACTCTAGGCGACGCGGCGACGTTATGTATAAAAAATCAATAAATACTTTTATAATATTTTGTTACATTAATCTTTCTATGATGAAGAGGATAAAAACTTGGCATGGGAATCAGGATTTGAGGGAGAAAGAGTATCTACGAAGTCCTTTTTATTGCAAATAAATAGTGTTATAGTGGTGGCAAAGTTGCAAGGAAAATTATTTTTGAGTGTAAGTTTTTGACATAGGCAAACTGTCAATGCTTTACAGTATGCAATTTTTCATCTTTGGCTGGGTACGAGTATATCTATCTCGTAAAGATCTTTTTCTATATTGTCACTTGCCAATAAAAGAGAGTGTAGACTGCTACCATGGTTACCCTACCTAAACGTTGGAAGGATAACGCTTTGTTGAACGAACGTGGGTTACGAAATGATGAATGGTTTTTGGCTTATAGCCACTTAATTAATTGCTCAGCTATAATGGCGTATTCGTCTTCGCTAGAAGATGAGTTTCTTCTAAATATGTGTTTTCAAATTGTAAAGTTCATTTGGAAATACAAAAGTACGAATGCAATAATTCTTTGTAAATTGTGAATGTTCAAATGCGCACGCAAATGACTTCCTTTTTCTCGTTGCAGATGGGGGTAGGTAATTGGCTTCCCTGCATTGTTATTATTTTGCAAAACTGACTTAATGGAGGCAATGTGCGCTTTTTAACTGGACAATGCTGTTTCAAGTCGCACTGGAAGTTGGTTATTCTTTTAAATTATTCATATTATCAGTATTCAAATTAGGCATTTTCTTTTCAGGAAGATTCTGCTGTTCAGTTACAGCGAGCCAATTTCGCCATCGTGCAAGTTTTAGCTAAGTATTAGAAAACATCAAGATGTGCTTTTATAGAAAGTATCACTGATAGGCCAATAAAACCCAGAAAAAAGTACTTATCGTCAGTAAATTTTGAAAAAAGATTTCACCATTTCAATTTTTCACTTTCATCAAGTAGAAAAAAGTAAATGTACTAAGGGGCCGTCCATAAATTACGTCATCGATTTTTTCAGATTTTAGACCCCCCCCCCCTACAATCATCCTAGCGTCATTTCTTAATGATCCCCCCCCCCTTCTCCCAAAATTGACGTCATTACCAGTTTGACAAAATTANCTGTTGCCTCCCTGACCCTACCTATAATGGCTGAGGCGAAAATATATGAAAAATAATACAAAACATTCAGAATTGATCTACTACTGGATAGTAGGTATTTTTTAGTTTAATCATTTTTTTAAAACTAAAACAAAGAACTCTTGGCCTCCATCTCACTTGATGGAAAGTGATAATCAGCCAAAAAAACGCATAATATGGTTGAATTAGAAACCTCCTCCTTTTTTTATGGGATATAGTAAATTAAATATGAAAATTACCTATTATCGTCTGCGGGCAGCGCGCCCGCCCGGTGTATGAACGTGAGACAGCGCGCCGCGCCCATCGCCACCGGCAGCGGTTTGTCGCGCGACACTAGCGCCGTCAGCAACTCTGGGATTGTCTTGTCGCCGTGTCTGTAAAGAAAACGAGAAAGTTAGTTTACCAGACGAATTAGCACCCTGTAAATGTAGATATAGGGCAGGTTTTGGAGCAATAACATGGGTTTTTGGTCAGTAAAATGATCAATGTTTCGTCGTAGTACCTGGGACATTAGATTTAGTTTGCTACCGACGTTAGCACTCAGTCCCGGTGTAGGGAGGATTTTAGACAGCAGTTTGAAACTGAGTTTGATTATATGGCAGAGTCAGAGAAACCGGACGTACGCGCAACAAAATGTGAAGAAGCAATTTTGAATATACTTTGTTTTGAAACAAAAGACAAAGAGTATTTACTTTGTCCATTTTATGGTCCTCGACAGTGTTGGTTTTCTGGCAAACATCCCAATTCATTTACAGTAATTATTACAGTCAGGTCAACATTACTATGTGAAATGCAAAACAAGAGTTTATGCTTCAATGTAGGTATGTACCTATATCAGAATACTTTTACACATCCCAAACAAAGCTTCAAAATTACTAAGCTAAGCCAAAGTAGAAAGTTTAAGGCGAGCAGAGCCCTCACCGCAACCTGTAGTGTGCTGTAATGACTGTACCTCGTGTTCAGAGCCACTTGTGACACGTTGGCATTCTCGAAGCACATCGCAGCTAGTAGATCCAAGGCGGGCAGAGCCCTGGCGGGCGGCGAGTGGTCGCTGCGCGTGGGCCCGTGCAAAACTAGCGATTATAAGGCGAGCAGAACCCTCACCGCAACCTGTAGTTGCTATAATGACTATACCTCGTGTTCAGAGCCACTTGTGACACGTTGGCATTCTCGAAGCACATCGCAGCTAGTAGATCCAACGCGGGCAGAGCCCTGGCCGGCGGCGGGTGTTCGTTGCCCGTGGGCCCGTACAAGCTAGCAAGTATAAGGCGAGCAGAGCCCTCACCGCAACCTGTAGTGTGCTATAGTGACTATACCTCGTGTTCAGAGCAACTTGTGACACGTTGGCATTCTCGAAGCACATCGCAGCTAGTAGATCCAACGCGGGCAGAGCCCTGGCCGGCGGCGGGTGGTCGCTGCGCGTGGGCCCGTGCAAGCTAGCAAGTATAAGGCGAGCAGAGCCCTCACCGTAACCTGTAGTGTGCTATAATGACTGTACCTTGTGTTCAGAGCCACTTGTGACACGTTGGCGTTCTCGAAGCACATCGCAGCTAGTAGATCCAAGGCGGGCAGAGCCCTGGTGGGCGGCGGGTGGTCGCTGCGCGTGGGCCCGTGCAAGCTAGCAAATAAGGCGAGCAGAGCCCTCACCGCAACCTGTAGTTGCTATAATGACTATACCTCTTGTTCAGAGCAACTTGTGACACGTTGGCATTCTCGAAGCACATCGCAGCTAGTAGATCCAAGGCGGGCAGGGCCCTGGCAGGCGGCGGGTGGTCGCTGCGCGTGGGCCCGTGCAAGCTAGAAAATAAGGCGAGCAGAGCCCTCACCGCAACCTGTAGTGTGCTGTAATGACTATACCTCGTGTTCAGAGCCACTTGTGACACGTTGGCATTCTCGAAGCACATCGCAGCTAGTAGATCCAAAGCGGGCAGAGCCCTGGCCGGCGGCGGGTGGTCGCTGCGCGTGGGCCCGGCCGCCAGAGCCGCCGCCGCCGCCGCGCAGGCGCCGGCCGCGCAAAGCGCCTCTTGCTCGCGCGCGCCGCCGCACCATATGGACAGGATGCGGACTACGCACGCGCGGGCTGTTGGCGAGCCTTCGCGGGCTATTTCTAGTGACACAAATACGTCATAATGAATGTATGTTCGAACCAAATCAATGTTTTTCTAATAAACAGAATGAGGGAACGAACGTCGGTCAACAGTCGCGGGCTATGTCTGTAAATACCATGGTCAACAACTATAAAATTCATACAAAAAGCATTCATAAAATTGACAGAATGCAGACGACGCGCGCAAATGTATGCTGTCGGCGAACATTCTCTGGCAATACAGAAATGGTCATAAATTAGCAAAATAAATATAAATATTGTAGTTCTGTTCTTTAATCACCAAATGTGCCATAATCGGTGAATTTTTATACAATGTTGTATGGAAGCTTAAAGTTCAAGTTTTTATTGTTATTACCAGAAAAGATAACAGCAATACATTGCAAACTGGAGTCTTATAGTATCTTTTAGTATGCTCATACAGCCAATATCATCAATGATAATGACCTAAGTTCAATACTATTAACAATGTTTCTAGAGAAATATAAACTTAAATATTAGAATTTAGTGTATTTTAATGTAAACTTACGTGTCAGTCTGGTGAGTAGCCTCATATCTGCTGGCAGAGACGAGATTGGGGCAGGTGGGTGAAGAAATATGCTTCTTAACGCACATAGAGCTGCCTCAGCGAGTTTTGTTTCTACTGGCACTGTCTTAAGCACCTCCACAAGTGCTGTGGCTGTGCCTTGCTCTACCAGGGAGGTCACATTCTCTGGTGTGCCTTTGGCTAAAGATCCTTTCAAAGTAAAATAATAAATATGTAAGTGTTGATGTTATTATTATTAATTTTGAAAGACTTAATAGGACCTCATTTAGTAACAAATTACTGTTATCATACAAAAAACACTTGTGTTTAGATTTGCATTGTATAGATCTGAAGTTGCAGCAAGTAAAAACTTAAGTTATGTAAATAAAAATAAATAAACAGGCATAATTATCTTGAGTCAATATTACGAATGAATATAGTATGATTACCTATTGTGATAGTGGCTTCCAGTCGGATATTTGGGTCCAGAGTGTCATCAGACATGAGCTGGAGCAGTCGGGGTACGACTCCTTGCTGGATCACAGAACTCTTCTGCCGGTTGCTCCCGATCACAGAGTTCTTCAGCGTCACCAAGGCTTCCACGATCTTGCCGCTGTCCGGCGAGTACAACTCGTCGATATACGACCGAGAGCTTTCAATATCCTTACAGACAAACGTTTATAGGTTACCTGACGTGATATAAAAATCCACTCGCCTACATTTATTATCAATATTTACATTTACACTTACCATGAACACTGTTAGCTGCTGCATTGTATTGTATGAGATTTACGCAGCAATAATGGTAAAAATATCTTTTCAAAATTCCTCCGAGGCCGAATACGCTGTCAGTACATAAACTGTCATTTGTAACTTGTGTTTCGTTCGGAAATTAACGTGCCAAATAATTCATTGAATGATTGAATTCATTTTCTCAGTCAATTGAATTGTTACACAAGCCCAACCCTAGCTAATTGAAGAATTTCGAAAAAAAAAAACACCGTCATAGACAATATTTAATTTGACAGCGACAGCTGACGCCTGTGTTGATTTTTGTTGACAGACAACTCTAGAAATTGTGTGATATTTTTCTATTCGAAATCCAGGAAATTGTAACATGATATTTTGTTAAAAACAGTGAAACAACCATGGCAGACTCTGGAGTAGATACAAGCAATGAAAGCAGCGACAACCCAATATTTGATCACTCCCAGTGTACATTGGAGTTCAATCCCCCAGCAATACCGATCAACCAAGTAGGCCAGGCTATGCCCGTGGAGTTTTTTGGTGAACCACATGACCATATCGGTAAGATAAAGTGCTCTACAAAGGCAAGACACTGCAGACTGAACTATCGTTACGGAGGAGCCGCTTGGAGAAATCAAAAACTGCGCTTCGCTGCGGGAACAAACAACACAGAACTTGTCGAGAAACTTTTACTTTCTGGAGCGGAGCCCAATTCGTCGGATGAATTTAAAAGGAGTCCACTTCACTTAGCTGCTTGCAGAGGATATGTAGATGTGGTTAGGGTACTCCTGAGACATGGTGCTAACCCTAATATAAAAGATACTCTGGGGAATACACCCCTTCATCTTGCTGCGTGCACGAATCACATACCAGTTGTAATAGAATTGCTCGATGCTGGCACTGATGTCAGTTCCAACGACAAGAATGGTCGCAACCCAATACAGCTGGCTCAAAGCAAGCTGAAACTGATTCAAATGCGTCCCAGCGGTGCTGGGCATTTTGAGGAGACTAGGCAGCTTATCGGCGAGATTTGTTTGGTTGTTGAAATGATGCTGAAGTATATGAAGATCCAGAAAGCCGATGCGGGAGAACTGGAGTCGGTGCGGCTGAGACTGGAGCAGGTCAGCACCCGGGAACAAGTTGACTCCGAAGTACAAAACCTACTCGACAGTCTTGACTGTCTAAAGCTGAGATAACTTTGTTGAACTTTGTGATTGTTTGCATTACTAGGTAGATAAATATATTTTAAAGACTGTTCATATTTGTAACTGCCTATTTATAAGAGTTCACAATTTATTAGTATGTAAGAAAGAACTAGTTTAAGTTCTCACTAAAATTTTATTCATTGTAAGTTTCAAGGGTTTGATTTAAAAGTTATATGCACTAAGACAAATGTTATGCTTATTGCTAGAATAAGCACATGTCAATTTGACTTAGCATTTTACTGACCCTTTAGAATTTTAAGTAAATGGTTTTAGGCAGAAAATAGTTTTATTGTCTCATTGTAAGAAACACATCTAATCACATGTTGATTTCGCATAATAAAGATTTTTGATTCGCATTACTTGTTTTATTTTGTTAAAAATACAAAGAATGAAATGTATAATAATTTATTAACAACTTCATAAACTTTTATTTACAATAATACATTGCATTATTAAAATTTCACTATGACATGTTTTGATAAGAATTATTAATATGTCCACAAGAATTATTAAAAGCCCAGAATAAGTCTTTGACAACCATGGAATGTAGGCTACTATACAACATGAGCAAGAATACATCCTAATACATACTCAATTAATAAACATTCTTAAAATAAAATAATTATATTACCTGGAAATATAATTTGTGCAAAACTATTGTGGTATGTTAACTTACATTGTTTATGTGCAAAATTGCCATCATGTGAATTGTACATGGTTTTGGGCAACCATTGCTTCAGTGGAACAGAATAAAATAGATATTTATATCCAGGAGGGAATGTGTTCTTTCAGTCATGCTCCAAAGGCAATGGAAACCTTTTTACCTCATAAACTAAACTATTATATTACAATATGTACATTGTAGTATATGTGTAACACAATTGTCTATTAGCAGAATATATTAGCTCCAAAAAATAAACTTATCACATCTCAAAAACATTAAGCATAAAAAACACATTAGGCAATAACCGGGGTTTTACTATTGTTGCACTTGATACTTGCAAATGGACTTTATGGCAGAAATCATGAATTATCACAGAAGGATTAAAAATAATTGTCTATTATCATATTAATTAATACTGCTAGTTATAGCCCGACCAAAATCACCATACTTTAAAATAAAACTGCTGTTACACCCCACGGGACCAACCTGACGATGCCAGGCAATACTTAGTCATAAGTACTAAAAATGGACCCAACCCACTATACATAAAACTAAATTCAAACTAACATAAATATTATTTCTTAGCGGCAAGTTTAAGAGTTTAAAGGCTCATCCAAAGTATTAAATCAATTGTAATGTAAATTTATTGCTTCAAGCTACTGTTTAATAAATTAGTTAATAACAAGTAGGAATAATGTACTCATATTATGTCCCGCTTGAGCAAATACCCATACGTACACAATCAATTCCTAATTTTGTAAACATAATATGTCAACAAGTGAATACTTTATAGTGCAAAATATTTGGCACTTCTTCATATTAAAAACCTTTCAAAGCTTGACTAGTTTACTAAACAAATATTTTCGAAAACTAAATAACTTACAAAATTATTATCACATTCATATAATTATTGAACCAATTAACGAATAATTTTGTTGATATTGTAATTTAAATCTAAAATAATCACATATAAGGAATGATAAATTCAATTCTGTGATATTGCGATTACTTTGGTAAATAGATAATTTAGATATCATCTGGCACAACCATAATTTTACACCTGAAATGATATTTCCGTCTTATTGCACATTTGCACTTTAGTCGGCTCGGTTTTGTTTCAACTAACTAAATCAGACGGTTTGAGAATAATCCGCGTTTAATTAAATAAAACGGTTTGGAGTTATTCGTTATTTAGTATCCGGGACCAGTACATTAACTATGTTAGGGAATATTTCGGCTTGGATGGGGCCGTACTCGACGACCTCGCCGTCGACCGCGAGGTTACCCTCCGACCCTTCAGGAACTATTCTAAATGCGCTGACGGGGACCATTTTGATGTATTCGCTGTCGATCTCCGCGTGCGTTCCGCTCTCGGCGTTCAAGAGGAACGACAGGAGCTGCGAGCGCCTGACCCCCGACTTGATTATGAGCATCCACATCACGCCGTCGGACAGCTGCGACCGCGGGGCGAAGAAGAAGTCCTCGCCGATGTAGGACTGATATGACACGTGGACCAATACGAATTCGCCCTCCTCGTGCACCCAGTGGGAGGGCAGTTGTGACATGAGCGACGGCAGATGCGACGCGGGCCCGTGCATGCAGGCGTGAACCGGCGACCGCATCTCGGAGCCTTCGCTGGTGACGCTGTGGTACTCAGACCCGCGTGTGCTGTAAAACGCGCTCCGACGCGAATTGACGGAGTACCATGAATCTACTCTCTGATGCTTACCGTTCACGGCGCTCGTGAACACTTCCGCGTGGTCGTCGCAGTCGATAAACGCTTCCGCGTCGGGGGAATCGAGCGCGCCGTCCTGGCTTATGCTGTGGCTCAGGGTGAACGGTTGCTTCGGCTTGGGTAGATTGCTCACATCCTTTATTTTCGCGTAGCTCAGTACGCCTCTGTACCTTCTCAGGCCGACCAGCCTGGCTACGGCCCAGATCGCGAACCTTTGGGAGCCGATGGCCCGTAGTCTTTCGCTCTCGATATCGATGTCAGCGAGTAGGCCCCAACCGACGGAGAGGAAGGAGAACATGATCTGAAATAGAAAATGTAAAGTGATTAGATGGAATCAGTGCATGCTGTGGTAATTGCTTATAAATAAGGTAATCACGAGGTTGCATATCGTTAAAGTTCGTCTACCTGACCTGGCATAGTGATTCATTATCCATTGAGTAGTCGATAAGTGCCCTAGTAGATGCTACTACTGTGGAACAGAGCACTTACGTACGAGGCTAATCGTATCCGCGATCCGAGCGCGTTTATTGACGGACATGCTCAATTGAATAGTGTAATACAAATCTGTATTATTAGCAGGATGCATTTATGATTCTTTTCTAGAGTAGAGCAGTCGGTTAACCTTATGTAACAATCCTATCCTATTATCACAGATAAATCTAGAATTGTTCATCATCTCTAAACTACACACATTTTAAGCGTTCTCCTTTGGAAACGGATTGTTATTATATTTTAGGCTTATTAATTAGTTTTACCGGCCAAATTGAGTAAATTAAACAATTTAAAATTGTGTTTGTGTAACTACTGAAAAACATGGTTCAAATTACATAGATCATCAAAAAAATGCAGACGTCATAAAATAGGTACATGACTTGCGTTTCAATTCCGCTGTCTTGAACTTAATTAATAACACTATACATTTTCCTGCTGCGTATGAGTAGGTATGGCATATCACTTCCTGTCCATATTATGACTATACCTAAGGATTATGTAATACATAATGATCAACACATCTAACGGCATTTCTGATCGAAGTTATTGACCGATGACTTACCTATCTTACGTAGGTATTCAAGTTTTACCTTAAGACACTGTCCGTTTTCACCATCAATCCCTAATTTTTATGTGACACCTATGGTAACATTTAACAGGAATTTTGTTTTCATAGGGGTCACTTGAAAATTAGGGATTGATGGTGAAAACGGGCATAATAAAATTAAGCATAGCAATACAAGAACAACGGGGTTTGAAGAAGACCGTCCCATTCGCATTCAAAAATATTTTTTGAATTCGAGAGGAAATTCGAATGGAACGGTCTGCTTCAAACCCAAACAGCACGGATTATTACAGGAGTTTAAGTTATAATAACAGTTGACATTTGTTTTGAAAACTATGAAGAGAAGAGGATAGCCTCGTAGCGCCCACGGATTTTTTGGATCGTCTTTAACTACGACCCGACCGTCCTTCTTATAGGACTTATAGTTATAGTCCTATCAGCCCAAGATTTTGAGTTGAAATTCGTATGTGTTAGAGTTACCGGTTTGAAGTGAAACTTTCAGGGTATAATTATGATTATATTAGCATGTGTTTTTAAATTCAATTATTTGTCTACCTTTTGTTCTTTACAAAGGCCATCGGGCCACAAATTCTAGATTAAAAGGTAGTATTAAGTGATGTAAAATTAAATAATACAAAAAATTAGTAGTGTAAAGAGTATTAAATTAATAATAATAATAAATACAATAAATATTTTTGAACAATTTCACACATAACGCTATCTAGCCCCATAGTAAGCAATTAATATGCTTGTGTTATGGGTGCTCGCTTAACGGATATACTACATTATATACATTTTAAATACATACATATTATACTAGTAACACCCAGACCCATCACAGAAATTAAAATTCATCATTTCACCAACCCCCCCCCCCCCCAATTTAGAATGACGTAATATATAGACGGCCCCTAATGCATTATAGGCCTGCTACATCCTGATACAGTAAAATGTATTAAGATATTACTTATGCAAATAGAAGAATAAATAAGTGAGTAATTTTAATTTATCCTTGGCAATGACGGCATGGCTGCCTCAAGCGATGTGATGTCACAACACTTGAGCGACATATTAATATAGTTGAAGCTTGTGGAATGTAGATTTAAAGGGTCGTAATTTTTCTTGAAGCTCATAATTACGTAGGCTTCAACAACTTCATTTGTACTGAGCGATTATTTTTAATCACTTGAGTAATTTTTAATTTCCAACCCCTCTTTTACTTATATTTCATGTGTATGAGTAAGTACACTTAGCCTAGGCACAGACCACCGACTTTTAGGATCGTCAAAAATCTGTCAAACTCCATACAAAATACAACGGTTATCGTCATAGTTACGGTCAAAGTTAGGCGGTGCAACTCAGCCTTAGTTGGCCGATAGTTGGGCCCGATTCAATTTGTATAAAGAATCGGTCGATACCAAATCGGTGTATTGTGCGCACTTCATACGTATGTCCATACTGATTTTATCAGCCCGACTAAACTATCGACCAACTAAAAGTCGGTGGTCTGCGCCTAGGCTAAGCTTAAAATTGAAAAGTTTTGATTGTAAGTAAATGTTCTTTTCTTCCTTTAATTCGTATTACTTACTAATTTCTTAACCAAAGAGGTAGGTATATGTGTCAGATTTTATGAGCTTTCAAACTAGACTTAAAATAAAATGACCAAAAGCTTTATTCAATCATAATTCTCAGAAAGCCATAACGTTTCATTGTCAGCCTTTAGCTCCCCATCACGACTGCTGCCAAATTCTTTGTAGCTAATCAAATATTCTGTGTCTGTCTGTGTATTAAATCTACGAGTATATGTATATGTAGTTAATTCTCCAGAATGCTAACGGCGGTCCTATAGTATTTGAGGCACGCACGAGGAAAACAAGCTGTCAAGGTCTGACGAAATTTGTCATTCAGCCGGGCGGTGCCCGTGCGCAAACGCCATTTGGCGTCGAGGATTTCCTTCTGGGGCATACTGGGAGAGATGATATTTTTATTTCTTCCTTTTTTTATTAATGTTCCAGTGGAGTAGGTAGGCAAAATGTGTTTAGAAATGTAGGTGCTCTTTGTTTATTTACTTCCATCTTTTTTATGTTTGCTTGTCTCTAGAGTTACATGAATCAATTACCAGTCATCGACACACCTTGATAACTTATTGGAGTGATGTTTTCCTAATATCATAGTAACGAATAAGTATGGTAGGTATAACCGAATTATTAAAGCTATAAAACAATAACATCAAAATAAACTTTTTGTAATTTTTTGTCTCATGTACTAGTGGTCATGTCACTAGAACGTATAGTTTCCGAGGATTAAGCAAAAAACCGAAAAGTGGTACCTTTAAACCCCCCTCACCCCGCCGGCTCAAGTGCTAAGAGCGGGGACTTTTGGTGTGTTCACCTCCTAACTAGTCTAAATAAAGTCCCGAAGTCAGAAATTGTGTTCCATGGATTTCCATCTAAAATGTTTTATTGACTGGACTATAAAAAATCTCAAACACTTAGAAAATCTACTAACCCGTATCAGTTTTCAAAATTCCCAGTCATGTCATTGTCATTACGTATAATTTTATCTAAACCTAGATCTTAATGCGGTCTACATCTGTTAACACTTAACATTGGCTTTCAATTACCATTAGCAGGTCCGTTAACACCATGCCATTCACAAATAAGTGGAATACAGTAGGCTCTTCTGCTGCTACTGTATTAGATACGAGCTACAGACGATGGTATATCAAGCTATACATTGTGGCGTCTTATAATAATATTGTTGTAATCCAGGTTCTTCTCGCGATCTTCACCAAATCGTCGGTCCACCTAGTAGAAGGCCTGCCTACGCTACGTCTTCCAGCCCGTGGTTGCCACTTGAGAACTTTTCTGTCCCAACGTCCATCGTCTCTACGGGCTATGTGCCCTGGATGCTGGGAGCTGGATGTGGGCAGCGCATCACCGGTCGTTATGGAACGCTTTGGGGGAGGCCTTTGTCCAGCAGTGGACGTCATTTGAAACTAACGAACGAACGATATTGTTGTAATTAATATGTGCTATTTTGTGATTGGAATGTCTAGTCTGATGTGCTCTATAATCCTTTTCCAATTGACATAGTCATCTATTTTGTACAGTAGACCATTTGATAATGAGAGAGTTGGTGAGTGCGAGGTAGAGGTCTATTAGTCCACAATAACTCTGGTAGATAGCTAATGTATTTCCTCCATAAAAATTAATCCGAAACAATGATTTGCTGGTTTGAGGGAATATTTACAAGCTGTATTATTTCTACTGGTATTGACTTAAGTAGACCAAAATAACTTGCCAATTGTTTTCACGAATCCAGCGATTACAGTCCAAAAATAATTTACCAACTATCATTAGCGGTGAGTAAGCCCACTGTGCAGACTTTAATGCGAGCTTGATTAGAACGAGCAAAAACATGCGCTCAGTGTGTCACGACACAATAAGGAAGGGGCATCACACGTCGCTCACCGAAAATCGTTCGCGGTCTGCGTTGTGAATTTTAGAGAGGCTTCCTAGTTCCTTGTAATAGCCAGGGTCGTGCGAAAACGTTGTCGAAGTCGAACGCTTCTGAAATAGGCCCCATGCGGATGTCAATAGTACACGCGAGAATATGTATCATTGGCCAGTATTTTTGACCTTATTTTCTTTAGCTTTGTTACGACTCGCTCGTGACTGTGCGTGAGGATTATTTGTAGCGGATGACATCAATGTTTTGCCGTTTAATTACATTTGGTTATTAAATTTTATCGCTTAATGTAATTGGAGATCCGCTATTACTTTTGTGTTTTGGTTTTTTATTCAGGTGACGTGAATTAAAATAATTCCACAGGTTTTGCTCCGGTTGAAGGATGGAAATGATTGTTTTGTTTTTGTGATTTGGGTCATTATCACCTCGCCTAATTCTTGTTGTGTTTTGGCAGTTGGAAGTAGGTAAGATGTAGAACTTCCGTCTTAATTGTTTATTTACTTAACCTACTGGGAGCCACGAAAATCAATCTTTTTCCTTTGAAAAAATAGAGATAATTGCAAAAAAGAACTTTTCAGTGTCTACGTTCAACTGAACTGTAGTAGGTAATATGCACAAGTTACTGATTTTTTTAGAGCAGACGGGGGCCGCGACTTTAGATCGGGGGGCCCAATGGGAAAGAACGGCCTTACCACTGTCCATTGACATTTAGAACAATAAGAGAGTAAATCAAGATAATATTGCCTACCTTTTTTAGAATGTCGTATTATTGGAAAAGTGGTTGATGTATTTCACTTTACCAAATCGAAAATAATAAGAATGCTCCCTGCATTGTCTATAGGAACACAGAAGATTAAATTAACTCCGATCTTTGCCCATTTAAATAAGTATCAACGGTTGAATGTTCTCGTTAAAATAAAATAAGCCGTTGAAAGTAAAACACTAATTAGTCTATTTTCGTTAGCAAAAATCGTTTTTTAATTGATTCCCATTGCCCCGTGAAATGAGGAAAACACGGTCATTAGCTATCGCTTTAATTATCTATGTACAGTCGGTGACAATTTTTGAGAAGAATGGAGTTGGATTCATACGATTAAGATACTGGGAAACAGCCGGCGCGGCTGTAGTGCAATGTGAACGCGACCTTATACGATCCTGACACCATCATCCTAATCATATAAAAACGTTGTATTCATACGAATACAATACGTCGTTATTGTGACACAGCCTTTACCTTGTGACGTATCACTCTTAGGCTGAGTTGCACCAACTAACTTTAACCGTAACTATAATTATAACCGATGTTTTTCGTATGGAGTTTAATAGATTTTTGGCTTATTAAAGTTAAAGTAAGATGGTGCAACCCAGCCTTAAAGTATCACAGGTCACTTGAATTGTAAATACACTTTTGCTTTCCGAATCTTAGTGGTTAAAGCAATTGCCTAAAAAGTGAAAGATCATGGATTAATATTTCATGTGAAGCAGTGATTTTTAAACTAGTACTTATTCAGCTTGACACTTAAAATCAAATATGAAATAGGGAGTCAAGTGAAACTGATTCGTCTTAATTTTATTTTAATACGACTGTACCGTGACCGGAAAAATTTCAATTTTGTATTTAAACACAGTTTAAGTAAAATAAAGCGAATGTTGAACTTGGTAATTGCATTCGGTAATATCGCACTTTCTAAACCTTTTGGCCTCGGATTGATCGAGGTTCGTATTCGATTCCTGGTTCAGTCGTAGAAAGCATAATGTTCAAGTTCATCATTGAGTTTGATTTTAGTTGGAGGAAAGATACCTAATTCCCTCGTTATCTTACCTTCAACGCTCGAACTACTCCTATGTTCTTCTGATTAATTTAGTTACGGGTCCAATGACAGTTTAACTTTCCCCTGGGACAAACTTGACTTTCATTTGTTGAGTTTTTATGGCGGTCAAGCTGTAGATCCTGGCTACACAGGAGCTGTGGCGGTAGGAACGAGAGGTGGGAATAGTCCCGATTTACCTCCAAGGCTCGCTTGATCAACAATATCCATCAAGTGAGATGCAGGACAAAAGCTTTTGTGGTTAAAAGAACTGGTCAGAGACTATTTTGCTTTTCTCAGCTTTTTATTGCATTGTAGGGTTTTATTCCGTAGAAAATCTTAAAGATGACGCACTTAGTGCTTCCGAAAATGAGTTTTGTGTGACAATAGATGCTTTCCATTATCATTAATTAGGATCAGTCCACTGTTAAACATAGGTTTCCCCCACGTATGGTGTCTCTTTCGAATGGTGTCTCTTCTAATTGTTACCAGAGCTTTCAGTGTTCAATTCAATGAAAGAAGGCTTTCGTTTCGTCTCCCTGGATAACACTGTACTGGACACCTATCAAAAATCTAGCACCAAAGATATTTTAGCTTATGATTATAGGTTTTAGCTCGTCAGCATGTTGTTGTGTTGACTTTTAATTAAGCTTAGAGTTCTTGTAGGTCGGTACTTCTTTGATAGCATTTTTTATCATCTGCTGTCGCTCTGCATTACCGCATACCTAACAAATAACAATTAAAACATTTGTACAGGAAGAATTATCGAAACAGGTAGCATTCCACTGATTAGCTTATCAAACGTATCCGTCATATCTGCATCCATAAATACATTATTTCCATACAATAATTCAAATCAAGGGATATACTCGTAACTGGCATATACAATTTATAAATCAAACGTTCGTGACTTAGCACGAAATTCTCATTTGGTCAACCAGAAAATTTCGCATAAACGACAAAATTTATCTATACAATGTGACAATATTTCATAACTTCACAGTATTGTGGGTTGTGTCGTAACTTAGGACTGGGGTCTCACAGACCATGGTTTTGCGAAACCTCTGGTAGAGGTCACTGGAGGCTTCGTACTACGATGTGCGCAGTATGCAATTTCCTTTGTATTATTTTATCTATGCAAATAAGGTTTTATGTGTTAACGGTCGGTCCCTTCATTAGACGCTAAATGTCACGAGGATTTAACATTTGGGTACTAAAATTGGCGTTTATTTATAGCTTTATTAAAGCTGGAGTCCATGGGAGCTTTCATGAGATTTCTACTATTTCTAATAGTTAAGTTTTTCCAGTAAGCTTGGATTTGAATCATCATCATCATCATAATTTCAGCCACAGGACGTCCACTGCTGAACATAGGCCTTGCCCAATGATTTCCAGATCGCTCGGATTGATTTGAATACATGACTATAAAAATAACACCTACATATCTAACATTTAAGGTCAATCAAGTCTATTGATTTAGGACTTCTTTAAAATTAGAAAAAGAAATCTTCAGGAGACCATAACCAGAAGTTCCGAACGAAGAAAGTAACCAATCAGACAACCTGACGCATATTTCTTTCTTGAAAATACATATTTCATTTACGCTCTCTGATCGAAGAACGGAGAATTTTCTGGTAATTTTCCTAACCACCTAGTATTTTAGGTTATCTAAGCAATTAAACAGCTGTCACTACTTTCCTAACGACAAATTAATATTTTTTAAATGCGTTAGGAAAAATAATAACAAATTAGTATTTTAAGATAACTTTCTACTCAGTTAAGATGAATCATTAATAAAATTATATTTCAATCAAATTCATATTATAATTTGAGTCTATCTGAAAATTATTCATATAGGTACCATCTTCAATCAATACAAAGTACAATATAAAGTGTATATTCAGTTTTATTGCATCAGATAGAGTCGTATATTCATATATTATACAATGGCAATAAATAAATACAAGTGCTCAAACATTATAAGGCTTATATTAGTTCACCTGATTGTAAAGGTGTGACCACATTACGAGTTTAACTATTTATAGACACTTTGAAAAAGTACGATTATTTTTATTATTTATACACTTACTTGATTTCTCTAGCACCTTTGTTGACCGAACTCTTTCTAACTTAGACGTATTAAGTTTATTTAATTCATAAATAGTTTATACATGTAACCCGTATGATGCTTGCTTAACCTGATTTTTAGTAAAGAAATCTTTCCCTAAATACCCTAAATGAAGTCATCAAGTCTTGCGAGCTTATAATTTTAGGAAATTGGATTGAAAATAGGAAAATAGAGACATTTCCTTGTCTTCATTATTTAATTTTGGTATTCATTGCAGGAGCATGACCCTCTGCCACTTACTTGCCAGAGGCTAGTGGATTATGTTTAGATATTTAAGTTATAAGAAGTCGTAAAAGTAATTTGTTTTCTGCAAAAAGCTTTTAAAAAGCACTTTTCCAGATTTAAGGTACCTATTACAACTTAATTATCTAAAAGCACCGACTCAAATCCTCCGAGTGACTCCACTCGGTCAAAAGCTTATTACATCCTTAGTTAATACTGGTTTATAAACAATATACGATGCAATTTATTTCCCATGTCAGGTCATTAGATAGATTGGATGATTCGAAGGCTGCGCGTGCGCGCCGCGAACTTTGACTCGGGCATGTGGGTAGTCGTAGGTAGTTCCTTTCGTTTTGTGTATTGTTTTTTATTTCACACATATGTGTAGATGAAACAAACCAAACATGGTTTGTTTTGGTTTGACAATATTGTTGTGAAAGCAGTGACGTCATGGATAAATCTTCCGCTCCCTATTTTCTAGTCCTTAGAAATAAAATACAGTTATTGTCTGTTACAATTGATAGAAATTGTCCGTTCTTAGGTAATTGTTTGATTGATTACATAATATTCACGTATTTCATTGCATAACATACTCCAAGGAATACATTTTTATGCCAAAATTCTTTTAGATGGTTCAGGCGTGAAACCACATAAAATTTACATTAATGATATTGAAACATGTCTGTCTATGTCTAATATCCGGTATTGTTATCTTAAAAATATACACAGTTTATTCGGTATCAAATAAAAACCGAAATGAATCCAAAAATAAAACACACCTACCTACAAGAAATGTGTCACTGCAGTATGGTATAAATTATTAAAATTTCGTTAGTCACTTTCGAGGAAAAAGTCCGATACATTCACTATGGAAAGAATAAGTTCGTAGAAACGTGACTCGTTTCGGCCGTCTGCTTTGAGGCCTACATTTTTTTCAGTGATTTTGAAATGCCCCTTCTACTATATCAATCAAACAGCTTTTTCTCAGAAACTTGGTAATGTAATGGTAAATCAGATGAGGTAAATGTAACCATTTTTTTTAATATGAGCATACATGGTAGTAACAATTATACTTCTCATAATAATAATTATTGTAATAATCAGGTCGTATTATTTATTCAATATAAACTGAACAAAAGGCTGAGTTTAATATTGTTCTAATTTCATAATATAAATCCCAAAACAGAATATTATAATTAAAATATCAAAATTAAATGCGTTCCAAGGTCGAATTTCACTTGTATTTGTCATAATTCTAAAAATATCCGAATACCATTGATCGATTAAAATATCGACCACGTAATGATTTAAGCACGTTGTTTGACATTGTCGATTGTGTGTACAATACTTTATATGACATTTAATTTAACGAGATGAGATCGGTACTTGATTTTTATTTCGTTTGATACCTTGGTATCAGACTTTAAGTCAGCTGAAAGCTTCTTGTGTCTGTCTAGTAGATCAAGCTTAAAGTATTTGCATCTACAAAATCTAGATCTAAGATATCTTAGAACCAATAGGCCACAGAAACTAATATTTCCTTGGGGAAAATGAGAAAAACTCCTCTAAAAGCACGTTGTAATTGTCTTGTGTAGTATTTTGTCTTCCTTGCTAACTTACGATTAAATCTAATGCTTCTAATTTTGTTCTTCCCTAGAAATGTCCCTAACATGAGACAAGACAATTTAAATCAATTTTCGCAGACTTAAAAATCCACAATTTATTTTATAAAAGTTTTTATAATCGTGTAAAATTTTCACACCACCATCGTTTTAAGTAATTTGCGCCATCAAGCCACTAAATTTACAACGGAAAAAAAACGTTACCCAGCGAAATTACTAAAAAGGGCACCCAAGAATCCTGATTAGGCACTTCCGTCGAAATCGCTACCAAAATAAGGAGGAAAGGTCGTCCTGACCTGCGCATGATTCACGTGTCTCTGAAGGTGACCCTATGTAGAGTCGGAAACGATAAATGTTTTTTATTTATTTAGCGCACGCTGTGTCCACGACGGTGCAAACTTTTTAGATTAGATTTGACGGGCGATTTAAGTTTGAGCTGTATTTCGCGAGCTTTATTTTTTATTTTAAACTAAAAAAAAGTATTTTTAAGTAGGAGTTTTTTTTATCCACATCTAGGAAGCTCTTCGCTTGTACTCGTAAGTTCGAATTATAATTTTACTGAAATAATTATTAAGAGGACAAATTAATAAGCGAATACAGGACACAATTAGTAATGATAGAGGAAATCAAGGTATGAAATAGGCGTGGCAAGACTAGTACACTGCCCACTTACGTCTACTGGTTTTTAGTTGAGTCGATGATTTGATATTTAGGAACTGTATACCACCAATTAAATAGTGATTATTAGCCAGCTGTGGATTTTGGCTACGTTGTCGATATTTCTGTCCAAAAAAAGTAATGAATGTTGTTAAAAAATGGACTGACTGTACAATTTGCACTAAGCTGCGCAATGCGCACTTTTAAATATTAATTCTGGACAGTTTTTATTAGAGATGAAACGGATAGTTGTTTGGCCGGATACCGGATACCGGATATCCGGCCAGCTGCTAGGCCGGATAGCCGGATATCCGGCGGCCGGATAGTTGGCCCATTGTCTCGTTTCATGTCGTGACGAGTTTAGCGCCGCACAGGTGCTTCGAACGCGATTAGTGGGTATATTAGTAGACTAGACTAGTCAAACTTTTCGAAAACAGAATCTGTCCGAATAGAATGTCAGATTTTGCCACTTGTCTAGGGGGCAAATCAATTCGAGCGATTTCGGTTGCTATCGTGAGTGTGTGAATGAATAGCGAAAATTAAATTAATTTACTTGCTGCGTAATCTGACTGAACTGCATGCATCATGTCATCAAACCATCAGTGAAAAAAGATCGCCTTTTTTATTTGGCAATATTTCGACATTAACAGATATTATTTACTACAGGGTGGCTCAGAAGAAAATTCACTTTTGAAAATTCAATGAAACGAAAACTGTACATTTTTGTAGAACTTTAACTATTGCAATTTAAAGGAAATCTAGTGCAACTTATTTTAAAATTTACTTCCTTTTATAAATTTTATCGTACATGTGATTCCCTTGACGTTTACAACATTCGGTCAACATACATCAAAATTTTGGAAAACTTTCGTTAGGAGTTACCTCGAAATGGATTCAGGATGGATGAATGCTGCAGAGTTTTTGGATTATTAGAGTATACTCTGCTCATAAGGTAACCCCGCAAAAAGAAGTCTGCTGGAATGAGACTAGCGCTTCTTAGAGGCAGTGAGATTTCATCCCTGCTTAATTGGTTTGTTGCATTGAAAGGATGATTAATTTTTGAGAATGCTATACTGGTAGGCTGAAAAGCTTTTTGATTTTTAAAGCTGCAAGATTCGCAAGGCTATGACCGGAGCACTTGGTTTCACCAATATGGGGCTACGTGTCACATTTCAAATGAGAGCATTTAGATGGTAAGAGACATGTTCCCACAAAAAAATAATTTCAGGCAGAGGTGACATCTCCTGGCCACCAGGAAGCCCTGATCTCACTCCAGAAAATTATTTTTCGTGTTGTTACATTAAGAATAGAGTATACAACTTTTATAATCCAACAAACATGCAGTAACTGAAGCTGAGCATTCGGCAAAAAATTGAAAATAGGTTTCGAGGTAATTATAACTCTAACTAGATCGAATGTTGTAAGCGTCAAGGAAATCTCCTGGGCGATGTAATTTAATAAAGGTAAATTTAAAAATAAAAAAGTTCTATAAAAATGTACAGTTTTCGTTTCCTTCAATTTTCAAAAGTGAATTTTCTTCTGGGCCACCCTGTATTTATGTATTCGTCATTAGAGTGAATAGCCCAGAAAAAGAAATTAGTTTTTTGAAAGGCTTTTTGAAGAATGGCTTTTTTGTAACTTTTTGGACTTTAAATAAAAGCCGTCATTATTATAAGCCATTTTATTTATATTTACCTCAAAAATTAATGTTTAATTTTTTTTTTAATTTTATTAATAGAAAATTGTCGTAGTTTTTAATATCCGGTATCCGGCCGGATAGTGAGTTACTATCCGGTATCCGGCCGGATAGTAAATATAGGCCGGATATCCGGCCTACCGGATAGTTGCCGGATATCCGTTTCATCTCTAGTTTTTATATTGGGGGCATCGTACCGTACCATACGTATCATGTGACTTAGCTAATCTATTTATACATTATAATAAAACTCCAAAGTAAAGTCTTGATCTTCAATGGTTGGGTTATTGGCGTTCAAGCTGTTGATCCTGGCTACACAGGAGTTGCAGCGGTGGGAACGAGAGGTGGGAATGGTCCCGTAAAAAGTTAAGTCTGTAAAGTTTTTATTTTAATCATGTCTGTGTCTTCCACAAGTTAACTAACATATTTAAGTAATAGATTTTAGTTTTTTTTTAGAATTGATAGTACCTACTACAATTGTGAGTACAATACTCGTAATGAAGATAGGTTTTCTAATAATAGTTTAAACCTCGCTAACATAAAGAATTATTATTTATGATAAATACAATTCCCCTTATTATTTTCCTCGTCTAATTATCGTTTTATTAATTAAGTTTCAAACTCAAAAACAAATTAATTAGTCGAATCATTGTTTGTCGAGTTTTGTTGCTAAATAACATTTATTTTCAGAAATTTACCAGTTTAATTTTCTTATCGGGCGATAGAATTTCAATTTTATTATAACTTATAATTAACCACATGTAAGGTGTTTTATCAAATTAACTACAAATAATTGTTTAGTTATTATTGAATTATTTTAAATTTATAGAACCTATTGGATTTTCCACCCACAAGGTGGACCGAGGACCTTATAAAGGTGACGAAAGGCGCTGGATGCAGGCGGCTACCAACTGTGCGATGTGGAAATTATTGGGAGAGGCCTATGTTCAGCAGTGAACTGTGGCTGAAATGATGATGATGATGCTGATTGTATTTTTACTGATAAAGCTACATAATAGGTAATAGCCAGGTATATTATTATATCCTTATTCACGCAATATCCGTTTATGATAGTGTTAAAAGAAGTTAAGTTATGCTTTAAATGAGTTAAATAACCGTTTTATAATACTGGCTCGTGAAGACTTCTTTAATAGTTTTTAATAAACCATTTTTAATTTCTACATTTAAATCCAGACGTCGCAATTTCAGCCTAACTTACTATATTCTTCATCTTTTCTCCAAAACAGATATTTTCTTAAACGTGTTACAGTGTCTTGTAAAATGATTAATCTCTAATATTCATGAATATTTGGTAATCTTAAAAGAGTTATTAACATTAAATGTTTTTAAGTAAAAAATGGAACGAGATTCATCTAAAAACACACTTCAAGTCATAGAAAAAAATAAGCACAACGATATAAAATGAAAAATAATACCATGTTCGTGTCACAAAACCTCTAAGTTACATGCTACGAACAGTTTCGCCTATTTCCTCCAACGTAATATTAGAAGGGCCGGGAAGCGCCCAGCTAAAAAGGACCGGTACCAGTGCATAGCCTTGCGGGACGAAAGCGTCGTACCGCACGCCTGCGTGGAATGCTCGTTTACTTTCCACCGCGACCTTGGTGCGCGCCAATCGCCGAACGCGAGATACGGCCTACCAGCCGGATAGGATGCACGTGAAAATGCTGAGATTGTAGATAATGAACGACTCTAATGTGCTTTAGATAAAGCTTAAATTAGAGTAGAGTCGCGGTTTTCCATCTATGCAACTCAGGAGTTGCTGATCCTGAGAGGTCTACAGTTTGGCCTCCAATAAATCCTGCGTATTATGAAGAAAGAAAACTGTCAATTTCGTAAAATATGGTTTTGACAAATAACAGCAGCTACCTATCAGAGCCGGATAGGATGCACGTGAAAACTCTGAGATTGTATCTAGAGACTCTAATGGGCTTTATATACGGCCTGAAGTTGGAGTAGAGTCGCGGTTTTCTACCACTGCAACTCCTTTACAGCCAGGATCTACAGTTTCGCCTTTAAAGAAACAGTGAAGGTTGAGTAGTCCATTAGTCCAGGCAGAAACTGGTGATTTTGTAGATATACATAATATACAGGTTGGAAACGATAAGTGATCTCACTCGATTATTACTAAACTATACAAGATATCCAAAAACTGGTTACTGATCATGAAAGTGCTCCACGAGCTCTATCCAACGGTACCAATAATAGGTTACAAAATAAATTGGATCTATCTGAAAATACAATATTTCCAGCCTCCATACATTTAGTGAAACCACATAATATTAAAAACTATTCAAGATATCCAAAAACTGGTTACTGATTCTGAAAGTGCTCTGCGAGCTCTATTCAACGGTATCAATAATAAGTTATAAAATAAACTGGATCTATCCGAAATTCAATGTTTCTAGCTTCCATACATTTACTACTGCCACAGTCATGGCACTCATGTCTTGATAATATTATAGCAAGTGAAGCCTAAAACCAATGTTTTCCATTAATAATTTTAAATGAGAATGCAATTTACGAGTTAATTTTAAGTGTTTATGATTTAAAATAAATAAACAACACTTCTCATAATTTGTGTGCCTGGCATAGTGGCATACATTTAGTATGGAGGCTGAAAACATTGACTTTTCGGATAGATCCAGTTAATTCTGTAAGCTATTACTGATATCGCTTGAAAGAGCTCGTGAAGCACTTTCAGGATCAGTAATCAGTTTTTCGATATCTTGTGTAGTTTAGAAATAATCGAATGAGATCACTTATCTTTTCCACCCTGTAGACTCTTATGTGCTTTGTAGTCAGAGTAGGATCACGGTTTCCCACCACTGCAACTCCTATGCAGCCAGGGTTTAGAGTTTGACCTCCAAAAAAAAATCAGCACAGTACACCAGTACAAATTATTCAAATTACTAGGATAATAGGATGTACTCGTAAGTTGATACGTGAAAATGTTGTGAATATTATCTAGAGAACAACTTCAATGTGCAACAGTCTTATTGTCTTAGCTTCATTGGAATTTGCGAGCGTGAATGTCATCTGAAAGTGTTTTAGATACTATAATACATAGTTAAAATGCGTTACAATTTTTCTTTTGGCTTAAAAACTATCAAGTTCATTAAATTTAAATTTATGTTCAACTATATTTTGGTTTATTTCAACGTGATATTTTAAATCGTGTCCCTATCATGTACGACCTTGCAATTCTTCGTGAATACTTGGGGATATAAGTGCCAAAGCATGCATCAGATACACCATATCACACTGTAAACATTGAAGTAAATTCATGTGATGGGATACGTTTAAAAATAAGTAGGTACATTGAGGTATGTATACTAAATAGACTGCCTAAACGGGCGCCCTTCTGATATCCTTCGCCATAGCCAAATCAAGGTTACGAAGTTCATTGAACAATAAACTTTTATTAGCACTCCAGAGAAAACAAGTTATACGAAGTGTTAACAACTGCAACTAAAGTGGTTACTAAAATTAAATCGATGAGCTGATAATAACATACAATTATATAATTACGAAACCATTATTGCATGAAAATAACAATTTTTGTAATGCAAACATCATCACCATGAACTGTGTAATTGTATCAATTACGGCTGAAATGGATATTTTTAGCTGCACAATTTAGCAAGAAAAGAAACAAAACATTTTTCCCGAGGCTGCGCCGGAGTCTAAACAAGCGCGAAAACAATTGATTACGCAGTAGCGACGCCCCCAGCGCGTGCGAATCCGAAAAAATGGTCCACACCATCTGTGAAGATGCTAGCTAGAGAGACGCACTTATACACGAAAGCCTTGCGATTGATAGGGACGAAACATCTGTTCAAGAGTAAGTGAGAGGCGATGTTGCAATAATCGTGAGTGCGACAGGGACAGTTGTCGAAGAGAAAGATAGGGAGGAGAGTGAAATTGCCGTACCAACTTTCACTGAGCTCGTTTCGATTACGTCAGGGCTGCGCCGCTTGCGCAACGCCTCGCGAAGAGATTATGGCATTTTGTACGACACTGATTTGAATGATCACTGGAAGTAATCAATTACTTGGCAGCGGCTTCCGGTGCTGCCATCTCTACTGAAGCGTCTTAATTTTACAGACTGATTGTTTCAATAGCTCTGATGTACCTATGCACTGATTGAAATCTATTTTCTACTGTATAAAATTAGGCAAGTCATTGTGATCCAAATAAATTAAAACTAAGACGCAATTTCTCTAATGACACCTTTCTCTAAAAATGAAATACCTAATTAAAATTCTTACTTTTTCCATACACAGGTAATAATCGTGATAAATGTTATACCTGATGGCCGTAATACAAAACATACTTACTTTTTGGAGAGAGAGCGATAATAACAACTAGATCAGTGAGATGGTTAGCGAAACATTGCTAAACGGGGTTACACAAACCTTTACGACAATATTACGACTCGTGTTATGCCTATTCTCCTATTTGCCTAATCGTCTTTTGATGGTTCTTGTCATTGTGTTTCTGATGCTCTGTGCTATACAATTTTATTGCAATTCCACGGTACTTACTTTCACTGTTACGTTATTTAGCATAATAACACACTACAGCATAAGTCGTGTTCTTTCACCAGTGTATTATTACGTAGTCTTCATTTCTAGCGTCACATCTGGCTGCAGTTTCGTCTAGTTTCTAGGTCAATCAATCATATCTGCATTCCTGTTGTTAATTAAAACCAGACGGGAATAATGTCCTAGTTCTTAAATGATACATTATACGCATCTCTTCTCGCTCTAATGCCGAAGTACAATACTAGGCTGTTACACACACAGAGGCAGCGAGAACGTTTCCATTTGAAAATTAACATTCACTCGTCGGCGTGTGCGTTGTTGTAGTAAAACGATAGTTGAAGGACTTCATGAGTTCAAATGTTTGTTGAAAAATTAAACATTTATGAAAGAATCGGTATTCAATGTTGTTTTTGCGTGTGTACTTGGAGATGTTTGGTGTGTGTAGGTGGCCCTACGTTTGCTATCTGTGTTTCGTTTCCTCTGTGTGTGTTTAGTATGGTGGTGTTGGGTTTTGCGTTAGTGTTCAGTGGTTGTGTGTGTGAGTGCCGCGTTCACAATGAAAGTACTCGGCGGTTGCACGGATTTGGGTCACAGCTCCAACTTTGATTATGAAGATTACGAGTAGCGTGTGAATCATCGCACATCATCTGGGTCCTTTTCTAGTTTCGTACTTGAGATGGTTACAGGATTTCCACATATGGCTTATTAAGAAAAAATAAAAAAATAAATTCATTTTGCAAGAGAAGATCTAACTGACATGATAGCATTGTGTATATTCTGTAATTAAATTTTGATATCCCAAAGCAACTTTAGGTCCCTATTAGACGTAGGTATCTTCATAAATCATCTTCCATCGTGTCAGTTGCAACAACTAAGGCCATAACCCTAGTGTCAGACTTTATAAGTTCCCTTGGAGGGCTTAACGTGCCCTCCGAAGCCCATAATGAAAGGTATTTCTGTTTGGATATAATCAAGCACTGCTTCTCCTTTCATAAGAAAGGAAGAACAGTGGTAAGGGTTTAAGTAACTTACTGGGACGAGTAAAAGTGCTTTAAAAATGCCTATTTTCAAAAAATAAATGGCATTTATTACTTTTTAGCCCCACTGGGAACAATTTAAGTTTCCATCCCATTTGTGAATTCTTATTCTTTTTATGTTAACATGACGCTTCACATTCCCGCTAAGAAGCCCCATCTGGGAATTAAACCCAAGACCGAAAGACTCCAACTTTCTAACCACTAGATCACAAAGGCATTATCAACTGATTATGAAAGTTGCTCAATGATATCACGAACATCTGAAGTCTGAACGATTCTCAAGGATCCGATTACACTCGAACTTTCAATCACAATCATGCAAGAGTATAATTTGATACAGGGATGTTATGGATATCCGTAACCGTAACCGAAACTTTCAGATATCTGAAATAAAAAAATATCCGAAACCGTAACCGTAACCGATTCAAAAGTTTCGAATAGTTTCGGATGTAGGCAGTTTAAACTGTTTTTTGTATAGCATTATAATGTAAAGGCATTATTTTTTTATTACTTTTTATTCGATGTAAAGTGTGCGGCCATGAATGAACCGTGTTGGACAACTATTGCAAATTGCATTCTAAAGCACGATACCCGTAACCGAAACATTCGGATATCCGAAATAAAAAAATATCCGTAACCGTAACCGAAACCGGTACAATATTATTCCTATATCCGAAACCGTATCCATAACCGAAACTACATATCCATAGCATCCCTAATTTGATATACGAATTAATAGAGATACGAGTGATCATCAAACGATCACTGGACTTTTAGAACGTCAGTGAAAGTACTGGTATCGCTTACATGAAAATAATGTTATGTCATACACGAAAGGTCAAGTGAGATGATTAATTGATAGCTAGTAATGAATAAACAACGGTTATCATCGTCATCGATGTTGGTATTTTAATAGGTATTATGAAAATTGTTTTGCGTTTGATTTGAAATTGCCTTGATTTTATAGTTAGTGACACTGATTGCAACATTACCGATGATAATATAGCAGACCTTTAATTTACTATAATAATTATTAAACTAAAGACAGAGACCTTTAAACCTATATAAAAACAATCCCACAAAACATACTCCTTTGAGAGTGTGGATACTACAAAAATGTTTATTTATACTATTAGGAAATTTCTCAATTAAAGCTTTCGCCATACTTTAAAATAGATCAGCGAACATAAATATAGGTCACAGTACGAAACGGCATGTTCCCTTTGAGTTGCGCGAGAATTTCGACATAGAGTCAGCTGCTTTCTACCAAACGGTTCGTTTTCATAACTCTAACCTTTCGATACAATCTACCGTTTTAGTCACAACAAACACTAATTAAAGTACCTAAATGGTAATATTATAAAAAATACCCAACCAAAAATATTGTAATAATAATTAATGACTACAATTTCATGTTTTTGAAATTTCAAACCGCAATAATCAGTTTAAAAATAACACAAGTACGTCATACATTTTATTTTCAATTTAAAGACTAAAAGAAAAGTTAAAAAACATTAATTTCGTGAGTGTGGAATTTTGTTCAGTGTAAAATTACTGATATACTGGACCACCAAAACATGGCAATTTACATTTTTTTAATAGGACAATTTGACAAATTTTATATCTATTGGGATGAAAGTTATATGCCCTCTACTTTTTAAATACTAACCCATACCTATTAATGTACCTCCTCTACATTTATTATACCAAGACCTTATCACAGCTAACAGGAACGACTAGTCCCTTTATCAATACGACCCTGTGTGCCCATCAGCCTTCACACATTCTACTTTATTTGCCTTTTGTAAACATTGTCTGCGACAAACATTGCTTTGACATTCAGCTGGCTACGTAAGAATAGATCATTGGAAAATATGACCTCATATAACATGTACCAGTTAAAACCAACCTCAAGACATCTTCCAGTTAAAAGTTACAGTCTACAAGTTTTGTGATATATTTTTGTTTCTTAATGGTTAATGATTCAAATAGTTCCTCATTTTAATTGACCCTGGTAAATGAATTAATTGTGTCTCTACAATTTTTGAAAAAAAGCTAGACTTCTTTGATAATGTAAAATCTCAACGATGATAAGAAAATAATAATAAAAATGGAAATCATTTGATATCCCCTGATCAGGTCATTTAGTTTCCACTACAGGATCATGACCCTCTCTAATTCACCAGAGGCAAATGATTGTAAAAAAATCATCTATATATATAAAAGAAAGTCGTGTTAGTTACTTCGCTTATAACTCAAGAACGGCTGAACCGATTTAGCTGAAAATTGTCAGGGAGGTAGTTTAGAGCCAGGAGAAGGACATAGGATACTTTTTATCCCGTTCGAAATTAAAAAAAGTCTGCTTATTTATTGCCATTGAGGCGGAACAAAGTTCGCCGGGTCAGCTAGTTTGATATAAAAGGTAATAACTATTGCAAAATGCTATAAAGATAGAGGATAGAGCCAAATTATTTTAAAAAAATACACAAAAACTACCAAACTTATAATAAACACGTACAATACTATAAGCAGACACGCGTAACCTGCGATTGAAGAAAAAAGCCTTTTTTTCGACCTTTATTGAATTGGAACACAATACGTGTTCATAAAAACCAGCCAAGTGCGAGTCGGACTCGCGCACTGAGGGCCAAGGATTCCGTACAAGGATTTAGGCACGTAAATAGTTTGTCCTTAAAATTTATGTTTTCGAGCAAAAATCAGTCAAAAAATCATTGTTGTGTAAGAGCCATTTTCAACCGACTTCAAAAAAAGGAGGAGGTTCTCAATTCGACCCGTATGTTTTTTTTTTTTTTTATTGTAAATTCATGCTAAAACTAAATTATTCAATTAGGTACTCGTCTATTTTGGACAAAAGGATTCACAAAATAAATTTGAACACAATGAAAGTCTTGAAATGAAACCTCTGTTTTAAATACCTTATTTATTCATTTGTACCAAAGAATCACGTTATAACAGTCTTTCTTTCTTATGAAAATATAATTAAAATAATTTTAAATTAACATAGAATGTGAAGTTATTACAAATAATTAAATCAAAAGTAATTAACTGACGAGATCAAATAATAAAAAAAAAATTGTTTTCTAATAAACATTGATTATTTTTGAAACATAGCAATTACGACTAAATTAAAAAGTTTTATTTATAAAGTGATAAAAGGAATATTTATCTTCTTTATTAACCTTAAAATAAGCAAAATCTATTCTTAATTGATAAAATCAATTAACAAAGTTACATCGTGTTATTACTTTAATAACAGTTATTGTTCTTACTTTAAAAAAATAGTATTTAATCTTATTAAAGCCTCTAATATTATTCAAAAATTGCACATAAGGAATCTATATAATAGGTAACATGAATAATAATTAATGATAATTCAGTAAAATTTTTATAAGTAATCAATAATAGGTAAAAAACTTTATAACTAAAAAAAGTTAATCTGAATCCGTCTCAGCATTATGATTAGAAGAATCTACAAGAAGATTGTGATAGAATTGGTTCCAGAGATCCATTTCCGCTATCTTGCGTTTCCACTGTAAGTTGGGTATCAAATTATCTTCAATCGAAGACGTGAACACAGTTCGGTATCAGTTGGCGTCAATATCCCTCGTATTTTTTGATGGTCTTGCAGGATTCCTATGTGTCCTAACTACATTTGCTTCTACTGGATGGTAAGAGGGGTGTGAGGTTCAGGAGGTACTCCAATGACGCTGATGGAGTGGTTCTCATACATCCAAATGCAGCTATACTTGCAAGGCGTTACAGACTTTGAAGTGGGTTTTTACTTTGTTTTCAGTTTTTTGTAAAAGATACTTATTTTTTATTTCTCATATAAGGAAAAGCTTAAGGTTTTGTAGTAATTTTCATTTAAATAACTAATGTTTACTAACAAATAAACCATGTTTTAATTTACTACAAAGCTGGCAATGTGCACTTAAAGATACATACTATATTTCCAAAACTACATACCTTAGATTTTTTTTCGTATTTTTTACATGATTTTTATTCGTCCTAAATCCAATAATTATAGTGTAAATCACAAATATTAACCAAAACCGTCTTTGCCAAGTATAGGGTGCAAGCATCGTTTGTGAATACGGGTGTTAATTTCATACAACAGTTTTGCCTATTTACATTTAAATATTAGGTCATATCAAACCATGAAATGTACCTAACTCATTTAATTATAAAAAAGATAAAAGCCCGGATGAAGTCAACTGCCGCAGGTATTCATTCACTACCACGTGTGTGGCAATTAATTGGTATGTGTTCACAACTAATAAGTGATACAGTAGGGTCGTTTTCACCTTTTACTTATAACTTTTTCAGTAAGTTTTGATTTACAAAAATTATGTTTTCTCCTTTCTTGTCTGAGCTGTCCAGTAAAATTTTGAAATAAAAATTAGCCCTTCTACATCAGACTGCCACTGACGCTGGGTATATTAGTAATTTGTACATGACAAATCAAGTAATCTTATTAGAAAATTGTTTTTTTAATTAATCTATAGTATTTGTTTTACATGAAAAAAGTCCACTCTGGACAAAGGCCCCCACCAAATATTTCTACAACAACTGTTATTGTTCATTCCTATGCGGACCGCATTCAGCATCTAATACCAAATTATTTCTTAAATTAAAAAATAGTTCACAAAGACCACATTTTTTTCGCCTAATTAAAATTTTACTGGTGGTAAATTTCTCATCATCATCACCATAATTTTAGTCATAGGACGTCCATTGCTGAACATAGGCCTCCCACAATGATTTCCATGCTGATCGATTGGTAGCGGCCTGCACCCAGCGCTTTCCTGCTACCTTTATGAGGTCGTCGGTCCACCACATTTCTCATAGTACCTACCCATTCATTTTGTCGAAGTGGCTCTACTGAGTATCATCCTCTTGTTATACATGTCCGTCCGTGACATACCTACATCTTTAATTCGCCACTTACAGAACAATCCGGTTTTCACTGGATCTGTATGCATAAATTACACTATCGGGATCGGGAATCGAACTGCTGATAGTTTTCACTTCAATTACTGAGCATATTATGGCGTAATACAAACAAATTTAATATGGCAACACAGTTGTTTGAGTAGGGGATAGTTTACATGAAAGATTTTCTTAGGGACACAAAAAGCTGAATATTTGAAAACTTTAGTAAGAAGGTAATTAGGTACATTTATGACTGTACTGTACTATGTACTTTACTGAAATTATTGTTATAAGAATATTAATAAACTTTAAAAATATCAATAAGAAATAACGAAGTATTACAAAAATCGCGTAAAAGAAATTTTGAATTACTGACATTAAATTTCGTTGCCGAAAAATTGAAGACAGGGAAAAATGGCCTATTTAGGGGAAGCTTTTACCCAGCAGTGGACTAATCGTTCGTTTCAGCCGAATGACGTCCACTGCTGGATAAAATCCTTCGGGGAGTGGACTAATATTGGCTGTTAAAGGACAATAAAGGATTGAAATAAAAATGTCATAAAAAAGTGTTCACATTAATATTCCTTTGGCAAACATTCATCTACTCCAATGTAGCTGTGCCCTTAGCTTCGCAATACTGAGCTTAATTTCCTCCAGTGTTCCATTACAATGCAAATACCCGTTATTAGGCCTAGTTTATTGGACCACGGCTCCTAANGCAAGAAAAAAGTTAAATTTAATAAAAAAAAATAAAACCGACTCCAAAAAACCTACACTAAAAAGCAGAATAATAATTACTAATTACCTACTTATTTATTAGGACGAATTATTAATATTTATGTAGGCATACCATGATTGATACTTTTGGAGTCGGTGCAGGCAAACTTTACATGTTTCATAATCTTGGCACCGACTCCAGAAGTATCAATCATGGTATACCTACATAAATATTAATAATTCGTCCTAATAAATAAGTAAGTAATTAGTAATTATTATTCTGCTTTTTAGTGTAGGTTTTTTGGAGTCGGTTTTTTTAGAATTTAATATGGCGGCAACAGATACATCATCTGGCAAAATTTCAACTGTCTAGTTATCACGGTTCTTGAGATATAGCCTCGTGACAGACATACATTGAGTGGTCTTAGTAATAGGGTCCCGTTTTATCCTTTAGGTACGGAACCCTAAAATCTATCGGCCGATCTCTATGGTAGTTCCGAGGGTCGTTTTAGAATTTAGAGAGGGACAGTACAATCTTTATTTTTTGTTCGTCCTTTCTTACTTTCACTAGACCATAATGGGGCCAGGTAGTCGGGACAAAGCATCTTGGTTCGATTGTGACATTTTATACGTATGAGGTCATGATTGCTCTCGGAGATTTCTTTGGAACTTGGAGCATGACATTTTGAAATATTCTGTCGGGATTGTCTTATTGGATAGAGTAATGATGGCTTGAAATTTTTACAGTTAATATTAATTATTACTTACTAAAAAGATATTTAATTTTGAATCTAAATAAATTGCTGGACTGACAAACACGGCCTTATTATCAAAAATTGTCGCAGTTATTTTTATTGAAATAAGTTTTTTTTAATGTAGGTATTGATCAAGAAGTAACTTTTCAGTAATTTAATTTTGGTATTAAGAATAAATACAGATCACCATCGTCAAACTCTAGAATTACAAAGTTTAGATTTAGCTCTTTTAAAAATTATACTACCTATCACAGTTAGAGTGTCACACAATTTATGTCCATAATATTTTTGTATTCATAAGAAACTAAGACAAAAAATTTATGTAAAAATATTTTTTAACATTGATGACATGTAAATCTATGTAATCATAGAATAAAATGTGAATTACGATGTTCCCTAGCGACTCTCTAAATCAAAATCAAAATCAAAAATATTTATTCAGTTTAGACCACAAGTGGCACTTATGAACGTCAATAGAAAATAATAAAAAAAAGAAAAAGGTAGCCCTTATGGGGCACTTTACATGTCTCCTTATCTTTTGGGCCCTACCAGCGCTTCGAGACAAACATATGGCAAGTGCTGAGAAGAAACGCCGGAACAAACTCAGTCAAATCAGATCCAGTTTAAATTGAAAGAAAACTGTTTAAAATGTTCAAAGACAGCTAATTTCCACTGTCTCTTGAAGCATATCAGCAAACGCTGAAAAACTGTCGCTCGTCAGTCATAGTCGAAAGCGGCGCAGTGACATCTAAAACTCTCACTCTTTCACTGATTAATTGGTAGTGGTAGCAGGGCTGTGGCTGATTGATATAAGAACATAATTTGTGCAATACAAATTGCTAATAATCTTTAAAAAAGATAAAGAAAAAAAATGCAGTTGTTAANTAATGAAATATAATGAAACAAGTGCCAACTAAGTATGTATAAGAAATAAGGATGAACAATGCACCACGGTTTATGGAAAGACTTTTTATTTTAAGATGAAAACCTTTATTTAAAAAATATTGCTCATAGACAATTTAAATTAACTCACTGACCGAGAAAGTAAATTAAACAGAAGATTGTTTAAAAGCAAACACCCCTTACTGTTGCCCTTTAATTCATATAGCCTAATCTTATACAATACTGTCGGTGAGTGATCTTCTTTCTTTTACCCGAATCAATGATGTAGAGTTCATTTGGTGTTATGTAGAGATGCCCATTGATTACTACATATTGCTTGCCTTGTCCTTTCTTAAATGCGTTTTTTTACAATTATTATTTCTTAATTTAAGACTAATCCAAAATTCTCAATTACTTTTTGAGAACTGCACTGCTACTGTTTATTTGATACATTTTGAATCAAATTCTACTAAAAAACTTTCTTCATTGAAAAGTCTTAAATATTTTTACGTAGTATGTAGAAAAATAAATCGTTGGGAGAAAATAAACGATATTGCATACGATGTACGTGACAACTGATTATTTTAAACTGATGCGAGAGAAATGGCAAGAAAAATAATAATAACATTAATTATTTACATTCATTATCGCTTGCTAATTAGTAGAGATGCGTGACAGTTGGGAAAGTGCGAACCCTGTGTGAAGTCAACGATTCGCGCACGCGGCGAGTAAAAACTGAAAGAAAGTAGTATTACGATAGAATATCATTGTTGGGGGAAAAAAATCCCGCGTCATTGTTTTGTAATGCCGTCTCTTTCTGCCACGTGCTGTGATGTAGCTCTGTCTCTGTCTGAAGAAAGTGCGCGGGCGCATCCAGCCGAACGGTTTTACGTCATACGTAGTATATGCACGAAAGTTACATAATTCATTCATCAGAATAGGTTGAACATTTACATACACAGTTGCTTTTCTTTGAGATAACAATTCAAATTATAAAATGAACTGAAAAAAGTTTTAGTGCATATTTTCAGCACTGAGTATTTTCTAATGAATTCACCCATTCGACACAAAGTTGCTTATAAGTAGCATTTATTTACTTTAAAAAAATATTGTGGTTTCTATGAAATTGTACAACTTGTTAGTAATATGTAGTTTCATTCTATTTCCGGGAAATAGAAATAATTAATGCATAATATTGAAAATAATGAGATATCACAATAGTACAAGACCAAACACAAATTAGTTACATAAATAATGAAGGATTTACCTTGTAATTAATTTAAAATAATTATATCCCAGGTTGAAATCCGTTGTTTATTAACCATAGAACAAGCTTTGCTTATTTTAGAATAGGTAGGGATGATGACTGGGTAATAAAATCGAAATTCTATTTAGTCCGTCATACAGATAATAAAAAAAAATGGGCACACATTTTTTAATATTTTTCATAATCGAATAATTACAGTATTATATCGAGTTGAAATGTCGCGTGACGTCACTTTTGAGTAAAAAATCTACTTAAGCGTAACGTAACGAGCCATTTCAACTCGATGTATCACTGTTATTATTTAATTATAAAAGAAAATAAAAAATATGAGTCTAATATTTTGTAATTAGTTATCTGTCTGACGGACAAATAATTGAAATTTTGTCATCTAGCGCATTGTAAAAATTACAAAAATCGTTCGAAGTCCAATCAAATCCAATAACACTTTTTTAAAGCACAACTACCGTTATCTGAAAATTTTGCATATTCTTTATCGATAGTGAGAGTGAAAGATGACGTCGGCAGTTCATTTGTGTATGGGTGAAACAAAAATACATGTCTCAGTGTGTAGGAGTGGGATGGGTAGACACACGTGAGATTTACTGTGGGAATGCACTCAGGTAAAAATACCTACATGTGATTTTTTTTTATCTTCACGCATGTAGTAAAATATGTTTGGAATATATTTTGCCTATAGAGCACGATGACGATTTTGTATTGTGTCAGACTTTTTGAGCCTCTATAGAAATTTGACATCGCTTAATTAGACTTTTTGAACTTTACTTATAGTAAACAATCACATAAAATGACTCTTTAAAATGGTAGGCACGAGTCGAATTAAGAAAGTTTTTAATAAGCATACTTATCCGATGAGCTACCGTTGTTACAAAACAAAAAAAGCAATACAAAAATGTTACCTTAACAAGTTGTGACTCTTAAAATCATTTAATAAATCCAATTCAAATTACAAAATAACTTTAAAATGTAAATTTAAACCGGTTCAAATTCAATTTTATACAACTACGGTATTAAATTCGCCCGTATCCTGAACAGCAAAAAATTTGAAAGAAAGTAAACTATGCCTATGCCAAGGTTTTATGGCAGACCCAAAAAAAAGCTTTGTTCGTTTCAACAATGGCTGGACAATAGTTTGCGCAACACGTGGTATGCAGGTCGCTACATTTCGCGAAGGGATCTATTTTTTTTATAATTTGAATTTGGAGCAAAAAATTTATACTTTTTTTTTATATAGCTCTTGCCAGTGTTGGGTTAAAAAAAAATACTTGGAGGCTGAGGTTTATAGCCAAGTTTCACAAGTTGGATTTATTATACCGCGAATATGAAAGTGATTTATCGAGGATGAGGATACTTTGAATTGATTTATTGTTATTACATTTAATTAAATTGATTGATGTTTTAATTTATTGAAATTAATATGTATACAATTTGTTGTACTAACTAGGTGCACTAAGCAAATAAGTATAGGAAATTGATTTTGATATAAAATAAGATTTTGTTTGTATAAATTAATACCTTACCTATTATTTTTAAACGACTGCCAAGTATGAATCTACGCCCAAAAACAGATTTAGACCGTAATTATGTTTAACAAATTAAAATTTATCAAATTATAGGCTTCAATCGGTCGTATTGAATTAATTTTAAGACTAGGAAATTGTAGTTAAAATGTATGAAACTTTTAGTACTTACTAATTTTATGGGTTGCATCAACCTAAATTCAACGGTGCATTAACATGGCTCTCAACTCTGGCTGAGTTGCACCACCTAACTTTAACGGTAACTATAACGATAACCGGTGCTTTTGCATGGAGATTGACAGATTTTTGACGTTTATTAAAGTTAAAGTAAGATGGTGCAACTCAGCCTAATAAATAGTACGCTAATAATAATATTTTTCATCATAAAATCAACAACATAGTAAATATCGAAGGCAAATTGTAATGGTGAGATACTAATACAGCTAAATAATCTCTTAAATGAAAAGATACCACGGCTTAACGGATCAAATAACCTCATAAATGTCATTTAATTTTAATGAATAATAAACAGTTTAGCGGCAAACGTTTGGTTGCTTAACTTGAAAAATTATTTCGACTGTCCTTGTATAATGTTTTAACATGTGTTTATATACTCAAACATTTCTAATATTAAACTGCCTCCTTTTTATAAATAAACCAATTATTGTTTAGCTCTATATTTTTGTTTAATTATTTAGATGATTTGTCTATAGTCCCCATAAAATTGTAACCCATGACTTCTGGCATAGTAATCATTTGGTGCATGAACATATTTGTTTGTATTGGACTGGGTGTTTTCTATGGTATTTACAAAAAAAAAGTATTTAAGTATGTTTATATCCGTTGTCTAGTACCCATAGTACAAGCTTTGCTTAGTTTGGGACTAGAAGCGCAGTGTAAAATGTCTAAGGATATTTATTTATTTATTATTATTATTTATTAATCTTGGTGTGGTATGTGGTCCACTGGATTTTCAGAGGCAAATAAAAAAGACAGAAAATATTCTAAGTTCATTCATTCTCATACCTAACATTCATATTGCTTCTATTTAATTCTATTTAGGTTTTATTCAATTTCAAACGCAAATAAATAAATTAATCAGCGACTGCATCTAAAGTGCAGTTAAATTCTTCGCCGACTTAAGAATAGTAGCGCCATCTGTTAGCGGCTTTCCGCACTTTGTAGTTTTGTAGAACCTTTACATTCTTAGACCTTCCTTTTGCTAATGGGGACATTACTATAAATAATAATGTAAACATAGGCATTTATTTATAATTATAATGGATATTATAATTTGTCAAAATTTAAGTGAGAGAGGCTTCTCAACGTGATTAATTAATTTCATACAACAGTTTTGCCTATTTACATTGAAATATTAGGTCATATTAAACCATGAAATGTACCTAACTCATTTAATTATAAAAAAGATAAAAGCCCGGATGAAGTCAACTGCCGCAGGTATATTCATTCACTACCACGTGTGTGGCAATTGGTATGTGTTCACAACTAATAAGTGATACAGTAGGGTTGTTTTCACCTTTTACTTGTTAATTTTTCAGTAAGTTTTGTTTTATATAAATTACGTTTTCTCTATTCTTGTCTGAGCTGACCAGTAAAATTTTGAAACAACAATCAGTCCCTCGGCATCCGACTGCCACTGACGCTGGGTATATTAGTAATTTGTACATCACAAATCAAGTAATCTTATTAGAAAAATTGTTCCTTTAATTAATCTATAGTATTTGTTTGACATGAAAAACTTTGGACAAAGGCCTCCACCAAGGATTTCTATAACAACTGTTCCTACGCGGACCGCATTCATAATCTAATACCAAATTATTTCTTAAATTAAAAATTAGTTCACAAAGACCACATTTTTTCACTTTATTAAAACTTTACTGGCGGTAAATTTCTCATCATAGGACGTCCATTGCTGAACATAGGCCTCTCCCAATGATTTCCATGTTGAGCGATTGGTAGCGGCCTGCGCCCAGCGCCTTCCTGCTATCTTTATTATGTTGTCAGTCCACCACATTTCTCATAGTACCTACCTATTCAGTCAAAGTGGCTCTACTGACTATCATTCTCTTGTCATATGTCCGTGACATACCTACATCTTTAATTCACCACTTACAGAACAATCCGGTTTTCACTGTATCTGTATGCATAAATTACACTATCAGGATCGGGAATCGAACTGCTGATAGTTTTCACTTCAATTACTGAGTATAATGTGGCGTAATACAAACAAATTTAATATGAGTAGGGGATAGTTTACACGAAAGATTTTCTTAGGGACACAAAAAGCTGAATATTTGAAAACTTTAGTAAGAAGGTAATTAGGTACATTTATGACTGTACTGTACAGTACTATGTACTTTACTGAAATTATAGAATATTAATAAACTTTAAAAATACCAATAAGAAATAACGAAGTATTACAAAAATTGCGTAAAATAAATTTTGAATTACTGACATTAAAGTTCGTTGCCGAAAAATTGAAGACAGCGAAAAATTGCCTATTCAGGGGAAGCTTTTACCCAGCAGTGGACTAATCGTTCGTTTCAGCCGAATGACGTCCACTGCTGGATAAAATCCTTCGGGGAGTGGACTAATATTGGCTGTTAAAGGACAATAAAGGATTGAAATAAAAATTTCATAAAAAAGTGTTCAGATTAATATTCTTTTGGCAAACATTCATCTACTCCAATGTAGCTGTGCCCTTAGCTTCGCAATACTGAGCTTAATTTCCTCCAGTGTTCCATTACAATGCAAATACCCGTTATTAGGCCTAGTTTTTTGGACCACGGCTCCTGAGGTATATTCAGATAGCTAGGTGCAATACAACGTTTGTATGGACCGCCTACTGGTCTGGTGTCCAATAGTTTCGTCAAGAGATGGAAGAGTTTTAAGTTTAAGTGAAAATACTCTAAAGGGAGGGTCAAGTTAGGAAATTAGTAAACGAATCAGAACATGTTTTTTTTTTAATTTGGTATTAAGAAGTTTCTTTCCAGGGTTCCACACTAACGCACTTTAATATTTTACACGGTCATCTGTACAAAAGTCAGCGGATTGTATGTCATAAACATTATGATAGTTGACCATGGACTTTTCTACAGTGGTCATTAACAAACATTAAAAAAATATTATTAATTTGAAGCGCATGATATTCAATTTTATACGACGATAATAAGAACCTTACCGTCCGATTCGTAATTGGCTGTTTTTTGTAAATGACTTTGCCTTATATAGCCTGAACAGGAACATAAAAACCCTCGCCATGTTGCGGAAAACTAATGGTACTAATTTCTTTTAATGGCAACAGTAACTGAAAACTTCATTGACATGTCACCTTGCATGTCAGTCTATTGCTGTCAAAGTATAAACAAACTTTATTTTAAATGTGCGCAATTGATTTTGTGAATTAAATTGCTAAAATCTTTTTATAGTCGTGAAAGAAAAGTGGTTCACAATGTGTTAAAGTATTTGTCGAAGAGAAATACTAAGGGTTCGGGCAATATTTTCATTGAATAATGTTTTCGACAAAGGTTGTCAAATTGACTGACATGTTTATCGTATAGTACAGTCCACTATGAAAATTAGCTGTGGTTTGTTTCAACTACCTATTTTAAAGTTTTTTGTCACTTTCTAAGTGTTGAATTTTATGGAATTGGGAAAGAAGTACCGAGTTTGAAGCGTTCATGAGCAGACATTGCAGTTGAATATTCAAGTTCTGAATTTGATTATTGATGAATAATAAAATAAATCCTACTAACTCGATTGATGGTTTCATTTAATTTATTTAAACCAGGTTACCTATAATAATATT